>NC_134691.1:94494961-94849961 GCF_050947455.1 Rhinoderma darwinii | reverse complement strand
AAGTTATATGTGAATACTACATTTTAAGTCCGCTATTTCATGCAGTATTAGGTTGTGTTCACATCTGTGCTGGAGCCTCTGTCGATTCCATAAAAAAGGATAAAAAACGACACCATGATGGAAACCCAACGAACCATATTAAAGTCCTGTTTTCCATCATGAAACTGATCCGTCACAGCATTTAATTTTGTTTTTCTGCTCTTATGACGGAACATAAAAACTGAATTCTTAGCGCAGATGTGAACCTAGCCTTAGTCATGTGTAAGATTTGGAATGTTGTAATTATATTAAAATAACATGTTTTTTTTTTTTTTTTTAAATGTAAATTTTATTATGAAGAACACAATAGAATTGGTAAATGTACAATGTGTATATCAATTGTACAAGCAATAGTAGACTTAGGCTTCTCTCACATTTGCGCTAGGGTTCCATTCCGACGTTCCATCTGAGCTTTCCGTCGGAACGGAGCCCTGACAGACAAACGGAAACCATAGGTTTCCGTTTCCATCACCATTGATTTCAATAGTGACGGATCCGGTGCCAGTGGTTTCAATTTGTCTCCGCTGTGCAAGGGTTCCGTCGTTTTGACAGAATGAATAGCATAGTCTACTACAGTTTTGATTCTGTCAAAACTACAGAACCCTTGCACAACAGAGAAAAACGAAAACCATTGGAAGTGGATCCGTCACTATTGAAATCAATGGTGATGGAAACAGAAACTTATGGTTTCCATTTGTGTCTGTCAGGGCTCCGTTCCGACGGAACGGGGCCCTAGCGCAGATGTGAACGAAGCCTTACATGTACCCATATGTAAAAAGAAGTATATTTATACAAACAGAACAAAAATGAAACTATAACAAACCGCTTTCCATTATTCGACAGAGAAAGAAAAATCTGTTAAAAGCAATACATGAAAAAAGTCCAGTGGAGAAGTAGGCAGATCAGTAAAAGACATTAGTAGCTTATGCCTCAAATATTCCTATCAGGAATGTGTAGAAGGGGTGGAGGTTATTAGCTAGTAGGAGGGTTAGCTACCCAGGATTGCCATATTTTGGTACATTTATCCGGGCACCCACACGCTTCATATGAATTTGGAAAGGGGGAGATTGTAGTTTAGTCATGTAAACCACACTTGAAGTATGGGGACCTTGAGGTGTTTCCAGTTCAGAAGAATATATTTTTTTTGCAGAAAACAATAAGAGCATCATAAGGTATCTGGTAGCTACAGCATTAACAATGTCTTACACCAAAAGAAGTAAACAAACTTTGGGATCTAATATGCGGGGGAAGTCCAACTTTTAACTTGATAAATTCCATTACTTCAGTCAAGAAATCAAAGAGAACTGGGCATTCCCAAAACATGGAGTAAGAAACCATCCCCTCCTTAACAGCGTGTGTCAAATAGAAGAAAGGTTTCCCCATCTTAAATAGTTTAGAGGGAGTGTAATAAATCTGATGAAAGAACTTTATTTGAAATGAGACTGTCTCTAGCCAATATTAAAGGGAATGTGTCGCTAGAATTATTTTTATTTTTTTTGTAGTTAAAGAGTCTCTGTCACCACATTCTAAGTGCCCTATCTCCTACATAATGAGATCAGCGCTATAATGTAGGTGGCAGTAATGCTTTTTATTTTAAAAAAGATCTATTTTTACCACTTTATTAGCGATTTTAGATTTATGCTAATGAGTTGCTTAATGCCCAAGTGGGCATATTTTTACTTTAGACCAAGTGGGTGTTGTACAGGGGAGTGTATGACGCTGACCAATCAGCATCATGCACTCCTCTCCATTCATTTACTCAAAGCATAGGGATCCTGCTAGATCCTTATGTGCCGTCTTATACGAACACATTAACAATACTGAAGTGTTTAGACAGTGAATAGATATTCCACGGGATGTCTATTCACAATCCCTGAACTTCGTTACTCTGTCTGTGGTAGTTACAGCAGAGGAAGCGTGATCTCGCGAGATCTCGCTGTAAGGGCTGATTCAGACGTGCGTGGCATTTTTGCGCACGCAAAACACGCAGCGTTTTGCCTGCGCAAAAGCCACTTACCTGCTCCGTGAGGCAGCATCATATGATGCGCGGCTGCGTGCTTTTCGCGCAGCCGCCATCATTATGACACGCCATTCGGATGTTTGTAAACAGAAAAGCACGTGGTGCTTTTCTGTTTACATTCATCCTTTTGACAGCTGGTGCGCGAAACAGGCAGTTCGCACGGAAGTGCTTCCGTGCGACCTGCGTGGTTTTCACGCACCCATTGACTTCAATGGGTGCGTGATGCGCAAAATACGCCGAGATATTGACCATGTCGCGCTTTTTGCGCAGCGGACAAACGCTGCGCAAAAAGCACGGACTGTCTGTACTGCCCCATAGACTTGTATTGGTCTGTGCGTGGAGCGTGAAAACCACGCGGCCCGCACGGACGCAATACACGTTCGTGTGAATCCAGCCTAAATGACAGGTTACAACGAGATCACGCTTCCTCTGCTGTAACTACCCATAGAAACAGTAACGAAGAGCAGGGATTGTGAATAGACATCCTGTGGAATGCCTATTCACTGTCTATGCGCTGAGTAAATGAATGGAGAGGAGTGCATGATGCTGATTAGTCAGCGTCATACACTCCCCTGTACAACACCCACTTAAAAAAACATTTTTTAGTGACACCTTCCCTTTAAGGGACCAACGAAAGCATTCAAAATTTCAGTATGATCATCAGCAGATTTTTTTTTAGAGGTAACACGTAATAGTTGTTTGTAAAGTGTGGACACAGGCTTTACTAATGTTTGTGTTACCCAATCCTCCATCGGAGACATACACATTCTGGCAATATAGCCTGCAAATTGGGACCAGAGGGCACGTCTAAGTTGAAAACAACAGAATTTAAGATGAGGTGGGATCTGGTGTTTAGTCCTAAGTTGTGCAAAAGTAGAAACTTCATGCTCTATCACCACATCACCCAGAGTTAGTATACTTAGGTCCGCCCATGTACTAGGGTCAGAGAGCCGCCGCATGTGTGCTAGAAGGAGATTATACCAGACCAGTGTCCTAGTTGACCAGGACACCTCCTCAGACTTAAAAAGTAACAGCAATCTCTGCCAAGCCTTCAAGGTTGTGTGCATCAGGACTAAGTAGGTGACTGGGCGAGGGGCATGCCTATATAAAGATTAAAAGACCCCAATATGGTCGCTTCTAGATCTGTAGATGGGTTAAGGTGTCTGTGTGTGAACCATCACCAAACATATACTAATTGACTAGCCAGGAAATATAGATTTAGGTTTGGCAGGGCCAGACCAACTTGCTCCGTAGGTAGTTGGAGTGTACCAGTAGCAATCCGAAGGACTCCACCCACCCAGATATAGGGTTTGAGATCCTTGTCTACTTTGGAGTAAAACGTGAGAGGTAACCAAACAGGAGAATTATGGAAGAGAGATAGGAATCTAGGGAGGGACTTAATCTGGAACAGAGTAATACAACCAGTTAGGGTTCGTCCACACGCTGCAGAATTGCCGCGTTTTTCCAGACGGAATTTTGGACAGAAAAAACGCAGCAGAATACAGTATCAGCATAGTGGATGAGATTTAACATATCTCATCCACACGCTGCGTAAAATTTTTGAGCCAAAATTTAATTTCGGTGCGTATTTTTCAGACCGCAGCATGTCAATTCTTGCTGCGGAAAGAATCCAGAATTCCTGCATTTTTCAGTGGAGATGTCTCCATCTCCTAACATTGGGAAAAACAAAGCAATTTACGCACCATTTTCTGCCATAAAAGCTGCAGGAAATGGTGCGTTTTTGCCGCAGCGTAAAGCCTTTGACTTTCAACGGAATTGCTGCAGAAATGTTCTAAAACAATTCCGTTGTGTGTGGACAATCCCTTAATGAAAGGATAAGATGTCTCCATGAGTCAAAGTCCACCTTCAGTCGTTGTAGTAGTGGAGTGATCTTATCGGGTATGAAGGTTTGTGTCGGGGCTAATCACTATGCCAAGGTATGTGATTTTATCAGCCCACTGTAGGGGGGAGAGGGAAGGACGACCCCACTGGCTCCTTCATCCACCGCCATTATCAATGATTTATACCAGTTAACCCGCAGACCAAAAAATTATGTAAATGTGTCAAAGTTAGTAGTGCTTATAGAGATGGACCTGGGTCTTTAAGAAAAAATAAGCGTACCATCAGCATAAAGAGAAACGCTCTCCTCCCTTCCTCCCAGAGCATAGCCAGTTCTATCTGGAGTTTCTTATGGCTAGGGCAAGACATTCAATCACCAATTCAAATACGTAAGGGAACAACGGGCATTCCTGCCTAGTCCCTCAGGCCAGGGCAAAAGAAGGGGAAATATGACAGTTAGATCTGACACTCACCATGGGCTGTGAATATAGACTTATGCCCTGTTCACATCAGCGTTGCTCTTCCGAATGCGCTATGGATTCTGTCAAAACAACGGAACCCGTTCACAACGGTGACAAACGGAGACCATTAGCAAGTTTCCGTCACCATTGAGATCAATGGTAATGCAAACGGAAGCTAAGGTTTCAGTTTGCCTTTCTGCTGAGGGGTTAACCCGATGGAACCCCTCAACGGAAGGGCAACGCTGGCGTGAACAGGCCCTTATCCATTGGATAAATAGTTGTCCAAATCTACCTAGCACAGACCACAGAAAGCGCCATTCTACAGAGTCAAATGCTTTCTTAAAGTCCAAGGAGGCAACAACCCAGGAGCCAAGGGGGATTAGAGGTAGAGGAGACGTTCGTGAACAACCTCCTTAAGTTTAGGTCAGTGGCTATAACTTTCTGTAAATGCATTGCCAGGATTTTAGCTAGAATTTTAACATCACATTTGAGGAGCGAGGTGGGTCTATAGGATCCACATGCTCTTGGGTCTTTACAGGGTTTGGGGGATCAGCACTATAAGAGCTTCTCTCATGGGGAGGAAGGGTTGCCTTGTCACACAAAGACTGAAAAAGGGTGAGAAGCTGAGGAGCAATTAAGTCCACATGTAGATTATATGATTGAATGGGGAGACCATCTAGACCAGAAGTTTTCCTATTTGGAAAGGAACTAATGGCTGTCGTGTTTATTTCTAGTTAGATACGCCTCCAAGAGATTAAGGCCTCATGCACACGACCGCAGAGTGTCACCCGTGGCCGCTGCAAATCCCGGGCCGTGCACATTGCCGTGTGCATAACTTTCAACGAGCCTGGACCGCAAAACGTGGCCGTAATAAGACATTTTCTATCTTTTTGCGGTCCAGGCTCCCGGGCAATGCACTGACTGTGGAAACCACGGTCGTGTGCATGGGTCGATTGAAATCAATTGCGGCTGCAAAAATAAGTTAGTGTGCATGGGGCCTAAAGGGGTTGTCCAAAGTTCTCCACTACTGGACAACTGATGACCTATCCATCAGTATACCAAATCGGTGGGGGTCCGACACCCGGACCCAGCACCGATCAGCTGCTACAGCTGCCTCCAGGCATGGGGCGTTTCTTATCGGAAGCAGATGGCTCCAGTCACAAAATAGCGGACGAGCTGCAGTACTGCAGCTCTGCCGCTATGCAATGTACGGAGCCAACTACTTCTGGCTCCGTACATTGCATACTGTGCAATGACATCCGGTACCCGGAGGCAGCCGGAGCAGCTGATCGGTGCGGGGTCCAGGTGTCGGACCCCCACCGATGTCCACTACCAATGACCTATCCAACGGATAGGTCATCAGTGTACCAACCCCTTTGACATCTTGCTTATCTAGAACAGGAAAGTCTACAGTATTTATGTAAGCCTCTAGGCTAGATAAAGTGTATGTCACTTTGGGGGAATATAAATTTGAATAGAACTGGGCAATAATCTGATTAATAGTTAGTGGATCCTTTTCCTGTATACCCGTGGGGGAAATTACCTTCATGATGGGATTTGCGGTTGCATCGTCCCTGGCTAGATATGCTAGCGAAAGACCACTTTTATCCCCTTGATCAAAGCACCTTTGCTGGGAATATAGGGTTTTCTTCCTAGTCAGTTCAATTAAGAACAGTTTGTATTCATGTTGTTTTGCAGAGAAGGCAGAAAAGGCTGTGGGGTTTCTAGTTCTAAAGATACTTAAGTAAATCAGTATGCTTCCCCGCAGTGTAATCTTTATGCTCAGCGTTCTAATCAGCACTACTGCGCATGTGCCGATTAGTATGTAGGGACGCGTGCGCCTTCACTACACTATGGGGCTAGGCGTGAACTCGCCTAGTACGCTGCCTGACCCGTGTCAATTAAAGGAAGCAGGGAGGGAGGGGGGATTGAACTGGGGAATGACAAGAGAGAATTTAGGAGCAACGGTGATGCACTCGTTGCGCCAAATTGCTAATTTGCATAAATGTAATAAAAGCTTTTTCTCTCCAAAGGAGGCACTCTATGGAAAGACATAATACCCGTCAGAATCAGGTTAGCCTAATCTATAATAGCCTGTTGGTAGTTTAATACGGACATCTGGTGACAGACTCCCTTTAAGTTACTGATCCACACTAAACGAAGGATATTTCATATGCTTCTTTGTGTGGTTATTGACGATCATTCGTTTTTCAAGGATTACATAGCCATAACTAGATCAAGGTCTTTTTGGTAAATACAGTCTTATCTGCAATACAATCTAGTCTGTATTTTTAGTTGATAAAAGATAATAGTTCCTTTCACATAAAATAAAAACAACAAAAAAAACATTTGTTCCATTCCCAAATCTTTACTACAGGGGTTCTTCTGTTTTAATTAATACGGCCTACAGAAATAAGCACTGAAAGTGCACCAGCTTTACTTTTCCTACCATTCAATCACTTTTAGAGCTTCACGCATTGCTTTTATCAAATAATCCTCAGTCTGCAGCATTACAGCCCTGCAGACCTTTAGCATTCTAGCTGTCAAATTGTTGAGGTGATCTGAAGAAATGTCATCCCATGCTCCCTTTAACAGCTCAACAGGACTGAGATCTGGTGATTGCGCTGGTCAATCCAATATAGCCTGCTAACTGCTTCCTTCCTAAATACACTACCGTTCAAAAGTTTGGGGTCACCCAGATAATTTTGTGTTTTCCATTAAAACTCACACTTATATTTATCAAATGAGTTGCAAAATGACTAGAAAATATAGTCAAGACATTGACAAGGTTAGAAATAATGATTTTTATTTGAAATAATAATTTTCTCCTTCAAACTTTGCTTTCGTCAAAGAATGCTCCATTTGCAGCAATTACAGCATTGCAGACCTTTGGCATTCTAGCTGTTAATTTGCTGAGGTAATCGGTAGAAATTTCACCCCATGCTTCCAGAAGGCCCTCCCACAAGTTGGATTGGCTTGATGGGCACTTCTTGCGTACCATACGGTCAAGCTGCTCCCACAACAGCTCTATGGGGTTGAGATCTGGTGACTGCGCTGGCCACTCCATTACAGATAGAATACCAGCTGCCTGCTTCTTCCCTAAATAGTTCTTGCATAATTTGGAGGTGTGCTTGTCCTGTTGTAGGATGAAATTGGCTCCAATCAAGCGCTGTCCACAGGGTATGGCATGGCGTTGCAAAATGGAGTGATAGCCTTCCTTATTCAAAATCCCTTTTACCTTGTACAAATCTCCCACTTTACCAGCACTAAAGCAACCCCAGACCATCACATTACCACCACCATGCTTGACAGATGGCGTCAGGCACTCTTCCAGCATCTTTTCAGTTGTTCTGCGTCTCACAAATGTTCTTCTGTGTGATCCAAACACCTCAAACGTCGATTCGTCTGTCCATAACACTTTTTTCCAATATTCCTCTGTCCAATGTCTGTGTGCTTTTGCCCATATTAATCTTTTCCTTTTATTAGCCAGTCTCAGATAAGGCTTTTTCTTTGCCACTCTGCCCTGAAGGCCAGCATCCCGGAGTCGCCTCTTCACTGTAGACGTTGACACTGGCGTTTTGCGGGTACTATTTAATGAAGCTGCCAGTTGAGGACCTGTGAGGCGTCTATTTCTCAAACTAGAGACTCTAATGTACTTGTCTTGTTGCTCAGTTGTGCAGCGGGGCCTACCACTTCTCTTTCTACTCTGGTTAGAGCCTGTGTGTGCTGTCCTCTGAAGGGAGTAGTACACACCGTTGTAGGAAATCTTCAGTTTCTTGGCAATTTCTCGCATGGAATAGCCTTCATTTCTAAGAACAAGAATAGACTGTCGAGTTTCACATGAAAGCTCTCTTTTTCTAGCCATTTGGAGAGTTTAATCAAACCCACAAATGTAATGCTCCAGATTCTCAACTAGCTCAAAGGAAGGTCAGTTTTATAGCTCTCTAAACAGCAAAACTGTTTACAGCGGTGCTAACATAATTGCACAAGGGTTTTCAAGTGCTTTCTAATCATGCATTAGCCTTCTAACACAGTTAGCAAACACAATGTACCATTAGAACACTGGAGTGATGGTTGCTGGAAATGGGCCTCTATACACCTATGTAGATATTGCATTAAAAACCAGACGTTTGCAGCTAGAATAGTAATTTAGCACATTAACAATGTATAGAGTGTATTTCTGATTAATTTAATGTTATCTTCATTGAAAAAAACTGTGCTTTTCTTTCCAAAATAAGGAAATTTCTAAGTGACCCTAAACTTTTGAACGGTAGTGTACGTCTTGCATAATTTGGAGCAGTGCTTCGGGTCATTGTTCTTTTGTAGGATGTCCACAGGGTATGGCGTTGAAAAATAGAGTGATCGTATTGATTTCTATTACCATGAACAAATTTCCCACTTTACCAGCACCAAAGCATCCCCAGACCCTCACATTTCTTCCACCATGCTTGATAGATTGCATTAAGCAGTCCTTCATCCCCATTTGTTTTGTGCATCGCAATTGTATCTTCTATGTGATTCAGACACCTCAAATTCATCTGTCCAGAACACTTCTCCAATCCTCCTCTGTCCAATGTCTGTTCTATTGCCTATTTTAATATTTTCCTTTTATTGGCCTGTGTCAGATACTTGTGTGTTTTGAAAGTATTAAAAACAGCTGATGACCTGTTAGCGCTTTTGTTTGTTTTTTTTAAACTAGGGACTATGGTATGTTTATCCGCCTGCAGGTGAACAAAGGCCTCCCACTCTTGTAAGATATCTTCAGTTTCTTGGCAATTTGTCACATGGAACAGCCATAAAAGGGGTTGTACAAGAGTAGAAAAATGTAGATGCTTTCATTCAGAAACGGCGCCACACCTGTCCACAGGTTGAGTCAGATATTGCAGCTTAGCTTCACTGAAGTGAATGCGGCGGAGCTGCAATACCACACAACCTGTAGACAGGTGTGATGGCTGCTTTCTTCCCCCAAAAAATGCCATGTTGTTCTAAACCCTGCACAACCCCTTTAATTTCTCTGCACAAAAACAGACTGAGTTTTGGAAGAAACCTTTCTTTCTGGCAAATGTAGCCCAAAGAAGGCCAGTTTTTCGTTTCCTAAAACTGATCAACAATTTTTAACTATGCGAATATAATTGTACAAGGATTTTCTAAATGATGAATTAGCCTTTTAACATGATAAATTAGGATTAGCTAACTCAATCAGCCATCGGATCATAGGAGTCATGGTTACTGATAATGGGTCTTTGTATGTCTAAGTACATATTCAATAATAAAAAAAAAAAGTATTTACATCAGTTATTTTTGACATTACCATTTTAGTCATAGCTTGTTTTCTTGATCCTGATCATTACGGTGAAGTGTCAGGTGACATACAGCCGACACCCGCATTGTATGGAGCAGGATCAGCCAGTGAGCCCGCTCCATAATTCTCCTACCCGGCTATGATGTAACTGTATGTCATATGTCGGGAAGGGGTTAAAGTTACAATAGGTTGCTGGATAGTTTCTGTATAGCCTTCTTTATTTTTCAATACCTGCTTTCTCTAACACGCGTGCTTGTGGAGCTACAAGTTCAGGGTTCGGTTGACGTTCCCCTTGAAGCATGCTTTCTCTCTCCCCCTCTCAACACATCTACTACCCCATCCTTCTATCACTATGACTTGGCTGTGCAAGCTGGGACTTGTGTGAAATACTGTAGCTCAGTTATATAGACTATGATGTGCAATACTGTAGTCTAAGGTATATAGAATATGGTGTGTAAATACTGACCATTGGTGTCTCTAAAGTGCTCAGTAGTAGGTTGGCAAGAATCAAGGGTCAGGGAAGAAATACAGAACTGCAGGATCAGACTACAAAGATTTATTTGTAGTCTGTAACCATGGAACTGCAGCTGTATCAACCGGATGTACATAGGTACGCACAGGTGCTGTATAGACAGTACTCGTTTAATCAAGACTGTTTACAAAGAGGATTCATTTTTTATTTTAGATTCATTGGAGCAAAAAAAATAAAAAATATGCAAAATGCACATACCCTATAGCTTTACATGGTTTAGTTTTAGGCACCCTGGAACAAAGATTAAAAAAGAAATGGAGACAGCACTACCAAATTTTCAAAGTGAAGATCCTTTTATTCCACAGTGCAACGTTTCAGCTCAATACGAGCCTTTCTCAAGCATAATAATGTGACACATAAAGCGCATATATATGCAAAACAGGGTCATAAAGCCAATTACATACATATAATAGACTTGTGCAATAATGCTACAACAAGTATACAAAATTTTTATATCAATAGGATCCCCTATAGATGTGCTAATACATGAATAGAAAAATAAATTAAAAAACATTACATATACATAGTATAAATAGTGCATTCACTGTAATAAGGCCAATCAATCAGATGGGCTACACGTGTATAATAACATGTGATAGTGTAAGAAAACAGGTGTATACAATAAAGTTAAAAACATCTTACCCTCGCTGGATCGGCTGATAGCGTTGTGCACTTTCCTACTACATGAAAACTAAGCATTGCGTAATCCTAGCACCTGTGTGTATGAGTCATCGCATGATACGTCATTATACGCATGCGCATGGTCTACTAGAGGTGCTAGTCGCCATATTGAAAGAGGGCTATACACCCACAAATGTTTCCCATGGATGACGTCGGATCCTGTCCGTCTCAAATATGAGTCATTGGACATATCGTGGATTCGCATCTGCGCAATGCCCATTAAGGATCGTCGGACCCATTTTGAAAGAGGGCAACATCATTCCATATGTTGCACATACATCCCATCCACTATGGAGTCTAATAGGTCAAATATAAAACGATGTGATCTATATATACTATCTCTGTAAACTATGAATAAACATTGTATCTCAGACCAATAATCCCTATGCCTCATCTGTGATGATGGGGATTTAGGCACACATGTGGGTATATATAAAACTCATAATATACAGACACAGATCTACACATCGTCTTAGAAATACTGACGGAAGACATGAATAACATATATGGGAAAACTTTTCAAAAAATAGGAGGCATATAATCAGGTATAAGAGTAGTGCAAATATACAGCCTCAACCGATCCTTGAGGCAAATCTTGAGAGTAATATCTAGGATAAAAAGAAAAATATATAAAATAGTTTATAGGACACTGACAATACATCAGACCTAAACATTGTAAATAGCATACAAAATATAATTATATTATAGATATGGTCAAATTATTTCCTATTCTCCTAATACACAGAGGAGGGGGAGGAACAAGGGGAAGATGAATGTACGGGCAGATGTTCAAATCAGAATGTACCACTGGGTTATCTAGAGAAACTTGGAAAGATCTTGAAGTCTATATTGAGACCTCTAGGGGATAAGGTGTCTAATTTAAAAATCCATTCCAACTCCAATCTTTTTAGTTTGGAGATCCTATCTCCACCTCGTCTATGGCGCGGTACATGATCAACAATATATAACTTAAAGTCATTCTCGCCATGGTTATTTTCCACAAAATGTTTAGGTAATGGTAGGTCAATTTTCTTGGTACGAATGGTGGACTTATGGTTATTAATACGTTTTCTACAATCTAGAGAGGTTTCACCTACATACAATAATTTGCAAGGACATTGAATGATATATATTACATGGTCCGATTTACATGTAAGATGATGTTTAATTTTGTGGGTAGAACCTTTGACAGGATGGGTGAACACCTCGCTCTTAACCATATTCCTACAGTTATTACAACCTAAACACGGGAAGCAACCAAATTTTTTGGGGGCTAATAAAGTCTGATAATTCTTAGTCAAAGAGCCCACATCAGCATGTACTAGACGATCTCTCAAATTTTTGGTCCTGCGATAGGCTATACGTGGTGGGACCTCAAATTCCGGGATTTTATCAAAAGAACTCCTAAGTATCCCCCATTCTTTTTTAATGATGTTGGCAATATCATTGCTCTTATGAGAGTATGTAGACACCAATGTTAGTCTATGGGAGGGCGATTGTTTGCGATTTTGCAGAAGATCACATCTCGAAATCCCCTCCACTTTAGATTTTTTATTGTCCAATAGTTTTTTAGGGTACCCCCGATTCCTGAATTTCTGAGACATATCGCTCAACCTGACGTCGAGAGTTGAAGGATCCTGCACTATCCTTTTCACCCTCAACATCTGGCTGTAGGGGAGAGAAGCGATCATAGGATGGGGGTGGCAGCTTTCAAACCTCAGTAAATTGTTACGATCTGTAGGTTTACTATACATATCTGTGGTAAGTTTATGTTCCTGAATATAAACTCTAGTGTCAAGAAAATTTAGAGATGTTGTTGAAGAATCCATAGTGAATTTAATATCATCATCTATATTATTCAAAAAGCTAAAGAAACATTCCAACTCCCCTTGAGTGCCTGTCCAGATGACAAAGACGTCGTCTATGTATCTCCACCACCTCAAAACCTTAGTGAAGTGGGGAGAGACATAGACGGCGCCTTCCTCCAAAGCTGTCATAAACATATTTGCGTATGTGGGAGCCACGTTAGATCCCATGGCCGTACCCCTCCTCTGTGCATAGAAGGAGTCACCAAATAAGAAGTAATTTTCTGTGAGGACAATTTCCAAGAGACACATAAGAAGGTTAATACATTCATGAGTATAATTAGACTGTTGTAACGCTTCAGATACAGTATGAAGGCCTCTCGTGTGGTTGATTGAGGTATAGAGGCTGCACACATCGAATGATACAAGTGTGCAGTCCTCCGTCAATTCAACCTCATTCAATTTAATCAAAAAGTCAGTGGTGTCCTGAATATATGATTTGGCATTAGTGGCAAAATCACGTAACATTTTATCTAGAAAAATGGCTATCGGTGAAAAAATGGAACCGCAACCCGATATAATCGGTCTGCCCGGAGGGTCTACCAATGACTTGTGGATTTTTGGAAGACAGTACAGCACAGGAACCACCGGATGCCGTACCGTCATAAAATCCAACAGGTCACCATCAATGATACCCGCATTATGGGCCTCAACCAATATTGTATCAATGGTATTTTTGATTCTAAATTTAGGATCTCCGGGAAGTGGCTCATAAACATTAATATCTGACAGTTGTCTAGCTAATTCAGCCAAATAGCGCGATGTGTCCATGACCACCAAGGCACCACCCTTGTCCGCGGGCTTGATGGTCAGGGACACATCACGAGAAAGGCCATCAACCGCCACTATCTCATCCCTCGTCAAATTAGGAGGACCTACGAATCTACCATTGTCACTCTCTCTCAAAGTACGAATACGGTTTTTCACAATATCAATAAATGTATCAATTGCAGGTTCATTAATAAAGGGTTGATGTACACTTTTTTTTATGTAGCCCAATCTCTCTTAGTGTGACTTCAGTATGATGTACAGATCTAGTGTCAACATTTTTACCGGCAAACAATACCTTAAATTTTATTTTACGAAAAAAATCAAAAAGATCCAGTTCTAATTGGAACCAATCCACACTAGAAGTGGGACTAAACGATAATCCCTTATTCAGGGCTGAAATCTCCACATTAGATAAGTCACGTGATGATATATTTACCACAAGATTTTCTATGGATTTTTGTTGACTTTGTATTCCTTGTTGACAAATTGACGGTCCCTCTTTGCTCTGAAGGCTCGGGTCCTTGTGCCACCTTCTGTGCTTGTGTCCCCCTCTTCTCGGACGTCGATATCCAGATTGACACCTAAAAAACCAGTAGATGTTTCAATATCATCAGTATCGGACGTGTTGGAGAAGCGTTTTCTTCTTTTCATATAATTGGTATTTGTATTACCCTTATTGATGGTAGGGTCTCGTTGCCAATTATAGATCTTCCCGGATTCATAATCCTCGATGTCTCGATGCCATTTCTGGCGTTTAGCGTTCTCACCATTTAGGCGAAATTTCTGCATTGATTCCACTATACGTAACTTGAAATTCTTTAAATCATCTTCAGACAGGAGAGTTTTGAGTGTATCATCCACAGCTTGCATCCGCATCCTGATCTCACATAGCTCTTTTTGGAGAAATTCAATATTCAGCAACATAATATCTCGTGAATATTTATTTGCGATCTGTATTGATCTTTGACAGAAATCCGCATTATTGGAAAACAGATTTGGTGCCAGGTGTGAACGCATCCCACGGGGTATGCGATTGACTTTGCAATACTCGCCCAGGGTAATCAAATGCAATTCCACTGTAAAGGCCATTACAGTGGAATTGCATTTGATTACCCTGGGCGAGTATTGCAAAGTCAATCGCATACCCTGTGGGATGCGTTCACACCTGGCACCAAATCTGTTTTCCAATAATGCGGATTTCTGTCAAAGATCAATACAGATCGCAAATAAATATTCACGAGATATTATGTTGCTGAATATTGAATTTCTCCAAAAAGAGCTATGTGAGATCAGGATGCGGATGCAAGCTGTGGATGATACACTCAAAACTCTCCTGTCTGAAGATGATTTGAAGAATTTCAAGTTACGTATAGTGGAATCAATGCAGAAATTTCGCCTAAATGGTGAGAACGCTAAACGCCAGAAATGGCATCGAGACATCGAGGATTATGAATCCGGGAAGATCTATAATTGGCAACGAGACCCTACCATCAATAAGGGTAATACAAATACCAATTATATGAAAAGAAGAAAACGCTTCTCCAACACGTCCGATACTGATGATATTGAAACATCTACTGGTTTTTTAGGTGTCAATCTGGATATCGACGTCCGAGAAGAGGGGGACACAAGCACAGAAGGTGGCACAAGGACCCGAGCCTTCAGAGCAAAGAGGGACCGTCAATTTGTCAACAAGGAATACAAAGTCAACAAAAATCCATAGAAAATCTTGTGGTAAATATATCATCACGTGACTTATCTAATGTGGAGATTTCAGCCCTGAATAAGGGATTATCGTTTAGTCCCACTTCTAGTGTGGATTGGTTCCAATTAGAACTGGATCTTTTTGATTTTTTTCGTAAAATAAAATTTAAGGTATTGTTTGCCGGTAAAAATGTTGACACTAGATCTGTACATCATACTGAAGTCACACTAAGAGAGATTGGGCTACATAAAAAAAGTGTACATCAACCCTTTATTAATGAACCTGCAATTGATACATTTATTGATATTGTGAAAAACCGTATTCGTACTTTGAGAGAGAGTGACAATGGTAGATTCGTAGGTCCTCCTAATTTGACGAGGGATGAGATAGTGGCGGTTGATGGCCTTTCTCGTGATGTGTCCCTGACCATCAAGCCCGCGGACAAGGGTGGTGCCTTGGTGGTCATGGACACATCGCGCTATTTGGCTGAATTAGCTAGACAACTGTCAGATATTAATGTTTATGAGCCACTTCCCGGAGATCCTAAATTTAGAATCAAAAATACCATTGATACAATATTGGTTGAGGCCTATAATGCGGGTATCATTGATGGTGACCTGTTGGATTTTATGACGGTACGGCATCCGGTGGTTCCTGTGCTGTACTGTCTTCCAAAAATCCACAAGTCATTGGTAGACCCTCCGGGCAGAACGATTATATCGGGTTGTGGTTCCATTTTTTCACCGATAGCCATTTTTCTAGATAAAATGTTACGTGATTTTGCCACTAATGCCAAATCATATATTCAGGACACCACTGACTTTTTGATTAAATTGAATGAGGTTGAATTGACGGAGGACTGCACACTTGTATCATTCGATGTGTGCAGCCTCTATACCTCAATCAACCACACGAGAGGCCTTCATACTGTATCTGAAGCGTTACAACAGTCTAATTATACTCATGAATGTATTAACCTTCTTATGTGTCTCTTGGAAATTGTCCTCACAGAAAATTACTTCTTATTTGGTGACTCCTATGCACAGAGGAGGGGTACGGCCATGGGATCTAACGTGGCTCCCACATACGCAAATATGTTTATGACAGCTTTGGAGGAAGGCGCCGTCTATGTACTTCACTAAGGTTTTGAGGTGGTGGAGATACATAGACGACGTCTTCGTCATCTGGACAGGCACTCAAGGGGAGTTGGAATGTTTCTTTAGCTTTTTGAATAATATAGATGATGATATTAAATTCACTATGGATTCTTCAACAACATCTCTAAATTTTCTTGACACTAGAGTTTATATTCAGGAACATAAACTTACCACAGATTTGTATAGTAAACCTACAGATCGTAACAATTTACTGAGGTTTGAAAGCTGCCACCCCCATCCTATGATCGCTTCTCCCCCCTACAGCCAGATGTTGAGGGTGAAAAGGATAGTGCAGGATCCTTCAACTCTCGACGTCAGGTTGAGCGATACGTCTCAGAAATTCAGGAATCGGGGGTACCCTAAAAAACTATTGGACAATAAAAAATCTAAAGTGGAGGGGATTTCGAGATGTGATCTTCTGCAAAATCGCAAACAATCGCCCTCCCATAGACTAACATTGGTGTCTACATACTCTCATAAGAGCAATGATATTGCCAACATCATTAAAAAAGAATGGGGGATACTTAGGAGTTCTTTTGATAAAATCCCGGAATTTGAGGTCCCACCACGTATAGCCTATCGCAGGACCAAAAATTTGAGAGATCGTCTAGTACATGCTGATGTGGGCTCTTTGACTAAGAATTATCAGACTTTATTAGCCCCCAAAAAATTTGGTTGCTTCCCGTGTTTAGGTTGTAATAACTGTAGGAATATGGTTAAGAGCGAGGTGTTCACCCATCCTGTCAAAGGTTCTACCCACAAAATTAAACATCATCTTACATGTAAATCGGACCATGTAATATATATCATTCAATGTCCTTGCAAATTATTGTATGTAGGTGAAACCTCTCTAGATTGTAGAAAACGTATTAATAACCATAAGTCCACCATTCGTACCAAGAAAATTGACCTACCATTACCTAAACATTTTGTGGAAAATAACCATGGCGAGAATGACTTTAAGTTATATATTGTTGATCATGTACCACGCCATAGACGAGGTGGAGATAGGATCTCCAAACTAAAAAGATTGGAGTTGGAATGGATTTTTAAATTAGACACCTTATCCCCTAGAGGTCTCAATATAGACTTCAAGATCTTTCTAAGTTTCTCTAGATAACCCAGTGGTACATTCTGATTTGAACATCTGCCCGTACATTCATCTTCCCCTTGTTCCTCCCCCTCCTCTGTGTATTAGGAGAATAGGAAATAATTTGACCATATCTATAATATAATTATATTTTGTATGCTATTTACAATGTTTAGGTCTGATATGTATTGTCAGTGTCCTATAAACTATTTTATATATTTTTCTTTTTATCCTAGATATTACTCTCAAGATTTGCCTCAAGGATCGGTTGAGGCTGTATATTTGCACTACTCTTATACCTGATTATATGCATCCTATTTTTTGAAAAGTTTTCCCATATATGTTATTCATGTCTTCCGTCAGTATTTCTAAGACGATGTGTAGATCTGTGTCTGTATATTATGAGTTTTATATATACCCACATGTGTGCCTAAATCCCCATCATCACAGATGAGGCATAGGGATTATTGGTCTGAGATACAATGTTTATTCATAGTTTACAGAGATAGTATATATAGATCACATCGTTTTATATTTGACCTATTAGACTCCATAGTGGATGGGATGTATGTGCAACATATGGAACGATGTTGCCCTCTTTCAAAATGGGTCCGACGATCCTTAATGGGCATTGCGCAGATGCGAATCCACGATATGTCCAATGACTCATATTTGAGACGGACAGGATCCGACGTCATCCATGGGAAACATTTGTGGGTGTATAGCCCTCTTTCAATATGGCGACTAGCACCTCTAGTAGACCATGCGCATGCGTATAATGACGTATCATGCGATGACTCATACACACAGGTGCTAGGATTACGCAATGCTTAGTTTTCATGTAGTAGGAAAGTGCACAACACTATCAGCCGATCCAGCGAGGGTAAGATGTTTTTAACTTTATTGTATACACCTGTTTTCTTACACTATCACATGTTATTATACACGTGTAGCCCATCTGATTGATTGGCCTTATTACAGTGAATGCACTATTTATACTATGTATATGTAATGTTTTTTAATTTATTTTTCTATTCATGTATTAGCACATCTATAGGGGATCCTATTGATATAAACATTTTGTATACTTGTTGTAGCATTATTGCACAAGTCTATTATATGTATGTAATTGGCTTTATGACCCTGTTTTGCATATATATGCGCTTTATGTGTCACATTATTATGCTTGAGAAAGGCTCGTATTGAGCTGAAACGTTGCACCGTGGAATAAAAGGATCTTCACTTTGAAAATTTGGTAGTGCTGTCTCCATTTCTTTTTTGTCTTGACTGAGGGGTCACTCGGACTGTGACCCAGGAGACGTGCACCCTCTTGAAAAATGTATCCTGTGCTGCTGATCTATACATATCTGGAACAAAGATTAGTGTCATATAACATAGAAAATACAAAACTCTGAAATATAGGTAGGCACAAGAGATTTTAATATCATTTGTGAAATACACAAAGATTTTCCATTTCGTAGAGAGTAACAAATAAAGTTAATGGGTAATAAATAAGCTTCCAAAGTTTGAACCAATGGATAAAACTTTAATACTTGAATTAAAAGACATTTTTCACACTTGCAGCTTAAGGAAAAGGAGCACTCAATATTGCAGAATGAGAATTCCATTCTAAGCATCATTAGTTCCTAATGACGGAGCTGCATGGTCAGGCGCCTTACAGATGCAGTGTACCCGGCTAACTCAAATACTTTTATATGCAGAGATAATCAATGCTTACCTTTTCCCCTCTTTCTTTGGAAACCTCACGTTCGTCTTCCCTGTCACACTTATTTCCCAGGAGAACTACCTCCACTTCTTCACCAGCTCTCTGAATTACAAAAGCAAATTGCAAAGAGAGTGACATTCTAAACGGATAGCTGTCTGGAAATGACTAAAGCACACATGCATTATACATGACAGGCAGTCTTACAATGAAAAGCACTGCCATATTAGAAGTCATTGATATGAAGTCTTACACCTTTCTGCTTTTTCCTTTAAACATAATTGAATCCAACAATACCAGTTAGATGCTTTCAACTCTTACCAAATCTGATTGCAAGTAAATTAGTAGGCAGGAAGTTGAGATCAACGCAATAGTATTATTTATCAATGGAAATAGTGTAACACTGAAGTGATGCCCTAAAAATCTAGGCTAAAATTCCAACAATACAGGATGCTTGGGAAAACGGAGCTCCTGGATTATTGGAAATTGCAACTAGTCAAAGTTTAAAACGTAAATTCTTGTTGATGACCCTACATTGCTCCCCCTGCCAATGTACTTTGCCTCCACTCCCACTCTGCTGATCTGACCCTCAAGATGAAGTCGACCTTGTGCTCCCCAGATGCTGATGTGACTCTGAAGCCGACATACTTTATGGATAAAAGTATTAGGACACCTACAGGAGCTTTTATGGCAACCCATAAATAAATCATCTCCATAGCCATCAATATGGAATTGGTCCCCCATTTGCAGCTAAAATAGATTTCACTCTTCTGGGAAGGCTTTCTACAAGATTTTAGAGCATCTGTAAGAATTTTTACCCATTCATCCAGAAGAGCATGTAAGGTCAGACCCCTTTCTTGGATTAGAGGGACTGGCTCGCAATCTCCATTCTAGCTCATCCCAAAGGTGTTTGATGGGGTTGAGGTCAGGGCTCTGTGCACGCCAGTCAAGTTCTTCCACACCAAATTCACCCAACCATACCTTTATGAACCTTACATTGTGCACTGGGGAACAGTCATGCTGGAACAGAAAAGGGCCTTCTCTAAAAAATGTTCCCACAAAGTTGGAAGCATACAATCGTCCAAAAAGTCTTGGTATACTGAACCATTAAAAGTTCCCTTCACTGGAACTAAGGGGCCTAGGCAAACCTGAAAAACAACCCCATAGAATTATTCCTCCTCCACTACACTTTACAGTTGGCACAATGCAGTCAGGCTGGTAACGTTCACCTGGCATTCGCCAAACCCAGACTCGTCCATCAGACTGCCAGAGAGAGAAGGACGATTTATCACTCCACAGAACACAATTCCACTGCTCCAGGGCCCAGTGGTGGCGTGCTTTACCCCACTCCATCCGATGCTTGGCATTGTGCTTGGTGATATAAGACTTGCATGCATGCGGCTGCTCGGCCATGGAAACCCATGCCAAGAAGCTCCTGGTGCACAGGTTTTGTGCTGATGTTAATGCCAGAGGAGGTTTGGAACTCTGCAGTTATTGAGTCAGCAGAGCGTTGGCGACTTTTATGCACTATGCGACCCCGCTCTGTAAATTTACATGGTCTGCCACTTTGTGGCTGAGTTGCTGTGGTTCCTAAATGCTCGAACTTTGCAATAATACCACTCACAGTTGATCATGGAATATCTAGGAGGGAAGAAATTTCACAAACTTGTTACTACAGTGGCATCCTATTACAGTACCACAAATGGTACTCAGTGAGCTCTTTAGAACGACCCATTCTTTTACACGTGTTTGTAAATGCAGACTGCATGGCTAGGTGCTTTATTTTAAACACCTGTGGCAATGGGACTGAATAAAATACCTGAATTCAATGATTAAGAGGTGTGTAATACTTTTGTCCATATAGTATACATTGCTGACTTTGCTGTATGGCTATTTTACAATGACAAATAACTGAATGCTCATATGGCACATAATTATGTCGTGACCAAATACAGTTCAGATTGTCCCAATATTAGTAGACTAGTAAAAGTAACAGTTCTGTGGCAGAACATTAGACTCTGTGTCCCTATCATATCACACATCAATTAGAATACCTAGGACCGCCTGACTAGTCAATAACCACATCTGGTACACAATTATGTGCGTACTAACATTGCCATGTTTCCAAAACATTTAACCACGTGGTCCAAATGGTCCTAAGGCTGGGTTCACACGAGCACATTAACGTCCGTAATGGACGGACGTATTTCGGCTGGAAGTCCCGGACCGAACACACTGCAGGGAGCCGGGCTCCAAACATCATAGTTATGTACGATGCTAGGAGTCCCTGCCTCTCTGCAGGACAAGTGTCCCGTACTGTAATCATGTTTTCAGTACGGGACAGTAGTTCCACGGAGAGGCAGGGATTCCTAGCGTCGTACATAACTACGATGCTAGGAGCCCGGCTCCCTGCACTGAGTTTGGTCCGGGACTTCCGGCCGAAATACGTCCGTCCATTACGGACATAATGTGCTCGTGTGAACCCAGCCTAACACTACCTGTACATGCTTTTTGAGTTTTGAGAAATTAACAGAAAACTCTTTTCTTGCTAGGACTTCTACAGACTCTAATGTGGCATCAGGAAAAAAAACTACATATGTACAAGTCCTTGGACCAGCTACTAGTTCTACAGGAAAAGGGGTGTTCTAGGTAAATACTACAATTCCACTAGGTCATTATTCTTTATCCTATGTCTCCAGACAGGCATATAGAGTGCCTCTAGAGGGTATCCAGGTATGTTCAACATAGGGTTGAGCAATTGATTTAAAAAAAAAAAAAACAGACGTCATGTTGCGCAGTTTTTTGGTAAATTCTTTTTCACTATTTCAACTGTGTTTGTGCCCTCAGGACGCAGATAGAGTTGAAGCCAATGGTGGAGCAGGGAGCCGTCAGCTCCCTGTTTCACCATTCATTGTGATGCCGGACGCTCACGGCTCAGTGCAAACAAGCGTCGTGGGAACAGGGTTAGGCGAGTATGTATTTTATTAGGCACTATTAGGGCTGTGTGGGGGCAGCTATGGTTGCATTATACTGTGAGGGGGGCAGTGCCAGGGTATATTATATATAGTAGTTTACAGCAGGCTCAGGAGATCTATATTAATTCAATGCCGTGGATTGCAAATAGGAGACGTGACATGGAAAAAGGGGTGTGGCCTAAATAGTTCAATCAATCATAATAGAGGTTACACGTTTAATTAATTGTCATTTTGATTTAGGTAATCAATCACCCAGCCCTAGTTCAACATGATATTACGATGTAGTAACAAGTGCTCACAAACTCGAGTTGTCACCCATTACACAACAGAGTTGTGCATCTTAGAATTACAACTGAAGACAGGTAAACTCCCAAACAATCTCCGGTAAAAAGTATTAAAAGGGAACCTCTTACTAAATTTAAGGGTACCAAACCACTAGCACATTGGGCTAAACATGCCCCTCAGACTGTTTTAGCAATGTGACAACCCCTTTTAAAGGGATTGCATAAGGGCCTGTTCACATCAGCGTCAGGCTTCCGTTCATCGGTTCCGTTCGACCCTTCCAATGGATTTCCGTTTTTTTCGCGGAAATAATAGCGGAATCGACTAAGCTATTGTTTTCACTAAAAAAACAGGAAACCTTATGGAACGGAAACAAAGGAATCCAACTGCAACGGAAGCATTACCATCGAAATTAATGGTAATGCAAACGGAAGCTATGGCAACAGAACCGATGAACAGAAGCCCAGGCCCTTAGATTAGTAAAATATAGCATCTTTCTTTCAGAATCAAAGCTCCTCTTCCCCCTGGGCTGTATCAATTTTGCATCTTAGCACCATTCACTATAATGACAGTGAGCTGCAATACCAGACAGAGACAAGGGTGGTGCGGTTTCTGAAAGAAAGCAGACATGTTTTTCTAATCTCATACTACACCTAGTCAGTCATTGACCATATGTATGTATACATCACCAAACTATATATAGACCACTATTCACATGAACTGCATAAACCTATACATTGTTATAAGTATTGTATGTTTATCATGGAAGAACATTGCATAAGTATTTGTCTTTTTTCTTGTACAGGTCCTAATAAAACCTATGATTAATACATAGCTTTATATATTTGGTTTACAAAAGTTCAGGGAAATACATTTAATGGGATATAATCTTAACATTTACACTTTTCTTACCATTTTAATGTCTTTCATCCATAAAGATGTATTTTCAAATGACATTAAATTTGAGATGTCGTAAACCAGAATAAATCCATGAGCACCGCGGAAGTAGCTGACACTTAGGGTATGGAACCTTTCCTGTCCTGCTGTGTCCCTGAAATACAATCAGATCATCTTCATGGTTTGTTCAATATGCAGAACATTGTTCTCTAAAGGAGGAGCTTGTCTAGCGGACAATAAATATGACTGTCCTGTTATAACCGACAAACTTCTCCAATTCTACCTGCTAGCAGTGAGCAGGGGCACCCAACGTTACCTGGGATTGCCAGCTGGAAACCAGTGGTGAATACTGGACACGCTGCATCCGGTCATTAAAAGGGGTTGTCAGTTTTCAGCAAATGAATATAAATTTTTTGTAATATTAAAACTCAAAATTTTCCAATAGAATTTCTATATTAATCCCTCACAGTTTAAGATCTCAGCTTGTTGTTATTCAATAGGAATATTCATGGTTTACTTTCACTGGATAAAATTCTGTCCATGGTCATGTGATGGACACACAGGTCCACAGCTCGTTCTAACGATCCCAGCACCTGTGTGTCCATCACATGACCATGGACAGAATTTTATCCACTGGAAGTAAACAAGGAATGTTCCTACTGGGTAAACACAATTAACAATTTATTCAGCGGATTGTTACGATTGCAACGATACCAAATTTATATTGATTTTTTATGTTTTACTACTTTTACACAGCAAACACTTTTTTTTTCAGAAATTATTTGTTTTTGTGTCTCCATATTTGAAGAGCCATAACTTTTTTATTTTTCTGCCAATGCAGCTGTATGAGGGCATTTTTTTTTATGCAGGGCGACCTGTAGCTTTCATTGGTACCATTTTGGAGTACAAGCGACTTTGATCACTTTTTAGCACATTTTTTTTTTAAGGCAGGTGTAATGATGGGGGTAGGGAAACAGACAAGTGAGCCCTAATCTACCCGCCACTCAGTCCCTGCCTACTTGCAACGACCCGCCCTAGGCGACGGGGTACAACTGGGCGACGGTCCCTACGCTCAGTAAGTGCACGACAGACAAACAGACAAGGGTACACAGAAGCTAAGGGAAATGGGGCAGTTGCCCACGGCAACACCGTGAGCAACAAGAGTGGTGAACGAGCCGAGTCAAACCAGGAGTGTACGAGGTACCAAACGCAGAGCAGGAGAGTAGTCAGTAAGCCAGGGTCAATATGAAGCAGGGTGAAATAGTTCAGAAGCTGCAGCAGGGCCAGGAAACCAAACGAGAAGAATCACAAGCAAAGGAGGAACAGGAAAGGCAGGTATAAATAGACAGAGGGTGGGAGCTAGCTCCGTCTGGCCAGGCTGTGATAGGCTCTCCCACTCCTAAGCCTGCCATGCTGAGTGGTGGAAGATGGAGTCAGTCTCACAGACATAGAAGCAGGTGCAGACTGATTACCTATGGGCGTTGACACAGAAGCTGTGCCTGGTAGATCCTTTACAGCAGGATTCACAGAAAACAATGCAATTCTTGCATTGTTTTATATTTCATGTTTTATGGCGTTCATTAAGTGGGTTAAGTAATGTAATAACTTTATAGTTGGGGTCATTACGGACACGACGATACCAAATATGTGTAACTTTTTTTTAATAAAGCATTTTGTAAGGGAAAAAAGTGGGTTTTTAGTTTTTTTTTTTACTTCTTTTTTATTATTAACTTTATTAAACTTTTTTTTTTCACTTTTTTACTAGTCCCACTAGGGACTTTACTATGCGGTCATCCAATCACTTTTATAATACACTGTAATACTTCTGTATTGCAGGGTATTACTGCCTGTCCGTGTAAAATGGACAGGCATCTACTAGGCTATCCCCCTGGCATGGCCTAGCAGTCATAACTAGTGGCCCCCCGGCTGCCGTAGAAGACACCGGCACCCTGCGATCTTATCGCAAGATGCCGGTGGGGTGAGGGAGGGAGCTCCCACTCTCCAAAACCACTGAGATGCGGCACTCACTATTGAGCGCCACATCTGAGGGGTTAAACGAGCGAGATAGATACGAATATCGATCTCACCCATTCGAGCACGGCTCCTCTGGTAGCTGAGAGCAGGGAGATTTAACGGCTCCCTGCTCTGTTTATTTATTCTGATGCAGCGCCGCGAAAAGGCATATGCATCGGAATAAAGCCAGTTAGTGGCCGCCGTGAAAAGGCATATTGGTGGTCACTAACGGGTTAAAACCCTGAAGAATTAATAGAGAAACTATATTGGAAAACTGTAAAACTTAATTATACAAAAAATAACATTTATATGCCAAAACCGGACAATACCTTTAAAATCTGCAAACAGCTAGACCATCAATAAGGAAAAGAGTTACCACTTGGGTAACTAAAATTGACTAGAAGGGGTATGGAGGAATTTAGAACCCAATACTTAGAGGACCAAATGGCATGCTGGCCATATGTGGCTGTAAACAGGAAAACCTAGTGGTGTGCATGGTGTTTAACTTAAAATTCTTCAGAAACACATGGCCAAGATATGGAGATCCAAAAATATAAAAAAAATGCAACTTGGAAAAGTTCTATTCAGCTTCTTTGTTTTATGTAGAATTCAAGCCCGATATTTGTTGGGTGCCCAAAAAGCTTCACTTTAAAAACCACAGACTATCGTGAACTTCATGTCTACACAGTCCATCACTGTTAAACATTCCAATGTCAAGCCTTATTTCTCACTTGTATTTCATCTGTAACCATAGAAATGTTGCTATTATATGTTACAGTAAATTTTCAAAGAATTTAACATTTCTACAAAAATTTACCAGGATCTTCCCTACCAAACGCAGCCCAACAGTAACTACTAGTAAGCTATGGTAACGCAGGGGTGGCACAAATTATGGGTACTAAATTCTCACCCTGGAATAGTAGCTAAAGTGCTACATAGTCAATGACTAATATAGTTTATAGTAAAATACTTATCCATATATAAGAATCAGCAAAATCAATCTTTATAAAGGGTCACCACTGGAAAGACCTAATTCTATTTAGAAATATAATAGATAATTCTACAATGTTGTAACTGCATTAATATCCAAAGAGAGGAAGAGAGTTAATGGAAAGTCATCAAATTAGGATAATTCTATCAGCAACAACATCATTTCTATGAAATATTAACGCACCAGTCCTTGTTCATACCAAACTAATGGCTTGTGAGGGCAGCGGTAACAAAGTAATAAGCTGCTGTGCCACCTTACCCATCACACAGTTACAGGACTACAGAATTTCTAGTTTGTTCAATGACTTGACACTAATGCACCAATGATTTCCTAAATTACTTTTCTTGTTATTTGTAATTTTCCGATGACCGCCAATGCAGCTGCAGCGGAGCTCTGGTGCACAAGGTATATTTAAAGATACGGAACAGTGCGAGAAAAAGAGAAGAGCAGCACTTGTATTTTTAGACCACTTTATTTTATTTATTAACGCCATACATTTTTTAATTTTTATTTGTACCAGTCACTAAATTTGACAAGGTAGCTGTATTAAGCAAAAACCACAAAAAAAAGGCCATACTTACTGATACAAGTGCAGGTAAAACACCAGTTCCCAACAGGATGCAGACAAACCACAATGTTATATAGAGGGAGATAGAACAGGTGCAAAAATACTGATGAACATCCACTCTCTCACCTATTTGTGAGGACGTGGCTGCTTAGTATTATCATTGCACACAGATAATACTTCTCTTAGTGTGCCAGTCACACGGTTACATGTAGTGCATGATGGTGGCATACGACCTATTCGTTACACCCATACTATTCGATCAAGCAGGGTGGCCAGCACCTTTTAAAGTGTACCACACAAAGTACTGACACTTTCAGCACCAGTATGTACAGCAGGAATTATTACACTACCAGTTGGAATTTATTTGAATATCATATCTACCCTGGTGGCGTAAAATGGTAAAAAGTCGCACATTATTGCGCAAATATGGAATGTGCAATAATGTGCGAGTTTTTAACATCATAATACTGGCGTACAGCAGTATTTATTACAAATACTCCCTTTTGTCACAGGACTGCTTAATTCATATAGGATTGTCTAGACTGGGTACAATTATAGGATAGCTTAGAGAGATCTTGGGGAAAAAGCTCCAAAAAAACAATTACGGGTAAGTAATTATTACAGCACCCATGCGAGACTAAACTAGTAGTCATCAGGGAGGGACAACAGCCTGAAGGACTTTGCTACTAAAGGAAGCATCTGCTCCAAATGGAACCTGCAGACGATAACGTCTAGAAAAAAAATAAAGTATGGAACTTTGAAACTACCTTGGAAGGAAGGCCCGAGAGGACAGTATTTAGATCCCAAGGTGGTACTACAGACTTAAAGAGGCTCTGTCACCAGATTTTGCAGCCCCTATCTGCTAATGCAGCAGATAGGCGCTGCAATGTAGATTACAGTAACGTTTTTATTTTTAAAAAACGAGCATTTTTGGCCAAGTTATGACCATTTTCGTATTTATGCAAATGAGGCTTGCAAAAGTACAACTGGGCGTGTTGAAAAGTAAAAGTACAACTGGGCGTGTATTATGTGCGTACATCGGGGCGTGTTTACTACTTTTACTAGCTGGGCGTTGTGTATAGAAGTGTCATCCACTTCTCTTCACAACGCCCAGCTTCTGGCAGTGCAGATCTGTGACGTCACTCACAGGTCCTGCATCGTGTCGGCACCAGAGGCTACACTTGATTCTGCAGCAGCATCAGCATTTGCAGGTAAGTAGCTACATCGACTTACCTGCAAACGCCGATGCTGCTGCAGAATCATCTGTAGCCTCTGGTGCCGACACGATGCAGGACCTGTGAGTGACGTCACAGTGCTGCACTGCCAGAAGCTGGGCGTTGTGAAGAGAAGTGGATGACACTTCTATACACAACGCCCAGCTAGTAAAAGTAGTAAACACACCCCGATGTACGCACATAATACACGCCCAGTTGTACTTTTACTTTTCAACACGCCCAGTTGTACTTTTGCAAGCCTCATTTGCATAAATACGAAAATGGTCATAACTTGGCCAAAAATGCTCGTTTTTAAAAAATAAAAACGTTACTGTAATCTACATAGCAGCGCCTATCTGCTGCAATAGCAGATAGGGGTTGCAAAATCTGGTGACAGAGCCTCTTTAAGAGTGGAGCTCAGATGTGATGATACTCGTATAAACCTCTTTACCCAGGGATGTCCTGCTAGCCGAACATCAAAAAAGGGACTCAATGGCGCGATCTGGACCTTCAGAGTATTGGATCTAAGTCGTTTGTCTATACCGGCCTGTACGTTAGGATCGGTCAGAGGATCTTGTTCTGAACCTACAAACTTAGTAAAGGTGTTCCAAAACGCTCAAGTATATGTTAGATGTCACTTTCTCCTTACCTAAGAGTGTGTCTACCACCTTGCCTGAAAGACCTTTTCTGGAGAGAATTAACCTCCAAAATTCCATGCCGACAATTTAAATTTGTTGAGAAGCACATGTAAAAAGGGGGGCCCTGAAAAAGAAAATCCTTCCTGATGGGAAGGACCCAAGGAGGAGCTACTGACAGGGACATGAGTCAAGGGAACCAGGCTCTCCTGGGCCACCATGGAGCAATCAGAATCACTGCAGCTCTGTCTTCCCTGATTTTCTTTATTACCCTAGGAATAAGACAAAGGGATGGGAATGCAAATCCCAATTCCTGACCCCAGGAGTGACTCAAAGCATCCACAGCTAGAGGATGATCTAGAGCAGGGGTCTCAAACTCGGCCGGGTAAGTGGGCCGCATATAGAAAAAATGGGAAGTTGACGGGCCGTTTTACTTTCAAATTTGATACAATACAAAATTATTGTTAATCAATTAGTTATTTGAACTACTATAACACTACATTACTATAATAATAATAATAATAATACTACATTACTATAATAATAGCGCTAGGTTTAAAATTTGAGATATTTCTCCACGTGCTTATTTCAACAATCCAGCTTTCCAGTTTAAGTGTCGCTAAATGCAGTCCGGCGGCTCAGTTAGCACACATGTCAAGATTGGGCAGCCCCTTTTTAGATAGTGCCGCAGTGCCCTCTGTGGATGCTGCCGCAGTGCCCTCTGTGGATGCTACCGCAGTGCCCTCTGTGGATGCTACCGCAGTGCCCTCTGTGGATGCTACCGCAGTGCCCTCTGTGGATGCTGCAACACACCCCTAGATAAGGCCACAGTGCCCTCTGTAGATAAGGCCACAGTGCCCGCTGTAGATAAGGCCACAGTGCCCGCTGTAGATAAGGCCACAGTGCCCTCTGTAGATAAGGCCACAGTGCCCTCTGTAGATAAGGCCACAGTGCCCTCTGTAGATAAGGCCACAGTGCCCTCTGTAGATAAGGCCACAGTGCCCGCTGTAGATAAGGCCACAGTGCCCGCTGTAGATAAGGCCACAGTGCCCTCTGTAGATAAGGCCACAGTGCCCTCTGTAGATAAGGCCACAGTGCCCTCTGTAGATAAGGCCACAGTGCCCTCTGTAGATAAGGCCACAGTGCCCTCTGTAGATAAGGCCACAGTGCCCTCTGTAGATAATGCAACACACCCCTAGATAATGCCAGTGTCCTCTTCAGATACTGTCACACACCCACTTGTAGATAACGCCACAGTGCCCTCTGTAGAGGCTGCCACAGTGCCCTCTGTAGAGGCTGCCAAAGTGCCCTCTGTAGAGGCTGCCACAGTGCCCTCTGTAGAGGCTGCCACAGTGCCCTCTGTAGAGGCTGCCACAGTGCCCTCTGTAGAGGCTGCCACAGTGCCCTCTGTAGAGGCTGCCACAGTGCCCTCTGTAGAGGCTGCCACAGTGCCCTCTGTAGAGGCTGCCACAGTGCCCTCTGTAGAGGCTGCCACAGTGCCCTCTGTAGAGGCTGCCACAGTGCCCTCTGTAGAGGCTGCCACAGTGCCCTCTGTAGAGGCTGCCACAGTGCCCTCTGTAGAGGCTGCCACAGTGCCCTCTGTAGAGGCTGCCACAGTGCCCTCTGTAGAGGCTGCCACAGTGCCCTCTGTAGAGGCTGCCACAGTGCCCTCTGTAGAGGCTGCCACAGTGCCCTCTGTAGAGGCTGCCACAGTGCCCTCTGTAGAGGCTGCCACAGTGCCCTCTGTAGAGGATGCCCCAGTGCCCTCTGTAGAGGATGCCCCAGTGCCCTCTGTAGAGGCTGCCCCAGTCCCCTCTGTAGAGGCTGCCCCAGTCCCCTCTGTAGAGGCTGCCCCAGTGATGTCAGGGGCTTGCCCAGAGCTGGAGTCCCAGGCAGGGCGCTAGTAGGCTCTTCCTGGGACTCCAGCTGTGCTCCTGACATCACTGGGACTCCTGCTCTGGGGAAGCCCCTGACATCATTGTTGATGTATGGACAGCGATGTCAGAGGCTTCCCCAGAGTCCCGGAGCAGAGCCGATAATAGCGCTCTGCCCGGGACTCCGCTCTGGGGAAGACCCTGACACACTGTCCATATATGGGCAGCGATGTCAGGGAATTCCACAGAGTCCCGGAGCAGAGCCGACACCAGCGCTCTGCTCGGGACTCCGGCTCTGGGGAAGCCCCAGACATCGCTGTTCATATGTGGACAGCAATGTCAGGGAATTCCACAGAGTCCAGGAGCAGAGCCGACCCCAGCGCTCTGCTCCGCTCTGGGCAAGACCCTGACACACTGTCCATATATGGGCAGCGATGTCAGGGAATTCCACAGAGTCCCGGAGCAGAGCCGACACCAGCGCTCTGCTCGGGACTCCGGCTCTGGGGAAGCCCCAGACATCGCTGTTCATATGTGGACAGCGATGTCAGGGAATTCCAGAGTCTCGGAGCAGAGCCGATACTAGCGGCTCTGTGTCCCGCGGGCCGCAGATGACAGCCCCAGGGGCCGCATGCTGCTTGCGTGCTTGAGACCCCTGATGTAGAGGGTTCATAGAGCAAAATTTCCCTACTTGCTTGCTCTCTCTGGTGGCAAAGAGATCCATCAGAGGAAGACCCCATCTGGAAACAATCTGCAGAAAAATACCCCTGTTCAAGCACTACTCGCCTTGCCTGATTCTGACTCTAGTAAGGAAGTGTGCAATTTCTGCTATGATTTACCCCAGTTTCTAGTGAAAATTAGAGTAAATGCGTCAGACAGCGGCCCTTTCGCTAAGCCCCACCAACTCTTTTTTTTTTTTTTAAAAAGTGACGAGAATGGAGGAAACGACCCAAAAGCCGTGAATTGTGAGCAGTTTACAACTCTTCTACGTTAGAAAACTGGCATAGAAAAGTTGATTAAATTTCCTCTAGGTCAGGAACGGTACAAAGTCCATGCATCAAAGATAGAAGAATGGAGCACCTAAGTTCTCATCGCAGCCCAAGGTAGTGTGGCTTTAGATCTTACATCAAAGCTGGAAACCATTGCTGTTACTAATAAGGTACATGTAAATAAGTTGTACATGCTTACCAGATCTGGAGCTTTAACGGCGTCTCATCAATAAGGACGGTCTTAGTCTTAAAATCAATGCCTAAAAATAAGACAAATCATGGTGAGAATTCTGCTTGCTCTCCAGCATTTTGTCTACAATGTGAAATACATGGCACCAAATGCTTTAATACTTCCATTACTACTTCATCATTCCTCACAAACCCTATTCTGATTCACTTGTATTGGAATATGAATCACTAGGATGCAGGACATATAAGGGGGAACAATCAGCCTCTCCCCATCAGTACTCCTGACCTTTTTACATTGCGCTCGACACTGTAACAAAAAGGAGGTGTGGCTTCACAAAAAAGGGTGGAGTCACAGCGGCCTGACAAATAATTGACACCAGAAAACTGGTGTAAATTATACTGGAAATCTACGCTAGTTCCTAGCTAGCGTATATTTCACTCTGTAGGGCGTAGCAAGGTAGACACCCATGCTGGGCCATGTACCTTGCCCCCAAACGGACTACGCCCCTCCCTTCGGATATTCTAATAATTAAAAAAAAAAAAAAAATGATGCTTACCTCCCTGCTCCTCCTCTCCCCTCAGGCTTCCTAAGTGTGCTGCGGCTGATACAACGTACTTACGCGGGCCAGCAGCAAGACATTGTATGTGATGCAGTACCGATGCTTCAGGACCCTTTATCAGCCGCCGCACGCTGATACAGTGCATAGGGAGACCCGGATTGTAGAAAAGGAGCGCGGAAGAGGGGAGTATGCTTCTGTCAGCAGGAAGACGCGACAGATTTATTAAGAGGCGCGCACATCTAGTAAATCTGTCGCATCTGACTCCAGCAGAGCTGATCGTTAATAAAGTTTAGAGACTCTTTCAAACAACTGAAATTATCCAGAAGCACTAGAAATTCTTAGAAGTACCAGTAATAAATTATATTGGGGTAAAACGTAACTAATCCAAAGTAATTTAACAATTGAACGCTATCCATATATTGCATTGATATCACCACCTGCACATCCTATTCCATGGAACATCAGAGCACAATGTGTCAAAAAGTGTCTGAACAATGTTGTGGGATCATAACGTCTTATGATTTGGGATTCAAAGGTTGGGAGATATGCAGTGCGGCAGGCAAACTTTCATGTGTGTTTTTGTGCATTTACAGATCTTTATTTATTTTTTTGCATTCTTAAAAAGGACCAGTCCCCTCTCCTGAGATGTCTGTCTTAATAAATACCTGCATTCCCCATTAAATAATTATCTGGAAAATCTTTTCTTAGAACTCTACGTTGTGTTGTTCATCTGTTATTCTTCCTAGAAATTTATGAATAAATTGACAACCGGTTTACCAGTTGGGGGCGTTTCCCTACACAGTGACACTGTCCAATCAGTGTCCACAGGGTAAGGCCTCATGCACACGACCGTAAAAACACCCGTTATTGCGGGTCGTTATTACGACCCGCAATAACGGGCTCATAGGCTTCTGTTAGCCACGGGTACCTTCCCGTTTGCTCACGGGAAGGTACCCGTGCCGTTAAAAAAGATAGAACATGCCCTATTTCATGCCGTAATAACGGCACGGGCATCCCATAGAAGTCTATGGGGCTCCCGTAATCATGGGTGGCTGCGTGTGTTCACCCGTGATTACGGGAGCGTTGCGAGGTGAGGCGAGGTCAGGGGACTACCCGGTCTGCAGGCCACAGCCCAGTGGCGTAACTACCGCCGGGACTACAATGAAAACTGGCAGAGCGGGGAGGTATCTCCCCGCTCTGCCATAAACAAAAGACATGTATCCCCTATCCTGTAAAAAATAAAAATAAAAGACGTTCATACTTACCGACAACTTCCTGCTTCCTCCAGTCCGGTCTCCCGCCCGTTGCCTTGGTGACGCGTCCCTCTCGACATCCGGGCCGACGTCCTGGATGACGTTACAGGCCATGTGACCGCTGCAGCCAATCACAGGTCAATCACAGGCTGCAGCGGTCACATGGACTGCCGCGTCATCCAGGGATGTCGGGCTGGATGTGAAGAGAGGGACGCGTCACCAAGACAACGGCCGGGTAAGTATGAATTTCTTTAACTTTTATTACAGAAAAGGCTGTCCCTTCTCTCTATCCTGCACTGATAGAGAGAAGGGGCTGCCGATTAGTGCAGTGCTATTTTGCTGCCAAAAACGTGCTCGTAAATACGGGTGGAATACGTGTGACACCGGACCCATATTTACGAGCACGGGTTCGTAAATACTGGTGCAAAACGGGTGGAATACGTGTGACACCGGACCCGTATTTACGCCAGTATTTACGGGTGTGAAAAAATACGGTCGTGTGCATGAGGCCTAACACTGTAGTGTCACGCCCTCTGACAAGGGGAATAGTAACACCCAGTTGTCAATTTATTCCTAAATTTCTATGAAGAATAAACAGGGAAACGGTATAAGAGTTCGAAGCAAAAATGTTCCAGAATTTTATTTCATAGAGAATAAGTATTTACGAAAATAAAAGAGTCAGTTCCCATGTTGCGTAAATACTGGGGATTTCACGCAACGGAATTCATTGCAGAAAATCCACAGCAAATATAGTAGCAACAGAAAGGATGAGCTAAAATATATCATCCACACACTGAGTCAATACGGAGCCCAAAAAAACGCTCAGAAATTGACCTGCGGTGCGAAATTGTATTTAATTGTATTGCGTAAAAGCATGTCAATTGTATTTGCGTAGACGCTGCTTATTTGTTGTGGCTTTTCTCCATTCAATGGGAGGTAAAACCTGCAAAAAACGCAACTCATAAAAAAAAATCTTATACTTACCCAGGAGTCTGTTTCTTCCTCCAGGCCGGTCTCCTGGGAAGACGTTTCATCCCATGTGACAGCTGCAGCAAATCACAGGCTATAGCGGCGGTCAAATGGAATGAAACTTCATTCCAAAAGGCCGGCCTGGATGATGTCATCCCATGTGACCACTGCAGCCAATCACATGCTGCAGCGGCAATCACATGGGATGAAACGTCATCCCAGGAGGCCGGCCTAGATGACGTCAGAAGGCCGGCCTCCTGCGATGACGCTTCATCCCATGTGACTGCCGCTGCAGCCAATCACAAGCTGCAGCTGTCTCCTGGGATGAAACCTCATCCCAGGAGGCCAGCCTGCTGGCAGGCCAGTTAATGAAGCAGTTTTCCGCACCGGACATTCCGGACGAAAAACTGCACAACAGTTTGGTGAGATTTTTCGCCCCGGAATTCCCTGCGGCGCACAGGGCTGATACGCTACCTTAGACTTTCCGCTGTGGAACAACCGCACCCCTTTCCTGTGGTTTTTACCGCAGTAAATGGCACGTTTGCAGCTTTTTTTCAATTCAGTCCACTTTCCGCAGCAGGAATTGACATGCTGCGGTACGAAAAATATGCACCGCATGTAATTTTCTGGTCGGAAATTTTACGCAGCGTGTGGATGAGATTTGTTAGATCTCACCCACTTTGCTGGTACTGTATTCTGCTGCATATTTTCCGTCCGCATTTCCGTTACGTGTGGACAAGCCCTTAATAAGTTAGCAAGCTAAGAAGACCTAAATTCCACCCCAGCCACACAAAAGACATAAAATATTCACAATGGTTGAGAACACCCTTATCCATCTGAAGAACTCAATTACACATTTTAAGACTCTTATAATAAAGATTATTCACTCTTGGCCGTCTGCCTGGACTTTAAGGTATTAGAAGAATGCAAACATCTCCTCCTGACAAGTTTATCCTGTTTATAGTAATATCATCATACATTTAAACACCTACATGTTGTGATTTGCTTTTGGCCTTCACACGAACGTATTTTACATCCGTGAAAGAACGGACAAGCATGTGTGAACGGCCCCATTGAAATCAATGGGTATGTGTACTGTGCTTGATTTCCATGCGCCGCACACGGACGTTATTCACGTTCGTGTGAATGGGGCCTTAGATTCTTCTCTCTCTAGGACATCATTCCCTAACCAGAATTGCTTATTTCTTCTCTCTTTCTATGTAGAAGAGTTCTGCATGTAAACTGTAAAAGGGTATGTGCACACACAAACTCAAAAACGTCTGAAAATACGGAGCTGTATTAAGTTTTTTAAGCCACCCACGATTTTTGCGGCGTCTTTTACGGCCGTTTTTGGAGCTGATTTTCTATAGAGTATCAAAAACGGCTCCAAAAACGTCTGTTTTTCCCATTGAAATCAATGGCCAGATGTTTGGAGCCGTTCTGCTTCTGATATTTCAGTCATTTTTCGGGACGTTTACGGCCCGAAAAACGGCTGAAAACACTTTGTCTGAACATTCCCCAATGGTGTTTAAAGGTGAATATATTCTTTATATTAGGGGTAGGCAAACTTAGAGATAGAGATCTACTATTGTAACTTGGGAGGGTCATGAGATTTACTTGGTACTAATGCCTCATGCACACGACCGTTGTGCCACTCGGGCCGTTTTTGACGGAATCTGAGTGGCACCTGATATGCTTCACCGACCCATCCACTTCTGCGGGTGAATCGGGTCTGTGAAAAATGGTCTGAGTCTCTAATCCGAGGAAATATAGATTATGTCCTATCTTTCCTTGGATCACTGACGGGACTCGGACGGCACACTCGGTCGTGTGCATGAGGCGTAAGTCGTGACATGGGGGAAATGTTGTGAAAGGGGTGTTCCTTGGATCTGGATTGATATTACTATTTTAAATAAAATTCAGAACCTATGGGAGAATACAGTACTGACTAGACGCAGTCACAGGCAAAATACACAAGTATATCCAGCGACACGTGACTCTGGGGACCTGACGGCATAAAGTGGGCTATGGGAGCAGATAGCTACCGAGCTCCACTGCAGTTTTTAACTTCAACCGCATCCAAAAGAAGCGGATAAAGTTGAGAGTGGCACTTGCCACTGATGCCCGATCTACGTAAGACCCGTCGGCGAGTGACCGGTCAGAAAAGCATATAAACCAAAAGGTCACCAAATAGTAAATCACGATCTACTAGTAGACAAGAAAGCAAGGAGAAAGACTAAGGCCTCATGACAGGGTCCCGCCCGGGCGTCGGCCGATAAAATCGGCCGTTTTTCCCGGCCGGTATGCATTAGTTTTGCGTCCGTTCCGGGCCGGGCATATCTAGACAGTGACATCAGGGGCAACTCCTGAAGGGGAATCCCCATGTGGCCGGTGATTCCACTTCAGGAAAAGCCCCTGTCGTCTGTGTCTATTTATGGACACTGAACGTTACTGGCTTCGTCTGGTGTGGAATCTCCGGTCTCAGAGTGGGATTCCGCTTCAGGTGTTTCCCCTGATGTCACTGCCCAGATATGGACAGAGACATCAAGCGCTCTGTCCAGGAGCGGAATCTCCGAACACATGGGGATTCCGCTCCTTCAGGGAGCTAAAGTGGGGCTAGCACATAGCAGAGCAGGGAGATACCTCCCTGCTCTGCTATAGTGGCGTCGCTACAATAGTAGCAGCCGCAGCAGCTGCTAGCGGCGCAATGGAAGGTGTCGCTGGGCCAGGGCGCTTTTAAAACAAGCAGGGGAAGGGAGCCAGCGCAGTGCTCCCTTCCACCTGCTGTACACCCCGGCCCTGCCACACAGTGTACAGCCATTCGTCCGAATGGCATCAACAACTCCTCCTCCTCACATGCACTCTGCGCTGTGAGGGAGCGAGCGACGGAATACATGGCCATCACTCGGGACACATTCCGGTGATGGCCGTGTATTACCCGGCCACATAGTCTTCTATGGGAGCCGGGCGGCCGGGTAAACGGCCGAAAATAGGACATGTCCCATTTTTTGACGGCCAGGTTTCCCGGGCCGTCAAAAAATCGGTCGTGTGAATAGCTCCATTAGGGGTCTATTATTCCTAATGCAGCCGGATGACGGACGTTTTATGAACGTCCGTCACCCTGCCGGGAAACCCTGTCGTGTGAATAAGGGCTTAGGGTCCGTTCAATCCGCAGTATTTACACAACGGAAATTTAAGGGAAAATCCACAGAAAATACAGTAGCAGCAAAGTGGATGAGATAAAACAAATCTCATCCACATGCTGCGTAAATACTGAGCGGAAAAAAACTCTCAGAAATTGACCTGCGGTGCGGAATTTTATTCCGCAGCCCGTCAATTGTATTTGCGTAAACGCTGCTTATTTGTTGCTGGAATTCCCTATTGAACTCAATGAGGAGGTAAAACCCGCAACAAATAGCAGTTGCGTTTTTTGCAGCGTGTTGGCAGCGATTTCGCCGCAAAAAAACGCAACTCATAAATAAAAAAAACTTATACTTAGCCAGAAGTCTGTGTTTCTTCCTCCACAGCGGTTTCCTAGGATGACGTTTCATCCCATGCGACCGCTGCAGCCAATCACATGCTGTAGCGGTGGTCACATGGGATGAAACGTTATCCCAGGAGGCCGGCAAGGATGATCTTAAAGAGCCGGCCTCCTGGGATGACTTCATCTCATGTGACTGCCGCTGCAGCCAATCACAGGCATCTCAGGAGCAGGCCGGCTAAGTGCTGCAGTTTTCCGCACCAGACATTCTGGGCAAAAAACTGCACCACAGCTTGTTGCGGTTTTCTTCGCCTGGAATTCCCTGCGGCGCACAGGGAGGATATGCTGCGTGATTTTACGCAGCGTGTCCACCCCGTGTGAACTCCTGCTAAGAGCAGTATCCCCTGCAGGCCACATGTACTCGTTCCCCGTGTAAGACCTCCTTCACATGGCAATATTTTGGTTCAGTATTTGTAAGCCAAAACAGGAGTGGAACCCTGAGACAGAGAAAAAAAAAGTATAATGGAAAGATCTTATCTCTTCCATGTTTTGCATCCACTTCTGGTTCTGGCTTCTAAATACTGATGCAAAATACGGAACAAGATAGTGGCGTATGAAAAAAGCCCTACAGCTAGGCTCACATCTGCGCTGCAGATCCGGACAAAAATGCAAGAAAAACGACAGGCACCATGGCGGAAATGGGTTCAGTCATGCGCCGGATCTGCCACATCTGCTTTTTCTTTTCTGTTATGACAGAACACAAAAAGAAAACAAAAAAACGCAGATGTGAAACCAACCTAAATCACCTAACTCCGGCTCCACAAAAATAGATCCTAAAAATTTTGGCCACTCATAAAAAACAAATTAGGGTCAGTTCACACAAAGGTTTTTTGGCACAGATTTTCAAGCGAAAACCGCGTCTCAATCAGCGCCAAAATACATCCGAAATCGCCCACAAATATTTCATTTCATTGGGAGGTAGAGGTGGTTTTTTTTCTGGGCGTCTTATCGCCACTCGCAGGAAAAAGAGCCCGGCCTCTGACTTCCCATTGAATCTCATATATGTATATACGGTATATATATATATATATATATATATTCTGAGGCAGATTTCTTTTTCTCGTCTGCAAAAAAACCCTCAGTGTGAACATAGCCTTATGACCTTAAGATCCTTTGAAAATGCTACAATGTTAAAGCCGTTCTTACCACCATTACAAAACCGACCTTCAATACAAAAGGCTTATCTTTCAAAATAAATTTTATCAAACTAACAATCTATTTTGCAGTTTATTGCTTTAAATAATTGTTACAAAATTTAAAGTAATATTCATTACACCAATGTCCTGATAAAGACAGAATCCCTGGGAAATAGGACTCCAGTGTAAAATGAGGAAGTTCAGGACGTTCCAATGGAGTAGATCACTATTTCCATGCCCACTGATTAGTTCAAGTGGAAATGTTCGTCATGCCAGTCTGGAATTTTACAGCAGCTTCCAGTGAACTGCTGTGACCTCGCTCATGTAAGAATATTGCAGTTCTGGCCTGCGGCAATAGAAAGATTAGGCACACCATGCCTATAATGACATTATGTTATGCTGCATTCATACAGCCATTCCTAACGTTAGGGCTACAAGGCCTGGTCCACAGCGCTCCTCCAGGAAATATGCCATGCTGTCATGGCAAGAGAACGCTCATTGTTCCGGTCCCTGCTGGAAATTATCTTCCGATGCCAATGTACCTTCATCGATAGCCTCGCTTACATCACAGACATTTTTCACACTTTATATGTATACGATCAAGACATGCAAATATTGATCCCATTATAAAGTCCTAAACCTGGGGCAGCACAGAAGACGGACACTTCTCAAGATGCTGATGTGGGTGGAATAAACGGAGAACCTTTGCTTGGGTTTGCCGTGAATCTTTATCTCGTCAGACATGCAGCCCATCTGCTGGCCATTATTTTATCAAATATGCAAATTATCACTGACATACATACATATCCACATAGAACCATATCAATTGAATAACCACTGTGATAATGTCATCAAATGCATGATGGAGTAAAATAAAACAGCTTCGGATGAAGCCACTTATCTAAAGGCGTTAGCTAGTTTCTGATAAATGCCTCTCAGCTGTTGGAAAATAAAGAGTTATGCCATGTAGGTGGCACAATGACGCCGGAGACTTCTGGAGGAGAGATATTTTACTCACGCTATGTATTTAATTCTTCCTCTTCAGGAGATGCAAACGGCTGTGGGTGACAGAGGCGCAACTTAAATACTTGCGGCAGCAGTAATGGAGACGGCGGTAATATGTAACATGACCATAGCTTTCCCTGCTTGTCTAGAGCGGTTAAGAAATCGCTTCTTTATATATGTGCAAGCAGGGGAAGCTATGGTAGCAGCAGCCGCATGATCGATCACCTGACCACCGCCACCTCCATTACTGCTGTCAAAAATGTTTACATGCACCCCATCCTACAGCGCCGTTGTAGATCTTAACTCTACGCTTTTTTTCCTGGAGGGTCACTTTTAGGGGATGTTCACACGGAGTATTTTGCCGAGTTTTTTGACGCGGAAACCGCGTTGCAAAACTCGGCAAAAACGACCCGAGAACGCCTCCCATTGATTTCAATGGGAGGCGTCGGCGTCTTTTTCCCGCGAGCAGTAAAACTGCCTCGTGGGAAAAAGAAGCGACATGCCCTATCTTCGGGCGCTTCCGCCTCTGACCTCCCATTGACTTCAATGGGAGGCAGAGAAATCGGCGTGCAGGGAGAGGAAAATCTGCCTCAAAGTTCCAAGCGGAATTTTGAGGCAGATATTCCTCCCCCAAAATACTCCGTGTGAACATAGCCTTAGGCTGGGTTCACAAGGAGTTTTTTGCAGGCGGAAAATCTGCCTCAAAATTCAGTTTGGAAGTTTGAGGCCGATTTTCCTCTCCCTGCACGCCGATTTTCGCAGCGTTTTTCGCCCGCGGCCATTGAGCGCTGCGGGCATAAAACGATGCGGAATACACTTTCTCTGCCACCCATTGATGTCAATTGGAGGTCAGAGGCGTAACCATGCGAAGATAGGGCATTTCTCCCACGAGCGGGAGAAAACTGCCTCCGTCTCCAATTGAAATGAATAAGAGGCATTTTCGGCCTATTTTTGGCGAGTTTTGCGGCGCGGTTTCTGCGTAAAAAAACTCAGTGTGAACCCAGCCTTAGGCTATGTTCACACGGGGTATTATGCCGAGTTTTTTTACGCGGAAACCGCGTCGCAAAACTCGGCAAAAACGGCCCGAGAACGCCTCCCATTGATTTCAATGGGAGGCGTCGGCGTCTTTTTCCCGCGAGCAGTAAAACTGCCTCGCGGGAAAAAGAAGCGACATGCCCTGTCTTCGGGCGCTTCCGCCTCTGACCTCCCATTGACTTCAATGGGAGGCAGGAGAAAGCGTATTTCTTGCTGTTTTATGCCCGCGGCGCTCAATGGCCGCGGGCGAAAAACGGCGCGATATTCGCCGCGAAAAACGGCGTGCAGGGAGAGGAATATCTGCCTCAATGTTCCAAACGGAATTTTGAGGCAGATATTCCTCCCCCAAAATACTCCGTGTGAACATAGCCTTAGGGTAGAAACAAACTAGGCAGAAACACTGTAGATTTTCAGCAATGGAATTCATTGCAGAAAATCCGCAATGTAATAAAGTAGAATCAGCGTGGGTGAGATTTGAACAATTATCAGTCACACACAGCGGAAAATATTAGCCGAAAAAAAGGTCATCAATTTACCTGCGGTGCAGTTTTTGAAGCCGCAGTGCGGAATCACTGCTCTTCTGTGGCGAGTTTTCCCCATTGCCAAATAGTTCACTGTGGAGTAGGTAACGCTTGTTTACATTACATGAATTGCTTCCAATGCTCACATCCATTGCTAATGATATATATATATATATATATATGTATAGAAAATAGGTAATGAAGTTTACAGAATATATACTTGGATCTGTTCAGTGATTACAACAGACACACTATATACCTGTACCATATAATGTGAGAAAAGTCTGGGAGAACCAAGACATTGGTCCAAGTATCTATTCTGTAAACTTCTTGACTATTATATATTTTGCCATTATATATTAGCGATCTGAAACAGCAGTACCCCGAGTGCCGTTTATTATATTTCGCCAACCATCTATATTTTCTTGAGACTTCATAATTAGTCAAATGTTGCATACCACTGATGTAAATATATAAAGGAATGGCACACACATGGGTCACAATATAACATCTTTGTAGGGATTGGCAGGGACGTTTTACTGTAGTTACTAAAGTCCTGAGCTCTGCAGGGACACGCATAGACTCAGACTGACATGTCTCATGACAGGGGCCCCCAGAGCATTTAGCTGGGGGGGGGGGGACATGGTTGCACGGCCCCCAAATTCATTTATATGTTAATATTATGGGGGCATATTTGGTGTTTGTTTTTGTGTTTCGCGCTCTCCACTCCTCTTACCTTATTTTTATGTAATGGTACTTACTTGGCGTCCCCTATGTCAGTTGCATTAGCTGGTTTTAAGCCCTAGCCGCACTACTCTAACTATATGTCGTCGCAGGAGGTTACTTCCCGCGTGAGAACATATAGTTACAGAGTCATTCCTGGTGCACCCTGTCGGCGACCAATGAAATCGAGGAGTTTGCCGATGGTTGGCATGGCAACTGGAGGCCAAACAATGGCCTCTGGGTCTGCCATGTACGGAAGCCTATGAGCACCAGCCATCTGGCTGGTCCTCATAGGCTTACTGTCAGAGTGACTGTCTCCTCACAATGACTGTTAAAATACATCACACTACATAGGTAGTGTAATGTATTTTAGCGGCGATCAGTGCTGCAGGTCAAAAAAAAAAAAAAGTGTGACATGTAAAAAAGTTTATAAAAATGTTTTATAACAGTGTCAGTTATGTTTAAAAAACAAGAACTGCTTTTTTTCCTATAATAAGAATTAAAAAATTAAAATGTTAAAAAAGGTACACATATTTAGTATCACAGCATTCGTAACGATCCAAACTATAAAACAATAATGTTATTTTTTCCGCACGGTGAACACCACAAAGAAAAAACAATGCAAGATTCGCTATTTTTTTGTCACCATCCCTCCCAAAATATAGAATAAAAAGTAATCAAAAAATAAAAAAAAAACAAAAACGCATTTATCCAAAATAGTACCAATAAAAACCACAACCTGTCCAGCAAAAAACAAACCCTTACAAAGCTTTTTTGCCAAAAAAAAAAAAAGGTATGACTCTCAGAATATGGTGACACAAATTAATTGATAAATAAATAAAATGTTAGAAAAAAAATTATTTTATTGTGCAAACGCTACAAAACATAAAATAAACTATATACATATAGGGTTGATTAATTTCTAATAAGAAAAAATGATCACCACATGTGGGGTATGGTCATACTCTGGAGAAGTTGCTTTACAAATGTTGGGTGCTTTTTCTCCTTTATCCCTTGTGAAAATAAAAAAAAATTACATTTTAGTGGACAAAAATGTTGGTATTCATTTTCATGGCCTAATTCCACTAAATTCTGCAAAAAAAACTCTGGGGTCAAAATTCTCACTATACCCCTAGAAAAATTGATTGAGGGGTGGTTTTCAAAATGGGGTCACTTTTGTGGGGTTTCCAGTGTTTTGGTACTACAAGAGCTCTTCAAACCTGACATGGTGCCTAAAATATATATTCGGAAAAAAAAAAAAAAGGAGGCCCTAAAATCCACTAGGTGATCTTTTGCTTCTGAGGCCGGTATTTCAGTCCAGCAGCACACTAGGTCCTAGGGCTGGGCAATTATGACCCAAATCAAAATCACCATTAATTGAACATGAAACCTCAATTGCGATTATTTAGACCACACCCCTTTTGCAAGCCACGCCCACTATTTGCATGGTGAATTAATATTTATCCCCTGAGCCTGCTGTATACTACTTTACATAATATACCCCCTGACACTGCCCCCACACAGTATATTGCCCCCATAGTGCTCCCCACACAGTACAATGCCCCTATAACTGCCTCCATACAGTATAATGCCCCTATAGCTGCCCTCCACACAGTATAATGCCACTATAACTGCCCTCCACACATTATAATGCCCCCATAACTGCCCTACACACATTAAAATGCCCCCATAACTGCCCTACACACATTAAAATGCCCCCATAACTGCCCTACACACATTATAATGCCCCCCATAACTGCCCTCCACAGTATAATGCCTCCCATAGCTGCCCTCGCCACAGTATAATGCCCCCATATCTCCCTCTACATAGTATAATGCCCCCATAGCTGCCTCTACATAGTATAATGCCCCTATAGCTGCCTCTACATAGTAGAATGCCCCCATAACGGACTTACACGCAGTATAATTCCCCTATAGCTGCCCTTACACAGTATAATGCCCCCATAGCTGCACACCACACAGTATAAAGTCACCCATAGCTGCCCCCAATAGTGCCTGATAAAAATAATAATATACATACTCCCTTAACCCTGTTCCAATGATGCGTGGAGGAGATCCCTCTGCTCCCCTGGTCTGTAGAGTGCGGCGCAGACAGGCGCAATGATGTCACTGCCTCGTGTCCAGCGATATATAGTGAATGGTAGAGCAGGGATCTTACGTCCCCATGCCCTACCATTGGATTCAACTGTATCTTTCTGCTTCCTGAAGATGCAGATACAGTTTAAACCGGGAGAAAATAATTGCTAAAACCGAAATTCGCAAGAGGACGTCGATTAATTGGGCTGAATTTCAATTTAGATTATTTTTCGATTAATTGCCCAGCCCTACTAAGATATTTCTAAAAACGACATCTGGACAATAAATATTGACTTGCGTTTTTCTGGTAAAACCATCTGTGTTAAAGAAAAAAAATTGTATTACAGATGAATTTCGTCCAAAAAATTTCCCCTCTACTTTGCTTTTTTTCCTGTGAAACGCATAAAAGGTTAAGAAACTTTGAATGCAGTTTTGAATACTTTGAGGAGTGAAGTTTTTAACATGGGGTAATTTACGGGGTCTTTTTGAAAACTACTTCGGAACTGAACTGGTCCCTAGAAAAATAGCCTTTTGAAATTTTCTTGAAAATATGAGAAATTGCTGCTAAAGTTCTAAGCCTTGTAACGTCCTAGAAAAATAAAAGAAAGTTAAAAAAAACTGCAAACAAAGTAGACATATGGGAAATGTTAACTAGTTACTATTTTTTGTGGTATTACTATCTGTTTTACAAACAGACACATTTAAATTTAGAAAAAGGCTAATTTTAGCAAATTTTCTCTAAATTTTGGGTTTTTTCCACAAATAAATATTGAATTTATGGATCACGAGAAAATCTCAGAATCGCTTGGATAGGTAAAAGAATTCCAAAGTTATTACCACATAAAGAAACATGTCAGATTTGAAATAAATCAGCTGTGTTCACAAGGCCAAAACAGACTGTGTCCTAAAGGGGTTAAAGATGTTTTCCAATACTTAAAAAAAAATAAAAAAATAAAAATTTAATCACTACAATGCTTCTCAATTTATCTATTAATGCCCCCTGAATATCGTTATCTACATTTTAAGTTTTTAGTTTACCATTATTCTCTTTTGTTTACATTGAGAGTTTTGTTTTAGGGCAGATTCAGACGAACGTTGCGTTTTTGCGCGCGCAAAAAACGTGGCGTTTTGCGCGCGCAAAAAACACTTGACAGCTGCGTGTGTCATCCGTGTATGATGCGCAGCCGCCATCATAGAGATGAGGTTAGTCGACGCCCGTCACTGTCCAAGGTGCTGAAAGAGCTAACTGATCGGCAGTAACTCTTTCAGCACCCTCGACAGTGAATGCCGAACACAATATACAGCAACCTGTTAATAAAAAAGAAAAAGTTCGTACTTACCGAGAACTTCCCTCCCGGCCGTTGCCTTGGTGACGCGTCCTTGGTGACGCGCCTCTCTTGACATCGGGCCCCACCTCCCTGGATGACGCGGCAGTCCATGTGACCGCTGCAGCCTGTGCTTGGCCTGTGACTGGCTGGAGCTGTCACTTGGACTGAATTGTCATCCCGGGAGGTCAGACTGGAGGAAGAAGCCGGGAGTTATCGGTAAGTCAGAACTTTGTTTTTTTTTACAGGTTCATGTATATTGGGATCGGAAGTCACTGTCCATGGTGCTGAAACAGTTTAACTCTTTCAGCACCCTGGACAGTGACTATCTCCTGACATCGCGTACCGGAAATTTTTTTGCCGGGTTCGGCCAAAACGAGTTCGGCCGAACCCGATGAAGTTCGGTTCGGTTCGGTTGTCCGGGTTCGCTCATCTCAAAGACACTCCGCTTGGATGTTTGGAAACAGAAAAGCACGTGGTGCTTTTCTGTTTACATTCATCCTTTTGACAGCTGGTGCGCTGTTTCAGTCGGTTCGCACGGAAGTGCTTCCGTGCGACCTGCGTGGTTTTCACGCACCCATTGACTTCAATGGGTGCGTGATGCGCGAAATACGCGGAGATATTGAGCATGTCGCGCTTTTTGCGCAGCTGACAAACGCTGCGCAAAAAGCACGGACTGTCTGTACTGCCCCATAGACTTGTATTGGTCTGTGCGTGGCGCGTGAAAACCACGCGGCCCGCACGGACCCAATACACGCTCGTGTGAATCCCCCCTAACTGTGTGTTCGTTGTCTTGCTCTTCTGGTCATACAGTTCCCGGCATGCACCGCTTCCCCGCTTCACACCTACTACACCCAGCGATAAACATTTTCTAATCTCCGTTGCCATGCAGTTACTGCTTTCATTAGATCAGTGAGAGCGAACGATAAACGTGCAACATATCAGTGCTGTAACAAACAACACACTCTTACATCATGGTAAAAAAAAACAAAAAACATTATTTAAGTCCAAGAGCAGAGCCCCTGACATCACTGCCCATATATGGACAATGATGTCAGGGGATCCCACAGCGCCCCGGAGCATAGCCTATACTAGCGCTCTGCCCGGGACTCCGGCTCTGTGGAATCCCCTGACATCACTGTCCATATATGAGGGGATGATGTTTGGAGCGGGCTCACACGCTGAGCCCGCTCCATACACTGCAGGTGTCAGCTGTGTTTTACAGCTGACACACTGCTCATAACATCCAGGAACAGCGATGGAGCTGTTCCTGGCTGTTTAACTATTTACATGCCGTGTTCAATAGCGACCGTGGCATTTATAAGAGTCTTACCACAAAGGACATAGCCACAGGATGGGTCATAAATGTTAGATTCGGGTCGCACCACTGGGACCTGCAACTTATCTCTAGAACGGGCCCCCTAAGCCCCGTTCTAGCTGACTCGGCTCCGCTGTCTCCCGGCCACTTCCTGGTTTGGTGGTCGGGAGTTACGGAAACAGCCGAATGTTCGCTGAGGTACGCGGTTTCCGTAACTCCCATAGAAGTGAATGGGAGTTACGGAAACAATCTACGTTGTTTCCGAAACTCGGTAGCTATGAAAACAGCGAACATGGTCGAGTTATGGAAACTGTGTAACTCGCTGAGCTACGCTGTTTCCGTAACTCCCATAGAAACTAATAGTAGTTACGGAAACAGCTTACCATGCTATGCTGCTGCTGTAACTGCCATTCACTACTATGGGGGTTACGGAAACAGCGTAGCTCAGCGAGTTACGCGGTTTTCGTAACTCATCCATGTATTGAAATGTTTTGTACCAGCGATCTAATGATCGCTGGTTCAAGTCCCCTAGGGGAACTAATAAAATGTGTAAAAAAAAAAAATGTAATCAATTTTCAGTAGTGTAAAAAAAAATATAAAAAAAAACATTTTCCCATTTTGCCCCCCAAGCACAATGTAAAAAATATAAAAAATTAAAAACAATTGGTATCGCTGCGCCCGTAAAAGTCCGAACTATTACAATATAGCTTTATTTGACTCACACGGTGAACGGCATAAATACAAAAAAACGTAAAACCCCAAAATCGTTTTTTTGGTTAAAAAAAAATCGTATGTACCAAAAAACTGTGCCAATAAAAACTACAGCTCGTCCTGCAAAAAATAAACCCTCACACCGCTCAAACTATGAAAAAATATAAAAGTTATGGCTCTCAGAATGTGGTGAAACCGAACAAAGTTATTTTTATAAACCAATAGTTTTTTCTTTGTAAAAGTAGTAAAATATGAAAATTTTTCTGTTGTCTAAAACTCGGGTGCGTCTTATATTCAGAAAAATACGGTTAGTATATTACAAAATTACATTATTTTTATATGTGCAGTGAAATAGAAATTAGTGAATTGGTTCCGGAAAACCCCTTTAATTCTTCTATATCCAGGCAGAAATCTCCCATGGAATATAGAGATTGAAGAAGACCCTGACCTGCGCCTACCCTCCCTCCCAATTTGAATAATTTTTAGTCACAATGTTTACTAGTGGGGTTTGGTCACCCAGAAAATGCTGGCAGACTGTCTATTATTTGATCAATTCTGATATTTTATTGGTTTTGATGATTTCAGTAGGTTTTTGCTATGTATTGCTCCAAGTTTTAATGATCATTGTTACCTTTAATAAACATTGTGGCCTTATTCATCCTAATTTAAAGAGGCTCTGTCACCAGATTTTGCAACCCCTATCTCATATTGCAGCTGATCGGCGCTGCAGTGTAGATAAGAGTAACGTGTTTTTTTTTTTTCAAAAACGAGCATTTTTGGCCAAGTTATGACCATTTTTATATTTATGCAAATGAGCCTTTCTTAAGTACAACTGGGCGTGTTTAAAGTTAAGTACAAGTGGGCGTGTATTATGTGTATGTACATCTGGGCGTTTTTACTTCTTTTACTAGCTGGGCGTTGTGACTAGGAGTGTATGATGCTGACAAATCAGCATCATCCACTTCTCTTCGTTAACGCCCAGCTTCTGGCAGTGCACAGACACACAGCGTGTCCTCCAGAGATCACGCTGTGACGTCACTTCCTGCCCCAGGTCCTGCATCGTGTCGGACGAGCGAGGACACATCGGCACCAGGCGACAGAGGCTACAGTTGATTCTGCAGCAGCATCGGCGTTTGCAGGTAAGTCGATGTACCTGCAAACGCCGATGTTGCTGCAGAATCAACTGTAGCCTCTGTCGCCTGGTGCCGATGTGTCCTCGCTCGTCCGACACGATGCAGGACCTGGGGCAAGAAGTGACGTCACAGCGTGATCTCTGGAGGACACGCTGTGTGTCTGTGCACTGCCAGAAGCTGGGTGTTAACGAAGAGAAGTGGATGATGCTGATTCGTCAGCATCATACACTTCTATTCACAACGCCCAGCTAGTAAAACAAGTGAAAACGCCCAGATGTAACAAACACAATACACGCCCACTTGTACATAACTTTAAACACGCCCAGTTGTACTTTAGAAAGCCTCATTTGCATAAATATAAAAATGGTCATAACCTGGCCAAAAATGCTCGTTTTTGAAAAAAAACAAAACTTTACTCTTATCTACATTGCAGCGCCGATCTGCTGCAATAGCAGATAGGGGTTGCAAAATCTGGTGACAGAGCCTCTTTAAGGGTTTGTGGTTATTTCTTATTCATTTGACAGATTTGGGGCCTGTGCTACCATGGAGTGTTCATCATTTGTCTGATTAGGTCATATGATCATGGGGATGGGCCTCCTGCTTGGCACTACCCTCTATAAGCCAGCGCCGAGAGCTAACACCTCTTGCACCTGACCGAGTTCGGGATGTGAAAAACGGGCCGAGTGTCGACTGGATTTCCCGTCCTGACCGTGCTACAGGTGAACGGGACTCCTGGCATCATAGACATTTTATAATGCTAGGAGTCCCTGCCTCCCCATAGAACTGCTGTTCCACACTGTATCGTTTTGTTCAGTACAGAACAGCAGTTCCGAGGGGAGGCAGGGACTCCTAGCATTATAAAATGTCTATGATGCCAGGAGTCCCGTTCACCTGTACCGCGATCAGGACGGGAAATGCATCCGACACACGGACCGTTTGTCACGGCCCGAACTCAGTCGTGTGCAAGTGGTCTAAAAGGTTTGTACATTGCTATCCCATACATCTGAATCTACACCAACAATTTGCTTCAATCCTACCAAGTCTGAACCCTTAGAATAGGGCTACATGGGGACACTGGCCGTTACACAGGTCACACATCCAAAGATAGCGGTGTCACTCTGCTTGCATCGCAAGTAATGAAAGTGAATGTGGTCGCTATGTGACCTGCAAGTGGCTGCGACAAGAATCACAATAAATTCATAGCTCAAACCTGAAAGTTGCACCCGGCCATGTATTACACTGTCGTCTGTATATTTGAATAAGACCAGTGTAATTTTACATGTAGCCTGATAAATCGCCCCCAAGCCATAACTTGTAAGGGTATGTGCACACGATAACGTCAATTACGTCTGAAATTACGGAGCTGTTTCCAGGAGAAAACAGCTCCTGAATTTCAGACGTAATTGCTCGCACTCGCGTTTTGCGGGGCGTCTTTTACGGACGTAATTTGGAGCTATTCTTCATTGGAGTCAATGAAAAACGGCTCCAATTACGTCCCAAGAAGTGTCCTGCACTTCTTTTGATGAGGCTGTAATTTTACGAGCCGTCTTTTGATAGCGACGCGTAAAATGACAGGTCGTTGGCACAGTACATCGTAAAGCCCATGGAAAGTAATGGGCAAATGTTTGCCGACGTATTGGAGCCGTTTTTTCAGACGTAATTCGAGGCGTAAAACGCCTCCATTACGTCTGAAAATAGGTCATGTGAACCCAGCCTTAGGCTATGTTCCCACACACAGGATACGCCCGCAGATTTTCTGCAACAGAACCTTCAGCAGAATCTCTAGAAAAACGCTACAAAATAGTGCATTTTTTCCTGCGGATTTAGTGCTAAACTTTGGTTATAGCAAAGTATATGTGCACCTGCGGATATCCAGCGGTTTTTACTGCGTTTTTTGCTATGTAAACACTGTAAAAACCGCAACATAAATCTGTTGCAGAATTTCTGCTCCTCATTGAAGTGTATGGGCCAAACACGCAGCATCTCCGCACAGAACACGCAGCATCTCCGCACAGAACACGCAGCATCTCCGCACAGAACACGCAGCATCTGCGCACAGAACACGCAGCATCTGCGCACAGAACACGCAGCATCTGCGCACAGAACACGCAGCATCTGCGCACAGAACACGCAGCATCTCCGCACAGAACACGCAGCATCTCCGCACAGAACACGCAGCATCTCCGCACAGAACACGCAGCATCGCCGCACAGAACACGCAGCATCTCCGCACAGAACACGCAGCATCTCCGCACAGAACACGCAGCATCTCCGCACAGAACACGCAGCATCTCCGCACAGAACACGCAGCATCTCCGCACAGAACACGCAGCATCTGCGCACAGAACACGCAGCATCTGCGCACAGAACACGCAGCATCTGCGCACAGAACACGCAACATCTCCGCACAGAACACGCAGCATCTCCGCACAGAACACGCAGCATCTCCGCACAGAACACGCAGCATCTCCGCACAGAACACGCAGCATCTCCGCACAGAACACGCAGCATCGCCGCACAGAACACGCAGCATCTCCGCACAGAACACGCAGCATCTCCGCACAGAACACGCAGCATCTCCGCACAGAACACGCAGCATCTCCGCACAGAACACGCAGCATCTCCGCACAGAACACGCAGCATCTGCGCACAGAACACGCAGCATCGCCGCACAGAACACGCAGCATCTCCGCACAGAACACGCAGCATCTCCGCACAAAACACGCAGCATCTCCGCACAGAACACGCAGCATCTCCGCACAGAACACGCAGCTTCAATTAACAGGCTGCTGAATTAAAAAACGAACCACAGAACACTTTCCGCACGACTTTTGTGCGTTTTTTCCGCAGCATGGGCATGAGATTTTCTAACTCTCATTGACTTTGCTGCTACTGTAAATGCTGCAGAATTTCAGCACAGATTTCCGTTGCGGAAATTCCACAGCGTTTACTCTACACGGGAACCCGGCCCAACAATCAGATCGCTGGGGCGGCCGTTCTTAGAGAACGGATTGTCTTGTCCTCTTTAAACAGAACTGAAACTGTTATTCAGTAATGATCTGGAATAACGTGTTTTATTTCGTGGAGCTTTGTGGAACTACTACTCCTAGCATGTCCTGTGGCTATCCAGTTGCTGTGACAGAACTACTCCCAGAATGTCCGGACAGCCCATGGCTCTCCAGTTCTGCATTCTCTGACAACCAGTGGCTCTTTACCTAGTGAGAAACTACTACTCCCAGCATGTCCTCACAGCCTGTGGCTATTCCCCCATTTAGAAACTACCAGTTGTCACAAAACTACTACTCCCAGCATGTCCTGACAGACTGTGGCTCTCCAGTAGTGAAACCACTGTTCTCAACATGTTCTAACAACCAGCGGCTCTTTACCCATTGAGAAACTACTACTCCCTGCATGTCCTCATAGCCTGAGGCTCTTCTATTGAGAAACTACTACTTCCAGCAGGTCCTGACAGCCTGCGGCTCTTCCCTCATTTAGAAACTACTACTCCCAGCAGGCCATGACTGCCTGTGGCTCCCCAGTTGTCATTAAACTACTACTCCCAGCATGTCCCGACAGCCTGTGGCTCTCCAGTTGTCATGAAACTATTCCTAACAGCATATCCGGACAGCCTTCTGCATACTAGGAGTCGTAGTCTCAACAACAGCTGCAGAGCACTGTCCTACAGGAAGCTATTAGTAAATGCTTCCACTTGCAGCCACCATAAACGTCTTCATGTAGAGGCAGGGCAGGGTGTGAGCGGTGTATCACCAGGGCAAAGCATGAAAGAACGGTGTAAAGCTGGCACTCACCCACTGTGGAGAGGTAGGAGGGTATGCTGTTCTCTGTATACCTGCTCACTATACACGTCTTGCCCACATTAGAATCACCAGTCATCACCAGCTTAGCCACCAGGTTGTTATATATGGAGCCTGCCATCCTCATACAGTGGCTCACACTGCTGCATATGATGGCACCGGGAGACTGAACGCTGAGCTTCCGCATAGAGCAGCTCTTCCTGGATACGGACATGTGAGAGGGTGGACGGCCTGAACTCCCCTTCTCCTCCGCCCCAGTGACTCCACTGCACGGACACTGAGGCTTTCCCTGCCGCCCGGCTTCTCACCTCACGTGTGTGGTAGTCACTCGAAGACCCGCCCGCTATCAATTACTTGCGGGTAGCTCCTTTTTTCCATCTCTTCACACACTATTGTATTGTATTGTGTGATTAGGTGGTAGTGCACCGATGCATGGGGTTAATGTTGGTTCATTTTTACATGTATGTGCACATAGCATTTGAAGTGTTACGCCAACTATAAATATCAATTATATGTTATTCTTATCTCACTCATAAATGGCAGGGGTCAACCACCCACATCCGGGCGGGGAATGAAGGGGAGATTGCAGTGGTTCTTCGGGAGTTCCAGAAACAGCCGAGTATTTTTCTCGGCTGTTTCCGTAACTCCCAAGGAACAGAATAGAGCAAGACGCGCATATGCACTGCCACTTCTCCATTCATTCTGCGCCTGGATGTGGGTCGGTGACCCCTGTTCTAGAGATAGGCGCGGGTCCAATAGCTGGAACCCACATCTATCAGACATGGCATATCCTGTGAATGTGCTGTAAATTAAATTTATAAGATATCTTTAGGCTTGGTTTATACCTGGCATATCCTACATTAAAGTACAGTATAAAACTTTTTCACCCCATTCACGGGGAAATGCTGTGGATTTTAAAATCCGCCTCATGCTATATTTGAATAATACTCCATTGTGAGAGGTGAAATCCTCCACAAATTCACAGGAAACTCTGCATGTAACTACAGGGGCATTTATTCTGGATTTTACTTAGGGTTCCGCTGCGAACAAAGTGAACTTACCTTTATGAAAGTTGGAGCTACATTTTCTGATACAGAGCACCAAAACCCCTGCTTCTCTGGCTGCCTGCTTCCACCACTAGAGGGAGCTCATTGGCTGCATATGGATTTATTATTGAGGTCAGTGGGGTTCTGTATAAACCTGAATGCAGTCAGTTCCACTTAGTGGCAGCCGCCATCATTTTATTATCTAACTCCTGTAGCCATGTGAAGGAGAGCAGGAGATTTGGAGCTCTGTAACAGAAAACCAAAGCTTCGATATATAATGTATGAGTGGCTGGACATACACAAGCTGAGGGCTGGGGATTAGGGCAACCAGACCCACGAAGACCAGCTGACGGCCAGGCGGCTCTGTTCTGAGAAGAGGTTGACTAGTTGGGACAATCATTTTTAATGAGAACTTGCTTGGCATTATTTGTTGACATGTACATTCTGAGTGGCACTTTTATTTGGGCATAGTATTAGGGCTCTGTATAAAACTATTAGTTGTGCAGTATTTTTGTATTTAGGTAACATGACAGGAGAAAAGTTCACACATCATACATATTGTATGATGTTTTTACTATATACAGTTATCTGAATAAGTTTTATTTTGGGATAGTGATCTCATTTTTATGGGAGTAGCCCCAAACAGTGAAAATGTTCGGTGCACTACATACACAATATACAGTCTATGCGACCATGAAAAAAACTGTCCCAGAAAGCTTTCCTGAATTTTGCCAACTTTATATGTAAACTTATAACCACCAAATGACAAGAATTTAAAAATTGTTCAGGCACCATGTTTATGGGAAGTTAGCAAGCAAGCTGACACTTTTTTTTAGACAAATATAGTCGATTTATTAAAAGAGCTGTTCTAATCGGCATATGGACATCTTAGGGTATGTTCACACGGCCTATTTACGGACGTAAATCGGGCGTTTTTGCCCCGAATTACGCCCGAAAATAGCGCCTCAATAGCGCTGACAAACATCTGCCCATTGAAAGCAATGGGCAGACGTTTGTCTGTTCACACGAGGCGTATATTTACGCGCCGCTGTCAAATGACGGCGCGCAAATAGACGCCCGCGTCAAAGAAGTGACCTGTCACTTCTTTGGCCGTAATTGGAGCCGCTATTCATTGACTCCAATGAATAGCAGCGCTAATTACGGCCGTAATTGACGCGGCGTTCAAGCGCCTGCACATGCCGGTACGGCTGAAATTACGGGGATGTTTTCAGGCTGAAACATCCCCGTAATTTCAGCCGTTACGGACCCCCGCCGTGTGAACATACCCTTAGAGGGGTATCCTTCACTTGGGATGTCTCATGCTTCCCCATGTGGAATCAGGTGATCACTGCACAGGCTCGCATATGAAAAGGGTTTTCTGTGATGAGACCGCTCCTTTAATGCTCCTTTAACCTGTAAAGGATCTGCCAGACACAGCTTCTGTGTCGACGCCCGTGGGTAATCAGTCTGCACCTGATCCTAAGTCTGAGAGAGTGACACGATCTTCTACCAGTCAGGCTGGGAGGCTGAGGAGTGGGTGAGCCTTTCACAGCCTGGCCAGACGGAGCTAGCTCCCGCCCTCTGTCTATTTATACCTGCATTTCCTGCTCCTCCTTTGCCTGTGATTCTTTTCTGTTTCCTGGCTCTGCTGCTCCTGCTATGATTATTGACCTTGCTTCATTTTTGACCCTGGCTTTACTGACTACGCTCCTGCTCTGCGATTTGTACCTCGTGCACTCCTGGTTTGACTCGGCTCGTTCACTACTCTTGTTGCTCACTGTGTTGCCGTGGGCAACTGCCCCATTTCCCTTAGCTTCTGTGTACCCTTGTCTGTTTGTCTGTCGTGCACATATTGAGCGTAGAGACCGTTGCCCAGTTGTACGCCGTCGCCTAGGACGGGCCGTTGCAAGTAGGCAGGGACTGAGTGTCGCGTAGCTTCATGGCCAGCCCACCTTCGGAGGAAGATCCCGCATGTGTTTTGCCTCCAGGTATAATCATTTCCTCTGTTGATTCTGACTTAGTCTCCGAAATTGCGGCTGATCAAGGTTCAGCTCCCGGGAACCTTCCTGAGAACAAGCTGTTTGTTCCCCTGCAATTCCGGCTAAGGGTACTCAGGGAAAATCATGACTCTGCACTATCTGGCCATCCAGGCATCCTGGGTACCAAGCATCTCATTGCCAGAAACTATTGGTGGCCTGGGTTGCTTAAAGACGTTAAGTCCTACGTCGCCGCTTGTGAAATTTGTGCTAGGTCCAAGACTCCCAGGTCCCGACCAGCGGGCTTACTATGTTCTTTGCCCATTCCCCAGAGACCTTGGACCCATATCTCCATGGATTTTATCACCGATTTGCCTCCATCTCAAGGCAAGTCGGTGGTGTGGGTTGTAGTAGACCGTTTCAGTAAGATGTGCCACTTTGTGCCCCTCAAGAAACTACCCAATGCTACGACGTTAGCTACCTTGTTTGTCAAACACATCCTGCGTCTCCATGTGGTTCCTGTCAATATTGTTTCTGATAGAGGGGTACAATTTGTTTCATTGTTTTGGAGAGCCTTCTGTAAAAAGTTGGAGATTGATCTGTCCTTCTCCTCGGCCTTCCATCCTGAAACTAATGGCCAAACTGAGAGGACTAATCAGTCTCTAGAACAATATTTAAGGTGTTTTATCTCTGTCAATATGATTGGGTATCTTTCATTCCCCTCGCCGAATTTTCCCTTAATAACCGGGTCAGTAACTCGTCAGGGGTCTCCCCCTTTTTCTGTAATTTTGGGTTTAATCCACGGTTCTCCTCCGTTTCACCTGGTAGTTCCAACAAACCCGAGGTAGATGTCGTTCATCAGGAACTGTGCACAGTCTGGGCCCAGGTTTAGAAGAACCTAGAGGCGTCCCAGAGCATACAAAAGACTCAGGCAGATAGAAGACGTTCTGCTAACCCCTTGTTTGTGGTTGGGGATCTGGTGTGGCTATCTTCTAAAAATTTGCGCCTTAAAGTCCCGTCCAAAAAATTTGCTCCCCGATATATAGGGCCGTACAAGGTCATTGAAGTCCTTAACCCTGTCTCCTTCCGACTGGAGTTACCCCCGTCTTTTCGAGTACACGACGTGTTTCATGCCTCCCTCCTTAAACGCTGCTCCCCGTCCTTGGCTCCCTCGAGGAAACCTCCGGTCCCTGTTCTCACCCCTGAAGGGGTAGAATTCGAGGTGGCCAAGATTGTGGACAGCAGGATGGTCCAAGGCTCCCTCCAGTACCTGGTCCATTGGAGAGGATACGGGCCTGAGGAGAGGACTTGGGTACCCGCCCGGGATGTTCACGCTGGGGTATTGCTCAGGAGGTTCCATCTTCGCTTCCCCAATAAGCCAGGTCCACCTAGAAAGGGTCCAGTGGCCCCTCTTAAAAGGGGGGGGGGGTACTGTAAAGGATCTGCCAGACACAGCTTCTGTGTCGACACCCGTGGGTAATCAGTCTGCACCTGATCCTAAGTGTGAGAGAGTGACACGATCTTCTACCAGTCAGGCTGGGAGGCTGAGGAGTTGGAGAGCCTATCACAGCCTGGCCAGACGGAGCTAGCTCCTGCCCTCTGTCTATTTATACCTGCATTTCCTGCTCCTCCTTTGCCTGTGATTCTTTTCTGTTTCCTGGCTCTGCTGCTTCTGCTATGATTATTGACCTTGCTTCATTTTTGACCCTGGCTTTACTGACTACGCTCCTGCTCTGTGATTTGTATCTCGTGCACTCCTGGTTTGACTCGGCTCGTTCACTACTCTTGTTGCTCACTGTGTTGCCGTGGGCAACTGCCCCATTTCCCTTAGCTTCCGTGTACCCTTGTCTGTTTGTCTGTCGTGCAGTTATTGAGCGTAGGGACCGTTGCCTAGTTGTACGCTGTCGCCTAGGAGGGGCCGTTGCAAGTAGGCAGGGACTGAGTGGCGGGTAGATTAGGGCTCATCTGTCTGTCTCCCTACCCCGTCATTACATAACCCCTTAACGACATCCAACGTACTAGTACGTTGTTGTTGTTGTTGTTGTTGTTAAGGACTTAACGCAACACAAAGTACTGGTATGTTGTGTTGCTGATGCGGGCTCAGAAGCTGACCCCGCACCATCACCGACGTTTGTCAGGTGTATATGACAGCTGACACCCTGGGCCAAGGCCAGGACCGGAGCTAGTCTCCTATCCGGCCACTTAACCCCTTAGATGCAGCGCTCAAAAGCCAGCACTGCATCTATGGTGTTTCCTAGCAGATCGGAACTCCACAATGCAATCGCGGGGTTCCAATGACTGCTCTGGCAGACCGGAGGCCTAACAATGGCCTCCTGTCTGTCAAGTACGGAAGCCTGCTAGGTCCCGCCCAGAGGCGGGGCCTAAAAGGCTTCCGGCTGCAAAAGAAAGATGGCACAGCCTCAGGAGTTGAGCCTGTGACATCAGTAGCGGGTGTCAGCTGTATGTTGAGGCCGCAATCAAAAGCGATTGCGGCATCTTAGTAGTTTGTAGCGATCAGCATCGACACAATGTGATCGTGAGGATGCCGATCGTTACTATGGCAACCGGAGGCCTAACAATGGTCTCCTGGTCTGCCACATACGATAGCCTATTAGGCCCCGTCCAGAGACAGGACCTAATAGGCTTGCTGGCAGTGAATGACTGACCGCTCTAATGCATTGCACTACGTGGGTCAGATCAGAGGTGCAGGCCCTCAAGTTCCCTAGTGGGACAAAAACAAAAAAGTTAATAAAAAAGTTGAATAAAAGTGTAAAAATAAAAAAATTCAAGTCCATAAAAACAAACACTGCCCTTTTCCCTATAATAACTTTTATTAAAGGGAAAAAATGAAAACGTTAAAAAAAAGTACACATATTTAGTATCGCTGCGTCCGTAAAGACCCAAGCTATGAAACTATATTGTAATTTTTCCCGCACGGTGAATACCGCAAAACAAAAAAAAACAATGCTAGAATCACAATTTTTTTTATCCTAACCCCACACAAAACATGGAATAAAAAGTGATCAGGAAGTCGCATGTACCCCAAAACAGTACCAATAAAAACTACAAACGGTCCCACAAAAAACAAGCCCTTACTCAGCTTTATTGACTGAAAAATAAAAAAGTTATGGCTCTCAGAATATGGTGACAAAAAATAAATAATTTTTTTTAAAAAAAAGTGATTTTATTGTGCAAATGCTGCAAAACGTAAAAAATTATATATGTTTGGTATTGCTGTAATCGTATCGACCCGCAGAATAAAGTAAAATTGTAATTTATAGCCCACGGTGAACGCCGTAAAAAAAAGAATAAAAAAACATTGTCAGAATTGCTGGTTTTTGGTCACCTTGCTTACCAAAAAATGGAATAAAAAGTGAATAAAAAATGTAATGTACCCCAAAATGGTACCAATGAAACCTACAGATTGTCCCACAATAAATAAGCCCTTACACAGCTCCGGTGGAGAAAAAATGATGAGTTTACTCTCCGAAATTTTTGTTTCCTGGAGTCCGTAGGCAGCACAACACAAATGGGTTTTAGTCCCCTAGATACAATTATATAGAGACAGCCTAATTAGCAGTGATTAACTAATAAACTTCAATCATTTGGCCCTCTATAACTAGGTGAAGGATCCCAGACACAGTGTATTGTTATGAAGCAAAAAGAAAAATGTATTAAAAGGGAGTCAAACTTGTGCTGCCTATGGACTCCAGGAAACAAACATTTTTGTGAGTAAATTTCCTGATCATCCTACGGCAGCACAACACAAATGGGATTTGTAAAGCAGAAATTAGTTAAGCGGCGGGCAGGAGCCGATGTTACCAATTGAAGCACTCGCTAGCCAAAAACAGAACCCTCTGCTGCAAGAATGTCAAGTCTATAGTGGCGCATGAAGGTGGAAGAGGAGGACCACGTAGCTGCCCTGCAGATCTGATCTAAGGTAATGTGCCCCAATTTGGCCCAAGAAGTTGACGTAGAGCGTGTGGAGTGGGCCCGTACATGAAGAGAAGACTGTAAATGACTCAGAGTATAGGTGAGCTCTATTGTGCTTATATTCCAGCATGCTAATGTAACTTTGCTGGCCTTTTGACCGTTATTGGGTCCTTGGTGCTGTAGAAATAGCCCTTCTGATTTCCTGAAGAGCTTAGTTCTCTGCATTTAAGCCAATACTACTCTTCTAACATTCAAGGTATGCCAAACGCGTTGTTCTTCAGTTTGAGGATCTGGAAAAAAGACAGGTACAGAAATTTCTTGGTTAATGTTGATGCTGGAGGGTACTTTGGGAAGAAAACCAGGCATTGTACGTAATAGTAAATATTGTCCCAGGTCCCTGAAGTATGGCTCCCTACATGATGCCTGCAGCTCGCTGATTCGCCGAGATGAAGTGATTGCCACTAAAAAGTAAGTCTTAAAGGTGAGAAGTCTAATGCTGGCTTCTTCCAGGGGTTCAAACGGATCTATAATCAAGGTCGTTAGGACTATTGCTAAGTCCCAAGATGGTGCTGGAGTTTGAAGAGTGGGACACAATTTTTTTATAGCTATAAAAAAAGTTCTTACTAAATGTCGACTAGTAAACATCCCCCTGTAGCTGAGCATTTATCGCAGTAAATTGAACTTTAAGCGTATTTAGTTTAAAGAGGCTCTGTCACCAGATTTTGCAACCCCTATCTGCTATTGCAGCAGATAGGCGCTGCAATGTAGATTACAGTAACGTTTTTATTTTTGAAAAACGAGCATTTTTGGCCAAGTTATGAGTATTTTTGTATTTATGTAAATGAGGCTTGCAAAAGTCCAAGTGGGCGTGTTTAAAGTAAAAGTCCAAGTGGGCGTGTATTATGTGCGTTCATCGGGGCGTTTTTACTACTTTTACTAGCTGGGCGTTCTGACGAGAAGTATCATCCACTTCTCTTCAGAACGCCCAGCTTCTGGCAGTGCAGACACAGAGCGTGTTCTCGAGAGATCACGATGTGACGTCACTCACAGGTCCTGCATCGTGTCGGACGAGCGAGGACACATCGGCACCAGAGGCTACAGTTGATTCTGCAGCAGCATCGGAGTTTGCAAGTAAGTCGATGTAGCTACTTACCTGCAAACGCTGATGCTGCTGCAGAATCAACTGTAGCCTCTGGTGCCGATGTGGCCGACACGATGCAGGACCTGGGGCAGGAAGCGAGTGATGTCACAGCGTGATCTCTCGAGAACACGGCTGTGTCTGCACTGCCAGAAGCTGGGCGTTCTGAAGAGAAGTGGATGATACTTCTCGTCAGAACGCCCAGCTAGTAAAAGTAGTAAAAACGCCCCGATGTACGCACATAATACACGCCCACTTGGACTTTTACTTTAAACACGCCCACTTGGACTTTTGCAAGCCTCATTTGCATAAATACAAAAATGGTCATAACTTAGCCAAAAATGCTCGTTTTTAAAAAATAAAAACGTTACTGTAATCTACATTGCAGCGCCTATCTGCTGCAATAGCAGATAGGGGTTGCAAAATCTTGTGACAGAGCCTCTTTAAGACCATTTTGGAAGCCTACTTGTAGAAATTGCAGTATTGCTTTCAACGTATCAGGCTGCATGGAATGCTCCTCACACCAGGACGTAAAGGTTTTCCATACTCTATTATAAACTTTAATTGTGGATGGTCTTCTTGCTGACAGAAGTGTATTAACAACCTCAGAAGATAGACCCAACACTGTTAGGTTTTGCCTGTCAGCCTCCAGGCCGTAAGTTGTAACAAGTGGGGTCGACGATGTAGGAGACCTTTCTGGGAGACTAGATCCTCCGGTACATTGGGTAGTCTTTAGAATCTGCCTCTCTCGAGAGACCACACACGAGCAAACCATGCCCTGCGGGGCCAAAAGGGAAGAACAACTGTCACTTCTGCTTGACCTTGGAGGATCTTCATCAAGATTATGAATATCAGGGGAAATGGTGGAAAACATAAATCAGACCCTTTCCCCAAGGGATTAAAAGACCGTCTATGGCCAGAAACTCCATTCTCCTGGATGTAAGGGAGAGCGACTGAGAAGGTCCGCCTTGACATTCCTCTGATGTGCTGTAATGGATTTGCCAGACACAGGTTCTGTGTCGACGCCCGGGGTTAATCAGTCTTCATCAGCTCCAAGGTCTGCTAGAGTGACGCGATCTGTTACCACTCAGGCTCGCAGGCTGAGGAGAGGGAGAACCTATCACAGCCTGGCCTGACGGTTCTGCTCCCACCCTTGGTCTATTTATACCCTCACTTGCAGTTGTTCCTTGCCTGTGATTGTCTTGTTTCCTGGCTCTGCGATTCCTGCTATTTACATTATTGACCGCTGTTACTTTGTGACCCTGGCTTGACTGACTCTTCTTCTGCTCTGATTTTGATACTACATACTCTCCTGGTTTGACTCGGCTCGTTAACCACTGCCTGTTGCTCACGGTGTTCCGTGGGCAACTGCCCCATCTTCCCCCTTTGCTTCTGTGTGCCCTTGTCTTGTGTTGTCTGTCTTTCACTTATTGAGCGTAGGGACTGTCGCCCAGTTGTACGCCGTCACTTAGGACGGGGTGTGCAAGTAGGCAGGGAGTGAGTTGGGGGTAGATTAGGGCTCACCTGTCCGTCTCCCTACCCCAATTCGTTACATGTGCACTGCTGAGATGCCCAGAGTGTTGTGCTCTGCCCTGGACATAAGGTCTTTGCAATGCGAAGACATTTTGGAACTCCTGGTTCGTCCCTGGTTTATATAAAACACTGTGGGGAGATTGTCTGATTGAACCACCAAATGGAAATTTTCTAAATGTCTCCAAAAATATAAAGTTGATCGTTTGACCGCCATTAGTTCTCGTAGATTAGAAGATTGTGCTGCTTCCAGTTGTGACCACTTGCCCTATGTACAGTGAAGGAAATAAGTATTTGATCCCTTGCTGATTTTGTAAGTTTGCCCACTGTCAAAGTCATGAACAGTCTAGAATTTTTAGGCTAGGTTAATTTTACCAGTGAGAGATAGATTATATATAAAAAAAAACAGAAAATCACATAGTCAAAATTATATATATTTATTTGCATTGTGCACAGAGAAATAAGTATTTGATCCCCTACCAACCATTAAGAGTTCAGCCTCCTCCAGACCAGTTATACGCTCCAAATCAACTTGGTGCCTGCATTAAAGACAGCTGTCTTGAATGGTCACCTGTATAAAAGACTCAGTCTGACTCTAACCTCTACAACATGGGCAAGACCAAAGAGCTTTCTAAGGATGTCAGGGACAAAATCATAGACCTGCACAAGGCTGGAATGGGCTACAAAACCATAAGTAAGACGCTGGGTGAGAAGGAGACAACTGTTGGTGCAATAGTAAGAAAATGGAAGACATACAAAATGACTGTCAATCGACATCGATCTGGGGCTCCATGCAAAATCTCACCTCGTGGGGTATCCTTGATCCTGAGGAAGGTGAGAGCTCAGCCGAAAACTACACGGGGGGAACTTGTTAATGATCTCAAGGCAGCTGGGACCACAGTCACCAAGAAAACCATTGGTAACACATTACGCCGTAATGGATTAAAATCCTGCAGTGCCGCATGGTCCCCCTGCTCAAGAAGGCAAATGTACAGGCCCGTCTGAAGTTTGCAAATGAACATCTGGATGATTCTGAGAGTGATTGGGAGAAGGTGCTGTGGTCAGATGAGACTAAAATTGAGCTCTTTGGCATTAAGTCAACTCGCCGTGTTTGGAGGAAGAGAAATGCTGCCTATGACCCAAAGAACACTGTCCCCACTGTCAAGCATGGAGGTGGAAACATGTTTTGGGGGTGTTTCTCTGCTAAGGGCACAGGACTACTTCACCGCATCAATGGGAGAATGGATGGAGCCATGTACCGTCAAATCCCGAGTGACTACCTCCTTCCCTCCACCAGGACATTAAAAATGGCTCGTGGCTGGGTCTTCCAGCACGACAATGACCCGAAACATACAGCCAAGGCAACAAAGGAGTGGCTCAAAAAGAAGCACATTAAGGTCATGGAGTGGCCTAGCCAGTCTTCAGACCTTAATCCCATCGAAAACTTAAATCCTAATGATTTACAGATGATCTGCAAAGAGGAGTGGGCCAAAATTCCATCTAATTACGTCCGTGACTGACGGACGTATTTCGGCCGCAAGTCCCGGACCGAACACAGTGCAGGGAGCCGGGCTCCTAGCATCATAGTTATGTACGACGCTAGGAGTCCCTGCCTCGCTGCAGGACCACTGTCACGTACTGAAAACATGATTACAGTACGGGATAGTTGTCCTGCAGCGAGGCAGAGACTCCTAGCATCGTACATAAGTATGATACTAGGAGCCCGGCTCCCTGCACTGTGTTCGGTCCGGGACTTGCGGCCGAAATACGTCCGTCAATTACGGACGTAATTAGTGTGTGTGCACATACCCTAACGTGTGCAAACCTCATCATCAACTACAAAAACCGTCTGACTGCTGTGCTTGTCAACAAGGGTTTTGCCACCAAGTATTAAGTCTTGTTTGCCAAAGGGATCAAATACTTATTTCTCTGTGCACAATGCAAATAAATATATATAATTTTGACAATGTGATTTTCTGGTTTTTTTTTATATAATCTTTCTCTCACTGGTAAATTTAACCTAGCCTAAAAATTCTAGACTGTTCATGTAAAGGATCTGCCAGGCACAGCTTCGGGGTTATCTCCCTTAATTAATCAGTCAGCACCTGAATCTACATCCCTGAGACTGACTCCAGCTTCCACCACTCAGGCTGGCAGGCTTAGGAGTGGGAGAGCCTATCGCAGCCTGGCCAGACGGAGCTAGCTCCCGCCCTCTGTCTATTTATACCTGCATTTCCTGTTCCTCCTTGCTTGTTATTCTTTTTCGTGTGGTTTCCTGGCCCAGCTATAGCTCCTTCTATTTTGTTCCTGCTCCATACAGACCCTGGCTTACTGACTACTCTTCTGCTCTTCGTTTGGTACCTCGCACACTCCTGGCTTGACTCGGCTCGTTCACCACTCTGGTTGCTCACGGTGTTGCCGTGGGCAACTGCCCCTTTCCCTTGCTTGTATTCCCTTGTATGTTTGTCGTGCACTTACTGAGTGCAGGGACCGCCGCCCAGTTGTACCCCGTCGCCTAGGGCGGGTCGTTGCAAGTAGGCAGGGACAGAGTGGCGGGTAGATTACCCCCCGGTCATTACATAATAACAAGCCCATACCTAGTCTACCCTGGTCCCTGACACCACTATGGACCCCTGTGAGACCCTGGCTCAGCAAATGCAGGGTCTCTCCCTACAGGTCCAGGCCCTGGCTCAGAGGGTCAACCAGCCTGATGCTACCTTGGTAGTTCCCCTCACCGCACCTCTTGAACCCCACCTCAAGTTGCCCGACCGGTTCTCAGGGGACCGGAGGGCTTTTCTCTCCTTTCGGGAGAGTTGTAGGCTTTACTTTCGTTTAAAGCCTCATTCCTCGGGTTCTGAGAGCCAGCGGGTGGGTATAATTATGTCCCGTCTCCAGGAAGGGCCCCAAGAGTGGGCCTTCTCCTTGGCTCCTGACTAGGTTGGGTCTGTCGAATGCCCTGAAAGACCTGCTAGTTAGCTATCCCTCTTCTGACTCCCTAGACCAGGCTATGGCTTTAGCGGTACGACTTGACCGACGTCTCAGGGAACGACAACATGAACATTTATGTGTTTTCTCCTCCGACTCCCCCATGATGCCTCCCGAAGTTCCGTTGCTTCGTTCCTCCAGGAAAGACTCCGAGATACCTATGCAACTCGGGGCCTCCGTGTCCCCCAACAACGTAGAGAATTCCGCAGGAAGAATGGTCTCTGCTTCTACTGTGGGGATGACAAGCATCAAGTGAACAACTGTCCTAAGCGTAAGAATGCAGCCAGAGAACTTCCGCGCCTAAGTGATCATCGGGGAGGTCACTTGGGCGCACAGGTATTTCCAGTAAATAGGAAACGTACTAAGATCTTGCTTCCCTTTCAGGTCTCTTTTGGTGGTAGGTCTGCTACCGGCAGTGCCTTCGTGGATTCAGGGTCCTCTACTAATATTATGTCTGTGGAATTTGCTATGTCTCTTGCTATGCCTCTGATTGATTTGCCTAAACTTGTCCCGATAGTGGGTATCGACTCCACTCCTCTTGCTAATGGTTATTTTACACAGCATACCCCTGTTTTTGAACTCCTTGTTGGCTCCATGCATTTGGAGCAATGCTCTGTACTGTTGATGCAGGGATTATCGTACGATTTGGTTCTAGGCCTTCCCTGGTTGCAGTTGCATAATCCCACGTTTGACTGGAATACTGGGGAGCTAACCAAATGGGGTAATGAATGTTGTACGTCATGTTTTTCTGTTAATTCTATTTCTCCCCCTGAGGAGGCGAATACGCTACCCGAGTTTGTTCAGGACTTCGCTGATGTTTTCTCTAGGGAGGCCTCCGAAGTGTTACCTCCTCATAGAGAATACGATTGCGCTATCGAATTGGTACCAGGAGCTAAGCTTCCTAAGGGTAGGATATTTAATCTTTCTTGTCCCGAACGTGAAGCCATGAGAGAGTATATCCAGGAATCCCTGGCCAAGGGTTACATTCGTCCCTCTTCTTCTCCGGTAGGTGCTGGCTTCTTCTTCGTGGGGAAGAAGGATGGTGGTCTTAGGCCATGCATTGACTACCGTAGCCTGAATAAGGTCACGGTAAGGAACCAGTATCCCCTTCCTTTGATTCCTGATCTCTTTAATCAGGTTCAGGGGGCCCAATGGTTCTCTTAATTGGATCTACGGGGGGCGTATAACCTTATTCGCATCAAAGAGGGGGATGAGTGGAAGACTGCGTTTAACACGCCCGAAGGCCATTTCGAATACCTCGTCATGCCCTTTGGGTTGTGTAATGCCCCTGCGGTCTTCCAGAATTTCATAAATGAGATTTTGAGAAATTACCTGGGGATATTTCTTGTAGTGTACCTTGATGACATACTGGTATTTTCCAAGGACTGGTCCTCCCAATTGAGCATGTCAGGAAGGTGCTCCAGGTCCTTCGGGAAAACAAACTGTTTGCCAAAACCGAAAAATGTGTGTTTGGGGTACAGGAGATACCATTTTTGTGTCAAATCCTCACTCCTCATGAATTCCGCATGGACCCCGCCAAGGTTCAGGCTGTGGCGGAATGGGTCCAACCTGCCTCCCTGAAGGCGTTACAGTGTTTTTTGGGGTTCGCTAATTATTACAGGAGATTTATTGCTAACTTCTCGGTCATCGCTAAGCCTCTTACGGACCTCACTCGCAAAGGTGCTGATCTCCTCCACTGGCCTCCTGAGGCTGTCCAGGCTTTTGAGGTCCTTAAGAAGTGCTTTATCTCGGCCCCGGTGCTGGTTCAGCCCAACCAAATGGAGCCATTTATCGTGGAAGTTGACGGATCTGAGGTGGGAGTGGGGGCTGTCTTGTCCCAGGGTACCAGGTCCCTCACCCATCTCCGCCCCTGTGCCTACTTCTCCAGGAAGTTTTCGCCAACTGAGAGTAACTATGATATTGGCAACCGCGAACTCTTAGCCATTAAATAGGCATTTGAAGAGTGGCGCCACTTCCTGGAGGGGGCTAGACACCAGGTAACGGTCCTTACCGACCACAAGAATCTGGTTTTCCTAGAATCTGCCCGGAGGCTAAACCCGAGACAAGCTCGATGGGCGTTATTTTTTACCAGATTCAATTTTTTGGTTACCTATAGGGCTGGGTCTAAAAATATTAAGGCTGATGCACTGTCGCGTAGCTTCATGGCCAGCCCTCCTTCGGAGAAAGATCATGCTTGTATTTTGCCTCCAGGTATAATCATTTCCTCGATCGATTCTGATTTAGTCTCTGAAATTTCTGCTGCTCAAGGTTCAGCTCCCGGGAACCTTCCTGAGAACAAGCTGTTTGTTCCCCTGCAATTCCGGCTAAGGGTACTTAGGGAAAATCATGACTCCGCACTATCTGGTCATCCAGGCATCCTGGGTACCAAACACCTCATTACCAGAAATTATTTGTGGCCTGGGTTGCCTAAAGACGTTAAGGCCTACGTCGCCGCTTGTGAGGTTTGTGCTAGGTCCAAGACTCCCAGGTCCCGACCAGCGGGCTTACTGCGTTCGTTGCCCATTCCCCAGAGACCTTGGACACATATCTCCATGGATTTTATCACCGATTTGCCTCCATCCCAAGGCAAGTCGGTGGTGTGGGTGGTGGTAGACCGCTTCAGTAAGATGTGCCACTTTGTGCCCCTCAAGAAACTACCCAACGCCAAGACGTTGGCTACCTTGTTTGTCAAACACATCCTGCGTCTCCATGGGGTCCCTGTCAATATTGTTTCGGACAGAGGGGTACAATTTGTTTCATTGTTTTGGAGAGCCTTCTGTATGAAGTTGGGGATTGATCTGTCCTTCTCCTCTGCCTTCCATCCTGAAACCAATGGTCAAACGGAGAGGACTAATCAATCTCTAGAACAATACTTAAGGTGTTTTGTCTCTGACTGTCAATATGATTGGGTCTCATTCATTCCCCTCGCCGAATTTTCCCTTAATAACCGGGTCAGTAACTCGTCAGGGGTCTCTCCCTTTTTCTGTAATTTTGGGGTTAATCCACGGTTCTCCTCCGTTTCACCTGGTAGTTCAAACAATCCCGAGGTAGAGGTCGTTCATCGGGAACTGTGCACAGTCTGGGCCCAGGTTCAGAAGAACCTAGAGGCGTCCCAGAGCGTACAAAAAACTCAGGCTGATAGAAAACGTTCTGCTAACCCCCTGTTTATGGTTGGGGATCTGGTGTGGTTGTCGTCTAGGAACTTGCGTCTCAAGGTTCCGTCCAAGAAGTTTGCTCCCCGGTTTATTGGGCCGTATAAGGTCATTGAGGTCCTCAATCCTGTCTCCTTCCGGCTGGAGTTACCCCCGTCTTTTCGTATACACGACGTGTTTCATGCCTCCCTCCTTAAACGCTGCTCCCCGTCCTTGGCTCCCTCGAGGAGACCTCCTGTTCCCGTCCTCACCCCTGAGGGGGTGGAATTCGAGGTGGCCAGGATTGTGGACAGCAAGATGGTCCAAGGCTCCCTCCAGTACCTGGTCCATTGGAGAGGTTACGGGCCCGAGGAGAGGAATTGGGTACCCGCCCGGGATGTTCACGCTGGGGTATTGGTCAGGAGGTTCCACCTGCGTTTCCCCAGTAAGCCAGGTCCACTTAGAAAGGGTCCGGTGGCCCCTCATAAAAGGGGGGGTACTGTAAAAAATCTGCCAGGCACAGCTTCGGGGTTATCTCCCTTAATTAATCAGTCAGCACCTGAATCTACATCCCTGAGACTGACTCCAGCTTCCACCACTCAGGCTGGCAGGCTTAGGAGTGGGAGAGCCTATCGCAGCCTGGCCAGACGGAGCTAGCTCCCGCCCTCTGTCTATTTATACCTGCATTTCCTGTTCCTCCTTGCTTGTTATTCTTTTTCGTGTGGTTTCCTGGCCCAGCTATAGCTCCTTCTATTTTGTTCCTGCTCCATACAGACCCTGGCTTACTGACTACTCTTCTGCTCTTCGTTTGGTACCTCGCACACTCCTGGCTTGACTCGGCTCGTTCACCACTCTGGTTGCTCACGGTGTTGCCGTGGGCAACTGCCCCTTTCCCTTGCTTGTATTCCCTTGTATGTTTGTCGTGTTTGTCGTGCACTTACTGAGTGCAGGGACCGCCGCCCAGTTGTACCCCGTCGCCTAGGGCGGGTCGTTGCAAGTAGGCAGGGACAGAGTGGCGGGTAGATTAGGGCTCACTTGTCCGTTTCCCTACCCCCCGGTCATTACAGTTCATGTCTTTGACAGTGGGTAAACTTACAAAATCAGCAAGGGATCAAATACTTATTTCCTTCACTGTATATAGACTGCCTACATGAGCACCCCAACCCCAAGAGGAGGCATCTGCGGTGAGAATGTTCTGAGGTTGAGGAACCAGAGATCTGCCCTGAAGAAGTCGGTTGAGGTTGAGCCACCACTACAGCTCCTCTTTTGATGATGGAGAGACTATCATCCGATCTTCCAGACTGTGATGATGTCTGTTCCAGGCTTGTAAGATGTTGCTCTGTAAGGCTCTGTGGGCTTTGGCCCATGGGACTGCATCTATATCCGAGGTTAGGAGCCCCCAAGACTCTCATAGCTTTTCGAATTGAGACTCTTGGGTGATCTACTAGATGTCTCACTGAGGCTTGTAGCGATTTCCTTCTGTCTGCAGATAAGGAGACTGTGAGATGACTTATGATTTATGATGAAACCGTGAGCGACAAGAAATTGTATAGTGCAATGAAGATCTTGACGTAGGCACTGTTTTGTAGGAGCTTTTTTTTAGCCAATCGTCGAGATAAGGAATAATGCAGATGCCCCTTAATCTGAGAGCAGCGGTTTGGACTACTGTAATCTTTGTGAAAACTCTGGGAGCTGATGTTATGCTGACAGGAAGACAGTGAACTGCAGGTGGCATATGCCTCTGGATGTCTGAACCGCTATTCTCAGATATTTCCTATGTCTGGGAGGAATCGGGACTTGTAAGTAGTCGTCGGTGAGATCTATGTTGGCCATAACGTCATTCAATTCCAGAAGAGATATCACTGAACTAATGGATTCCGTTTTTAATCGCTTCTGAAGATACTTGTTGAGGAAGGTTAGATCTATGATTAGTCACCATTCGTTGGCTGGTTTGGGGACAGCAAACACCATAGAGTATACTCCTTGGCCGAGTTTCTTTAAAAATTCTAGTGCATACCCGTTCTGAATTGTTGAAGCAACCCATGCGTCTGATGAAGTCATAAACCATATAGACGAGAAATTCTTTAATCCGGCCCCTACCTGCATAGGAAGAGTCCTGACTCTGTTTCTGATTTTGACCCTTTTTCCTGAAAAAGGAGGATGATGATTGCTTTTTCAATCTAAACTTTCTTCTTCTGTCAAAGAACTTATTGTTTGCTCTGAATCTAGGGGGGCTTCTCCTTTTGAGCACAAAAGGACCGCTGAAGAGGCTTCTTCCTGCATTCTGGGAATTTCACGCCTTTACCTTCTCCAAAGGATTCTAAAATCTTGTCCTTATTTGGCTTATGATGCACATTCTTATCTGATTCTATCGTTTCTTTGACTGCTTTGACTAATGTAGGGGGCTTTTCCTTGCGGAATATATAGAACTCATCTTGCTCCCCTGAATCTGAGTCTTCTGACATGATTTCTCCCTCTGATCTGGATAAATCCCCATAGGACTGTGTCACGTTGGGTTCATGGACCCACTGGGCTGTACCGCCTTGGCGGTATGGCAGCTGGCCAACAGGGCGCAGTTTACAGTCTATAGTTCGTATAGGGTACCTGTGGCAGCTTGAACAGTAGCAAGGCAGGCTCGGCTGGGACTAGGCAGCAGGTAGACGTCAGGCATGGTGTAGCAGGACAGGCGTGGTATACAGCACAGCACGACTTCAGCTCAGCACAGCACTTGACCAGGATAGCACGGGATACAGGAGCAGGAAACACTGGCAACTGGGAAACACTAGGAGACCATTTGCATAGACAAACTTAGGGTACAACAACAATGCTCAGGCGTGGGAGGAAGGGGCTGAGCCCTTCTTATAGTCCAGGGTGCTATGGGCTAATTAAACATGAAAGTCCAGTGCGCTGCCCCTTTATGAGCGGGCATGAGCGTTCGCAGATCCATGGCTGCGGGCGTCAGAAGGTGAGTGAGCCTGACGGCCCGCGGCCATGGGCATGACAGACTGTAGGTTAGTAGGAACATCTGATGGAGATTTTCTAGGGCGTTTATATTTTCTTGAGGGACCAGCTTAGTCAAATATAGTAGTAAGCTGAGAAATTCATAGGGTTCTTGGTTTTGAGTGTTCTCTTTAGAAGCAATACATGTGACACAAAAATCAGAGTATAATTCATCTGGTAATGGTTGCTGGCATCTTTTGCAAATTCTATGTCTAGATATTCTAGACCTCTTCCTGCTGTCCCCATGGATAGACATCTGAGGAAAAATGAATGCAAGAATGAGCCAGGTCCATAGATATATTGTAATATACACAATAAACAGAGATTATTTAACCCCTTAAGGACGCAGCCTAGTTTTGGCCTTAAGGCTCAGAGCCCATTTTTCAAATCTAACATATTTCATTTTATTTGGTAATAACGTCGGAATGCTTAAACCTATCCAAGCGATTCTGAGATTGTTTTCTCTTGACATATTGGGCTTCATGTTCATGGTAAAATTTGGTCGATATACACCGCATTCCAAATTATTATGCAAATGTTATTTTTAGCTGATTTTCCTAAATAGTTGATGCAAACGACAGTCAGTATAATCTTCAAGCCATCAACCGTTGGAGTACAATGCAAATTTTATTGAACAAATCTCCTAATGACAGATTTTTATTTTTTTAAGTAAAAAACTCAAAATGCACTGTTTCAAATTCTTATGCACAACAGAGATCAAAACATTTTAAAGATTGTAAAGAGAACTAAAATGGTAATTTGTTGAATTTGCAGCATCAGGAGGTCATATTTACAGAAATCCAAAGCTCTTTCAATCACAAAAAACGTAACAGGCCAAGTTACATGTTAACATAGGACCCCTTCTTTGAGATCACCTTCACAATTCTTGTATCCATTGAATTTGTGAGTATTTGGACAGTTTCTGCTTGAATATCTTTGCAGGATGTCAGAATAACCTACCAGAGCTTCTGTTTTGATGTGAACTGCCTCCCACCCTCATAGATATTTTGCTTGAAGATACTCAAAAGGTTCTCAATAGGGTTGAGGTCAGGGGAACATGGGGCCACACCATGAGCTTCTCTCCTTTTATGCCCATAGCAGCCAATGACACAGAGGTATTCTTTGCAGCATGAGATGGTGCATTGTCATGCACTAAGATAATTTTGCTACAGAAGGCACGGTTCTTCTTTTTGTACCACAGCAGAAAGTGGTCAGTCATAAACTCTACGTACTTTGCAGAGGTCATTTTCACACCGTCAGGGACCCTAAAGGGCCTACCAGCTCTCTCCCCATGATTCCAGCCCAGAACATGACTCCGCCACCTCCTTGCTGACGTCGCAGCCTTGTTGGGACATGGTGGATATTCATCAACCATCCACTACTCCATCCATCTGGACCATCCAGGGTTGCACGGCACTCATCAGTAAACAACACGGTTTGAAAATTAGTCGTCATGTATTTCTGAGCCCACTGCAACCGATTCTGCTTGTGAGCATTGTTTAGGGGTGGTCGAATAATAGCTTTATGCACACTTGCAAACCTCTGGAGGATCCTACACCTTGAGGTTCACAGGACTCCAGAGGCACCAGCGGCTTCAAATACCTGTTTGCTGCTTTGCAATGGCATTTTAGCAGCTGCTCTCCTAATCCTATTAATTTGTCTGGCAGAAACCTTCCTCATTATGCCTTTATCTGAACGAACCCGTCTGTGCTCTGAATCAGCCACAAATCTTTTCACAGTACGATGATCACGCTTAAGTTTTCTTGAAATATCCAATGTTTTCATACCTTGTCCAAGGTTTTGCACTATTTCACGCTTTTCGGCAGCAGAGAGATCCTTTTTCTTTCCCATATTGCTTGAAACCTGTGACCTACTTAATAATGTGGAACGTCCTTCTTAAGTAGTTTTCCTTTGATTGGGCACACCTGGCAAACTAATTATCACAGGTGTCTGAGATTGATTACAATGATCCAAAGAGCCCTAAGACACAATACCATCCATGAGTTTAATTGAAAAACGAATAATTAAATGTTTATGACACTTAGGGGAGATTCACACGAACGTTGCGTTTTTGCGCGCGCAAACAACGCAGCGTTTTGCGAGCGCAAAAACCATTTGACAGCTGCGTGTGTCATGCGTGTCTGATGCGCGGCTGCGTGATTTTCGCGCAGCCGGCATCATAGAGATGAGGCTTGTCAACGCCCGTCACTGTCCAAGGTGCTGAAAGAGCTAAATCTTTCAGCACCCTCGACAGTGAATGCCGAACACAACAGCGAAAAACCTGTAAAAAAAAAAGATAAAGTTCCTACTTACCGAGAACTTCCCGGCCGTTGCCTTGGTGACGCGTCCTTGGTGACGCGTCCTTGGTGACGCGCCTCTCTTGACATCGGGCCCCACCTCCCTGGATGACGCAGCAGTCCAAGTGACCGCTGCAGCCTGTGATTGGCTGCAGCCTGTGCTTGGCCTGTGATTGGCTGGAGCTGTCACTTGAACTGAAGTGTCATCCCGGGAGGTCGGACTGCAGGAAGGAGACAGGAGTAATCGGTAAGTTAGAACTTCGTTTTTTTTTTACAGGTTAATGTATTTTGGGATCGCAAGTCACTGTCCATGGTGCTGAAACAGTTTAACTCTTTCAGCACCATGGACAGTGACTATCTCCTGACGTCGCGTACCGATAATTTTTTTGCCGGGATCGGCCAAAACGAGTTTGGCCGAACCCGGTGAAGTTCGGTACGCTTGTCCGGCTTCGCTCATCGCAAAGACACTCCGTTTGGATGTTCGGAAACAGAAAAGCACGTGGTGCTTTTCGGTTTTCATTCATCCTTTTCACTGCTGTTGCGCGAATCACGCTCGTCCCACGGAAGTGCTTCCGTGTGGTGCGCGTGATTTTCACGCACCCATTGACTTCAATGGGTGCGTGATGCGCGAAATACGCAGAGTTATTGAACCTGTCGCGCTTTTTGCGCAGCAGACAAACGCTGCGCAAAAAGCACGGACTGTCTGTACTGCCCCATAGACTTGTATTGGTCCATGCGTGCCGCGTGAAAACCACGCGGCCCGCACGGACCGAATACACGCTCGTGTGAATCCCCCCTTAAGGGGGGATTCAGACGAGCGCGATTTGCGCGCGTGCAGGCCGCGTATTTTCTGCGCATCACGCACAGCACTATAGAAGTCAATGAGGCAGTTCAAACAGTGCGTGATTCTTGCGCAGCGTTTGTTCGCTGCGTACTATACGCGACAGGTTCAAAAACTCTGCGTATTTCACGCATCACGCACCCATTGAAGTCAATGGGTGCGTGAAAATCACGCATGTCATACGCTGGCAGCAGCTGCGAACGCGCGTTTTTCACGCAGGACACGTTGTCTCAATGCAAATGAGTTTGAACTAACTAGTTGAAACCAGCAGAAAAGCAGGAAGTTGGTTAGACAGCAGGTTTTGCAAAAGAGGCCACACCGTTTGCAAAAGCACCACAAGCACCTTGCAGGCATGCCTCGGCAGATGGATGTTGGGAAGCTCATTAGGTTAGTTCAGGAGCGGCCGGAGGTCTGGAACACCCATGCGGAGTCGTACCATGACCGCACATTGAAGGAGGCAGCATGGGAGCAGATAGCAGAGGCGCTATTTGAGCAGGAGTGGGCCGACAGCCGCACCCGTGACCGGCTACAAATTGGTGAGTGGATATCTGTGTGTCGCCATTGATGTGTATAATGACATCCATATTGGATATTGCGTCCCTGCTGAATAATTGCCTGTCATTGCCAACGTTTCGGTTCAGTGCCATCTTTATATATAGTATCATCAACTTAGGCTTGTTCTTGTGTAGACGTGTGTTTAATAACACCAGTTTATACATGCACTGTCTGTGTGCGCACTCACATCTGCTGAGTTTAATCAATGATGTGTTCTTATTCATCATACAGTGGACGATGTAAAGAGACGGTGGCGCAGCTCGAGGGACCAGTTCCGTCGAGAACATGGATCCGGCGCCCGTAGCGGAGATGGTGGTCCCCAAAAACGGCGCTACATGTACTACGACCAGCTGTTGTTCCTGCGGGAAATAATGGACATGCGACCGTAAGTACTCGTTGTTGTCCCTTTGTGGCCACGTCACCCTCCAAACATGTTACATACCCCAAAACGCCTTTGTGTTTGCACATGACATTTGTTTCCTCAACTGACGTGTCCCCTATATTATAGAACTAGCGACACTCTGGATGCTTCAGAAGAGGAGGCACGGCCCCAGTGTAGCCAGGCGTCCCAATCCGCTGCTCCCCTGGTCGCCCTCACCCCGGAGGCCACTAGAGAGGATCCTGGTCCAGTCGCCTCAGCGCCTGAAGCAGGACAACCGGACCAAGTGGCACCTAGACAAGCAGCACCCCGCCGCAGACGTCCTGGTAACCCACCCGCAGCTGCACAGGTGGACGCCCGTGTTCTTGAGTACCTGCGCCGTGCAGCCGATGAGGACCAGCATGATTTTTTTTGCCGGAGCATGGCACCTTTGATGCGGCGGGTACCAGAGGATAGGTTGGTGCGGCTGCAAATAAATATGCTGTCGCTAATCGACTGTGCGACACCCCCGCTAAGTCCAGGCCGGTGCTTTACTTCTCTGGAGCACTGGCGTAGTGTATATATGCCCTCAGCGCGTGCCCATGTGCCAAGGCCCTCCCAACCTGCCCCCGTCTTCTCGCAGATGGCGCAATACCCTCCTGCCCCAAGATACCTCTCCCCTGCCCCAATGCCTGGGCCAGTCCATCACTTTCCTCAATACTCCATACCTGGGCCAAGTTTACAGGCTCACATGCAGCCTCAGGGTTACCACCCGCAGTATCAACCCCAATATGCTGTGCAGGAACAGGCTCCTCAGGGCCGGGGACAGCAGAGTGGTGCGGAACGGTCGGGTTACAGCTCGCCGACCCATGCCTATCAGAATCTTTAGGGGCTCTTTTTTTCTACCGACACATGTTAGAAATCGATGACATGCTAGGAATTTGTTGTATATGCATCATGTTGGTGCACTTTTTTGTTCGGGTATGTTTTCCCGCCTCTGTATTTATTTGGCTGATATGGCGAGTATGTGCCACAAACATGACTGCTACTAAAGTTCGATATTTTGAAGTTCTGTGTGGACAATCCTTTTGTTACCTTGCACACCTTTTCTACTGCCTCTACCGCTAGGAGGTGCTGTTGCCTTAGAGGTTGTGACGGTATTAGATTTCTCCACCACATCTTTGAGGTCTTCGTTGTTCGGAAGGGGTTTGGAATACCAGGAACTCAGCTGTAATTAGTATAGTTAGTGTTTGGCCAGAACTAACTTTACTCCCCCCGAAACGCTCACATACATATAGGCCAGGAAATACATAGTTTCCACAAGAGGATGTGATGTCCATGCATTCCTGCCGTCTAAAAAGGGTATTCCAAGCGCCTACCGAGCTTTAAGCTCGCAACCCACGTCAAGGGGCCTCAAGTTTTGCGAGTCCCTAACCCTCCCCCACACCCCCCCCCCACCAAAAAAGGCCTTGAGGGATAAACAGACGTTCTCTCAAATAAGATTAACTTCACCACAACTCAAATGGCAGCGTTCTGGCAGGTTACTTCTCAAGCCTGCCTGGCAAAATACTCGGCAAATTGGTGGCGCACTCGCTGCCCACATGTCGGTGGCCGGCCAGGCCGAGCAGCCTGGCTCAGGCTGGTGGTGGGTGCAGATGTTCCCATATATTCCACATCATGAGCGGCATCATTGATGCGGGTAAAGTTGTGCAGCACAACACAGGCTTTGATCACGCATGTGACATTTGACGGCGACAATTGCATTGATGTCATCAGGACCCTCCACTTGCTGGTCATGATGCCAAAGGCACATTCCACGACTTTCCGTGCTCTGCATAGTCGCTGATTGAAAATGCGCCTACGGTTATCCATGCCCCTCCGCGCAAATGGCCGCATTACGTGTTTGCTGAGGGCAAAACCTTCATCTGCAACCATAACATAAGGAAGGGGTGGCCCGCTGGTGCCAGGGAGGATGCTAGGCTCGGGGACATCAAGTTGGTTGGACATTAGACGCTGTGCCATTCTAGATGAGCGAAAAATGCGTGCATCCGCCGAGCTGCCATAGGACCCGATGTCCACGATGGTAAAGCAGAAATTACAGTCCGACAAGGCAAGCAAAACTATTGAAAAATACTGCTTGTAATTGAAGTAGCGAGAGCCAGAGTGGGGCGGTTTCTGCACACGGATGTGCTTCCCATCGAGTGCACCAATACAGTTAGGAAATTGTGTGTCGCGTTCAAACTGCTGCGCTATGCGAAGCCAGTGTTGGGCCGTAGGCTGAGGGATCACGCTGCTCTTCAATCTCTGCCACAGGACCACACAGGTTGCTGGGACAATGCCGCAAATAGTGGAGACTCCAATTAGGAATTCAAAATGAAGGGCATGGTAGCTAATGCCGGTCGCCAAAAAACTACAGAAATTCATACAAGCAAAGCACAAAGAAAACATGTTAGTTTAGGACATTAAGGACATAAAATAAGGTGTAACCTGGCTCACAAAACTGCACATACCGTAACGTCAGAAGGAGACGCTCCTCGGGGGAAATACAGCGTCGCATGTTTGTGTTCTGATAGGTTATTCCAGGCCAAACCAGCTCCAGCAGCATATCAAAGGCATGCACAGACAGGCGGCAAAAGGCCCGAAATTTCTCAGGGTGACGACGGAGGTCAGCAAAGAGGATATGAAAATGCCCTTTAGAGGTGCGTTGGGCCACTATTGGGTGAACCCACATCCTACCTGATCTCCGCCGGTGTGGCCGTAGAGGGCTACCTCGTTGCCCAAACCTCCGGGATATCATCCATGCTAATAGCACACGGGCCAGAGAGCTAGGTGGCATCAATGCAGTCTGGCAGACAAACTTCACTAAAATACTGGTAGAAACAGTGGGTTGCATCCAAAGCACACAAATGAATTAACACAGGTGCACACATGAAGCAGGGGTATTGCATTAATGGCCCTTTTGAAGCCTGGCGTAAACAGAACAGCTGAGTGCGTTTTTTCCACGCGCGGGAAAAACGCATGTCTTACGCGCGTATTACACGCATACATCGTTCAAAAACGCATTGCCCACGCTGCTGACACGCTCGCAAAACGCTGCGTTGTTTGCGCGCGCAAAAACGCAACGTTCGTGTGAATCTCCCCTAAATCCAATGTGCATAATATTTTGGAACACGGTGTAAATATACTAGTCCTTCTCAATTAATATCATCAAAAAGTTTATTTATTTCAGTAACTCAATTCAAAAAGTGAAACTTTTCATTACACACAGAGTGATCTATTTCCAGCATTTTTTTCTATTAATGTTGATGATTATGGCTAACGGTTAATGAAAACCCAAAATTTAGTGTCTTTAAAAATTAACCCCAATTTCAAAAATGACTTTTAATACCGAAATGTAGGCCTACTGAAAAGTATGTACAGTATATGCCCTCAATACTTGATCGAGACTCCTTTTGCATGAGTTACTGCATCAATGTGGCGTGGCATGGAGGTGATCAGCCTGTGGCACTGCTTAGATGTTACGGAAGCCCAGGTTGCTTTGATAGTGGCCTTCAGCTCGTCTGCATTGTTGGGTCTGGGTTCTCTCATCTTCCTCTTGACAATACCCCATAGATTCTCTATGGGGTTTAGCTCAGGCGAGCTTGCTGGTCCATCAAGCACAGTGATACTGTGGTTATTAAACAAAGTATTGGTACTTTTGGCAGTGTGGGCAGGTGCCAAGTTCTGCTGGAAAATGAAATCCGCATCTTGATAAAGCTTGTCAGCAGAGGGAAGCATGAAATGCTGTAAAATTTCCTGCTAGACGGCTGCGTTGACTCTGGACTTGATATAACACAGTGGGCCAACACCAGCCGATGACATGGCTCCCCAAACCATCACTGACTGTGGAAACTTCACACTGGACCGCAAGCAACTTGGATTGATGCCTCTCCACTCTCCCTCCAGACTCTGGGACCTTGATTTCCAACTGAAATGCAAAATTTACTTTCATCTGAAAACAGGACTTTGGACCATGGAGCAACAGACCAGTCCTTTTTCTCCTTGGCCCAGGTAAGACGCTTCTGACGTTGTCTCAAGGAATGCGACAGTTGTAGCCCATGACCTGGATATGTCTGTGTGTTGTGGCCCTTGAAGTACTGACTCCAGCCGCAGTCCACTCCTTGTGAATTTCTCCCAGATTCTTGAATGGCCTTTTCTTGACAATCCTTTCAAGGCTGCGGTTATCCCTGTTGCTTGTGCATCTTTTTCTACCACACTTTTTCCTTGCTCTCAACTTTCCATTAATATGCTTGGATACAGCACTCTGTGAACAGCCAGCTTCTTTAGCAATGACCTTTTGTGGCACCATGGGTCTACAATCTTGAACTTTTAACCAATTGTCAAATTTTCTGAGACACTAAATTTTTGGTTTTCATTAACTGTTACCATAATCATCAACATTAAAAGAAAAAAATGCTGGAAATATATCACTCTGTGTGTAATGAATCTATATAATATATGAGTTTCACTTTTTGAATTGAATTACTGAAATCAATTAACTTTTTTATGTTATTCTAATTCAATGAGAAGGACTAGTATAGTAGTTGCAATGATTTTGTCTGCATTCACGTGTTGTGGTGTTCTCGAGGCTGATTCCACGAGCCATTTTTGTGAAAATGACATATATACGGTAAAACAATATAAGACAAAACCTAGAATATTAGAATACTGCAAATCTTCGGTTTCTATAGCATTTTTTTTGCCAAAAATTGTACTAACTCTAAATGAAAATATTTTGCATAATTCTATGGGTGGCTAACTAACTGCCGTCTGTTAGTGTGGCTAGCATAGATTTCCACCATAATTTCCGCCAGTCTCTGGAGTTAAATATAGTGAATCTCTCAGGCTGAAGTGGCCCCGCCCATAATACTAAGCCATGTCCACTTTTGTAAAAGTGGCAGAGGCAGCGTAAAATAGCGAAAAGTCATAAATGATTGCGCAAATATGGTGTGCTCCATAATTTGCTAATTTTTAACGCCATAAGCGTATGTTCACACGCTGAGTCAAAAACATCTGAAAATACAGAGCTGTTTTCAAGGGAAAACAGCTCCTTATTTTCAGACATTTTTTAAGCCACTCTCAATTTTTGCAGCGTTTTTCGCAGCGTTTTTTGCAGCCGTTTTTGGAGCTGTTTTCCATAGAGTCAATGAAAAACGGCTCCAAAATCGGCCCAAGAAGTGACCTGCACTTCTTTTTCGTGGCTGTTTTTTTTACGCGGCCATTTTTCAAAACCGCTGCGTAAAAAATCGGCCCGTCGGAACAGAAAGCCGTTTTTCCCATTGAAATCAATGGGCAGATGTTTGGAGGCGTTTACGGCCCGAAAAACGGCCGAAAATAGGTCGTGTGAACATACCCTAAAACTGGCATACAGCCAAGGATATTTTACCTCCAGTGTTAAATGTACTGATTCTTGCATGGTGTTGCCCTGCTCCTTTAACAGAAACTTCAGCAGCCACATGACTGATTGTACTGGACTCTTCCGGAGTCATTCTCTACAGTTAGCACTGGAGAATACCAATGGGCAGAAACGCTGTATGATTGATCTCTACTATCAGTACAGATATAGGCTGAGCTGCACCGCGGTCTTCACCACTTCATCAGACGTGAAACTTTGTCCTCGTAGGGTTTCTTTCAGGGGACCAAACAGGTGATAATCTATCTAATAGAATCAGTTCACGTGCACGCTCAATGTTGTCATCAATCGTGGACGTGGATGGGTGTCCTTCTCCTTCTTCATGGCTGACACTTATGCGTCCTTCCTTGAACTTCTTTATCCATTCATACACACTTCTTCGTGGCAAAACACTTTCTCCATACTGTGCACAAAGTGTTCGATAAATATCGGCACCAAACTGCTGCTCTACTTTCGTGCATATTAGGAGGTGTGGCAGCCATTGTTTCTTGCACCGCAGTCACAAATAAAAAGACATAACACATTCAAACTTGCACAGCAGTGACTGGGGAGACAGCGACCTCATATCAAAAGTGCTGATAAGACAGTGCGACCAAGAGTTTTAAAATATCTGTAGTGTGGATAATTTCTGACTCCCCTCGTGCCACACACCCCCTTAGAGATAGTTCCACACACCCCCTGTAGATAGTGCTTCACACACCTCTGTAGTTAGTGCCACACGCCCCGTAGATAGTGCCACACAGCCCTGATGGATAGTGCTAGTTCCCCCGGTAGATAGTGCCCCACATCCCCCTGTAGATAGTGCCACACACCCCCTTAAGATAGTGCCACACAGCCCCTGTACTGTACATAGAGCCTCCAAAACAAATTAAAAAAACTTGTACTCGCCTAGCCCCGTTCCCGCGATGAACAGAGCACTAAAGCAGGCCCCCTCAGCAATGTTAGACCTGCAGCCTATGAGACGCAAAGACAGGACCCTTGCGTAGGCTGGCGCAATGCAGTGATGTAATTGCGATGGCCTGCGCAGGGATGCAGTACCAGCATCTTTTAGTCTGAAGGCCTAAAGGCTGTATCCTACTGAATGGTGGAGCAGGGAACTGATGGCTCCCTGCTCCGCCATAGTATTCAATTGTAACTGCGTCCTGTGGCAGTCTCCCGGGCCGGGGCCCCCCTTAGTGAATGCCAGTCCTGGAGCTGGAGCTCCAATGATAATCCGGCCCTGCCTGCGGTGATCAGCTGACTGTGCCGGGAGGAAGCAACAGCCAGCCAGACATTTTCCTGGAGCGACCAAGGAAATGTAGTGCTACACTGTAACCACCCAGACATTATGCTTTTATTAGCACTACATTTCCTTGGTCGCTTGAAAGGGGCCAACAATGCCACTTAATTCCCGGGGGCCCAGATCACACTCAGTCCTCTCCTACATCAGAAGAAAGGAGAGAGTGGATTAACTATTAGCTCATTTGTTCTTCAATGCTGAGGTGCCCAGGACTCACTTGTGTCATGCAAATCACCAAACCCAAGGCATGTCATTTAATTTGTGTTTAGTATATTGTGTTATGACTTCAAAAATACATCACATAGAAACAAAGGGACTGCACTAGTGTACTTGATGTTGTATGTAAATGATATGGTACGGTTGAATAATACCATCTATTTTGCTGGGATTTTTCCATAGTAGATGTACTGAGACTGAAAACTACATTTAATAGTTTGTATTACAGCTGTTTTCCTTTGCTTAAGTGTCGAGCTTAAAAATGGTTCATATCATTTTGCTTGTTGTTCTTCCATGCATGAACAATCGCCTTGATGATGCATTCAATCTATGAGAAACTTCCAATTGAAAACGGCATTCTTGTATATTTTAAACACCATGAATCATGAAAAACTCATCATAGTATGGTAAATGCATTAGCATCCGACTGCTCGTAGCGGCTTCGGGAAGGCATTTTGTTACAGTATTGCATGTTACAGATGAATGGAAATCTTTTCTAAATGGGAAATTTAGCTCTGTGATGCTGATATTTTCATGATTGCTTGAAGCTCACAATAGCCATTAACACGTCATTCTGATTTTGCTGATGTGTGTATATATAGCCCAGCTTCATTATTTGTGGACTTTCAATTTGTTAGACATGCTGTCAGGCATTAAGCATAGGTCTTATTCTGTATTTTGTAGACTATAATTTTCATCTGTATATTGGGATCTCTCTCTTTGCTGTTCTAACAAGGACATTATTTAAAGGGGTATTCCCAACTTAGACATTTGGATATGCCATAAATATCTGATAGATGCGGGTCCTAGCTCTAACACCTATTTCGAGAACAACCCCCGTTTCTCGTGTGCATCGGCTGATGGTCGCAGATTACAGTCCGTGTTTGCTGCTGCTCAACCCATAAGCCTATTTTTTGTGGGAGGCCTGGAGCTGGAGCTCATTCTGCTCCATTGTTAGTCCGGCACTGTCTCTCTCTATGTCGCAGTTCCCGGACTCTCAAGAGTTCTTTATAACTGTCATTCAATAGAAAATGTAACTAAAGGACCTCAGACCACACACCGGTCTACTTTCATATACTTAGTCACCAACTTGTCACAACAGGAACAAAGCAGCCTTCTCTCTAGGGCACTGACTCTCAAGTGCTCCTACACCCTACCCCCTCCACTGAGAATGCCAGTTAAGTGCAGGATTTTACTAACTAGGCCACGTTTCAGGCCTACAGGTCAACCAGTTTTCACTGTAGAAATCTGAGGCCCTGTTCACACGGCGGATTTTGCTTGATGGGTCTCACCGCAAAATCCGCTGCGGAATTATTCCTGCTTTTGGCAGGAAGGTTCCTCCTCCAATTGACTTCAATGGGAGGTATGGGCGGAATCCGCCCGAAGATCGAGCAAGACGCTTCTTTTTCCAGCTAGCTGAAAAAATCATCTAAAGGGAAAAAGAAGCATCCGGCTCCCATCGAAATGAAAATGCAATTTTGCGGCGGAATCTGCAGCTGCTCCCCTCGCAAAATTTCCGCCGTGTGAACAGGGAGTAAGCGGCCCACTAGAAAAAGGATGGATCACACCAGTACCTACCTACAGCCTCCCCCAGGTTTGAGCACAGCAATGCTACACCTCTCACTGGTTCTTACATCTGAGCTGACTACTTTTACAGCTCTAACAGACTCCCCAAATGTAGCCCCTCAGGCCAATGATGCACCTCAGCCTTCATCAGTTCAGGGGTGGCCTACATGAGACACTTGCAAACCGCCATTATCTACGGCCTGCCTCCATCAACTCCAGGTCACTAAGGGTCACTTTGTTAGCTCACTGTCCGCTACAGGACAGACGCGCCAAACATCGCTCGGCAGAGTAGCCGCGCTGTTTCACTCAAAGACTCGCTTACTTCAAAGCAGACGACCTCCTACTTCGTTCCACATAGGCCCACGTCTCCCCGACCTCCGGTTCACCACCCGTTCAGCTGCAGCCCCCAGCCTCCCCCACCTCAACGCAGCGCATTAACGTCATCATGTAACTGTTCCCAGAAGACTCTAATTCCTTGTCCAGTTACAGCACCACATACATGCTGCCCGTCGTCCAGCTGACATAGAAGACAATATAACATATATACAGTGTGTGTAACACAATACACATTTACAAGGCATGAGTAAACACCTGAGGAGTCTCTCAGAAAAACATTGCAGTCCACTTAAAGTGACAGATATCTATTTTTAAAAACATACATGGACAGTCCATGGGCTGTAAATGGGGCTACTCAGTTCCCCCTCCTTACATGCTACATGGGAGCTGTGAAGTTTTACTTATAAATAAAGGTACCTTATTTAATAGGCAATGATGTGCAAATCTGGTTACTAACATGGGGCCCTCCAATTCACATTAAGTGTAAATGCAGAGGCCCCAATTAGTATTACCCCTTCCCCCATTACATATATGATATGGGCCTGATGTGCTGCATAAACATAATATTATTCCTCCTTTTTCAAATCTGGGGGTCTGTGCTTGAGAAGAAGTATGAGTTGAATCCCCCTGGATGACCTTCTACATTTTTAGAATATACAGCAACATCTTAAGGTCGGTGGGGGGGGGGTCTCTGCTGCTGGAATCCCACCAATCTGACTTAATGACGTGTCTGAACCACACGTCATAAAAGTGTTTTGGTAGAAAACTAGTTTGATAGCATAGTTCAATGGATAACCTGCGGAAGCTGTCTAATTGTTATTAATAGTATTGTTATCAAGTTTTCTTTCTATCTTCATTCAAACATAGGTAATATGTACATAATAGCTTATTAATCATTATTAAACTAGTAAATAACTGAACACTTATAAAGAACTTGTCATGTAAGGTTAAGAGACCTCACTGCCTATAATGAATTGTGGGCGCCACCTTGTGGTCATCAGTTAAGTTGCATTCCCATAGTAAGATTTTTTTCCATCTTCTTCAGGAAAAGATCCTTTTATTTTATTTTTACTTCAGCACAATCACTGCTTTGTTCAGACATCATTATTATGGATTCCAATTTGTGATCAGTTCCTATTAGTAGATAGCAAAAAGAAGATTAGAAAAGTATCCGATTCTGTGATATAGCCATAATAATAAAGCATTGGACAGGGTTCTCATTTTTCATTTATTTTTCTTTTTGGGGAACGCACAAACATTTTTTAAAGAGGAGTGAAAAATAAAATACACTGAAAGAATTATTATTTTTTTTTTATCAAGATATCATTAATAGGTTTTCCCACCTGTAAATATCATATTCATTGTACAGATCATAAAAAAATAAAAAAAATGTTGCCATTTACTTGCTATTGAAAAAATTATCCATTGAAGAGTTACGACATTTCCTTACATAGTTTGGCGCCACCTTGTGTTTAAACTGTATAGCTGTGTGCATGTACACCTGATGATCTGAATGCTGGTGGACACACATACTTAGGCCTCATGCACACGACGGTAGCCATGTGCACGTCCGTGCTTTTCGGGTCGGCTGGCAGCGAAGTGTCCCCCGCGAGCCGCACGCAAATCGCGGGCCGTGCACATGGCCGCGGCTATTATTTGCTATGAGCAGAACACAGCCGTAATAAAACATGCCCGTTCTTTCTGCGGTCCGGTCTCCTAGGCCATGCACGGACCGTGATATCCACGGTCGTGTGCATGGCCCCATAGGAATGAATGGGGCCGCAATTCTAGCGTGGATTTTTGGGGGAATTGCGGCCGCAAAGGCACCTTCGTGTGCATGGGGCGTAAGTCTCTCTTCCCACAGCCAGTTCTCTGCATAGTGATCCTCTATTTACTGCAGAGCAGCTGATAGAAATAGCTTTCTTCCCTGCTTGTCAGGAAAGGAGCTGAACCTCTGTTGTAGCCTGGCAATATAGCGGAGGAGACTCCTTCTCAGCATGTTAGGACCAGGGGCGTAGCTAAAGGCTCATGGGCCCCGATGCAAAAGTTCTTATTGGGCCCCCCCCCCGCAAACTTCTCATGGCCGACGGCCCGCAGCTTTCAGCTGCATCGCTGGGTCTCCTAAGTGACCCAACAATGCAGCACTAGCAGCCAGGGGCGTCACTAAGGACTTAAAATGTCAGGGGAAATAGCCCCAATACATATGTGTCCACCCAAAAAAATGTGTGTATAGGAGACAGCATAGAATATCTATAGCACTACGACCCTATAAACTATGGATAGGATTAGATACATTGGCTCAGCAGACAGTATCACACATGATAGGATTAGATGCAGTGGCCCAGCAGACAGTATCACACATGATAGGATTAGATACAATGACTCAGCAGACAGTATCACACATGATAGGATTAGATACAGTGGCTCAGCAGACAGTATCACACATGATAGGATTAGATACAATGACTCAGCAGACACTATCACACATGATAGGATTAGATACAGTGGCTCAGCAGACAGTCACACACATGATAGGATTAGATACAGTGGCTCAGCAGACAGTACCACACATGATAGGATTAGATACACAGCTCAGAAGGCAGTATCACACATGATAGGATTAGATACAGTGGCTCAGCAGACAGTACCACACATGATTGGATTAGATATAGGGCCCAGCAGACAGTATCACACATGATTGGATTAGATACAGGACTCAGCTCGCTGACATTGCGGCTCCAGCGCTGGATCCAGGAAAGGTAAGAATAAAAATGTGTGTATAGGAGACAGCATAGAATATCTATAGCACTACGACCCTATAAACTATGGATAGGATTAGATACATTGGCTCAGCAGACAGTATCACACATGATAGGATTAGATGCAGTGGCCCAGCAGACAGTATCACACATGATAGGATTAGATACAATGACTAAGCAGACAGTATCACATATGATAGGATTAGATACAGTGGCTCAGCAGACAGTATCACACATGATAGGATTAGATACAGTGGCTCAGCAGACAGTATCACACATGATAGGATTAGATACAATGACTCAGCAGACACTATCACACATGATAGGATTAGATACAGTGGCTCAGCAGACAGTCACACACATGATAGGATTAGATACAGTGGCTCAGCAGACAGTACCACACATGATAGGATTAGATACACAGCTCAGAAGGCAGTATCACACATGATAGGATTAGATACAGTGGCTCAGCACACAGTACCACACATGATACACAGATCAGCAGACAGTATCACACATGATAGGATTAGATACACAGCTCAGAAGGCAGTATCACACATGATAGGATTAGATACAGTGGCTCAGCAGACAGTATCACACATGATTGGATTAGATATAGGGCCCAGCAGACAGTATTACACATGATTGGATTAGATACAGGACTCAGCTCGCTGACATTGCGGCTCCAGCGCTGGATCCAGGAAAGTTAAGAATAATAATTTTGCTTCTTTATGTGTTACTGAATATTTTTGTGTGTTTGTGTTTTTTTACAGGTTCGTTTGTTAGACTTCGGATTCGAGGACTTTAATGATAGCGTTTTTTTATTCTCAATAAAATGGTTAATGAGGGTTGTGTTTTTTTATTTAAATAAAATATTTTTTCTATGTGCTTGTATCTTTTTAAACTTTATTATCACCGCCTTAGTAATGGCCGCTGGCTGATTGACAACCTCCATTACTAAGGCGGGGCTTAATGTTAGCCGGTGCAAAGGCCAACACTAACCCCCATTATTACCCCGGTACCCACCGCCACCAGGGGTACTGGGAAGAGCCGGGTACGAACCAGTACCCGACCATCTGTAGTGAAGGGCAGGCACCGCGGTGGCCGCAGGCTTGTATTATTAGGTTGGGGAAGGCCAAAAACAGTGGCCCTGGTAATGCTGCCTTCTGCTACTATGTTGTATCTGGCTGGTTATGAAAATTGGGGGGGGGGCCCACATCGTTCTTTCCAATTATTTTTTATTTAATTTTTTTAAAATGACGTGGGGTCCACCCCATTTTTCATAACCAGCCAGATACAATAAAGCAGCAACAGCCTAGCATCACCAGGGAGGGAAGGGCCACTGTTTTTTTCCTTTCCCCTCCTGATAATACCAGCCTGCGGCCACCCCAGTGGCTGACCATCACTACAGATGGTCAGGTACTGGATCGTACCTGGCTCTTCCCAGCACCCCTGGTGGCGGTGGGTACCGGGGTAATAAAGGGGGTTAGTGTTAGCCTCTGCACCGGCTAACACTAAGCCCCGCCTTAGCAATGGATGCTGTCAATCAGCCGGCGGCCATTACTAAGGCGGTAGTAATATAGTTTAAAAAAAACACAAAGACATAGAAAAAATATTTTATTGAAATAAAAAAAAACCCCACACAACCCTCATTAACCATTTTATTGATAATAAAAAAAAAGCCGTCATCGAAGTCCTGGAATCCGACGTATTCCAACGACCGAACCTGTAAGAAAACACACAAAAAAAACGATTAGTAACACATGTGTTAGGCTTAGATACAGGGCCCATGTGTGATACTGTCTATGGGACCCTGTATCTAAGCCTACCACAAGGTAGGCTTAGATACAGGGTGCAGCAGACAGTAATCTTATACAGTATAAGATTACTGTGTGCTGGGGCCCTGTATCTAAACCTACAGTGTGGTAGGCTTATATACAGGGCCCATCTGACAGGATCACACATGGGCCATGTATCTAATCCTACCATGTGATTGGCTTAGATACAGGGCCCAGCAGACAGGATCACACAATCTGTGATCCTGTCTAATGGGCCCTCTAAGCCTGCTACATCGTAGGCTTAAAGGGGTTGTGCAGTCCCTAAACATTGATGGCCTATCCCCAGGATAGGCCATCAATAGCTGATGTGTCGGGGTCCGTCTCCGGGGACCCGCCAATCAGCTGTTTTGAAAGGGCCACAGCACTCGTACGACAGCTGCTTCCCCTTCATTTCACTACTCGCTCACACTGTGAATCGCCGACACCGATTCACCAGAATGAAGGGGAAGCAGCTCTCGTACGAGTGCTGCGGCCCCTTCAAAACAGCTGATTGGCGGGTCCCGGGAATCGGACCCCGCCAGTCAGGGCTACTAATCTTACCTTCCTCTTCAGCCGCGGCGGAAGTTCTGTCCTCTCGATGTTGTGCGCGGCGCATAGCTCTGTGACGTCATGCGCTGCGCACAGCGCTTGACGTCAGGACCTCCGCTGCGATCCGGAACCAGGAAGGTAAGTACAGTCTGTTACTATAGTAACAGGGGCCCGCGGCCCGAGTTACTATAGTAACTTTTTATTGATGTGGTGCGGGGGGCTGTGGGCCCCCTGGCTTCGGGGCCCGGTCGCAATTGCGACCGCTGCGACCCCTATAGCTACGCCAGTGGTTAGGACTGTAAAGTTCTGCATCCTGTCAGCAGATATGAACCCTGTACATGCCCACTCTGTCTTTATGTTTTTATTTAATTATATTTTTACTGATGTCTAAGGGAGTGCAGACTGTGGATGTCTCACAGTATATATCTTCACCACTCTGAATCCCATGTTACCTATCTGCAGGTAAAGTAAGAAGGGACTACATTGTCAGATGCCAGAGGGGGAAGGAAACTGATTCTACTCAGAGCCCTTCCCCAGCAGCACAGATTAGCAGCAGCACCAATAGGACACAGGGAAGCAAAAAATATAGAAAAGGTATTTTATATGCTAGAAACACTGCCTTTCTGGACTTTTGGTATGAAAATGATAAATGGTATAACAAGAGGTTCTCTACTTGAATGTCAAATATTTGGGGGAAAGAAAATGACATCTTACATCTATAACCAAATAAAATAATTACAATATTCCAAATACACTATACTGTATATTAATGTGTTATGTAAATACATATTATTGTATGTAACAGTAATTTCCTATAAATTATCCTAACTTATGTTCCCTCTTCCAGGGTGGAATTTAAACTGGTTTGCCACATTATGAATACATACATACCTCCCCCTACTCACTACATTATACTCATCCATAAATTATGGACCTATATGCGCAGATTCAGTACCAAAGTCGTGTAAACTATTTAGTTGGGTTGTAACTTGTTACCGTGTGAAGACATCTCCCAGCTTTCTGAACCCCCCCCCCCTCCAAATGCAAAAGTTTAAAGTACAGATACAGTATCAGATTCAAGCTTAATGCACCAGAACAAAACTGGTACACAGATACAGCACCAGAACCAAGCAGTACAGAGATCATTTGCAAAGACAGGTTAACCCTTGCCATAAAATATTGTATCGTGTAAAACTACAGCTCCGAGTATGATCTTTAAAGGGAATGTGTTGCCAGAAAAACATGTTGTTTTTTTTTAATTAAACATTTAGTGTGTAGGTGATTAAACATTGTTCAAATTTTTTTTATTTTTTTCACGAGTCAGAAAATATTATAAATTAGATTCTAATTTATAATATTTCCCATTGCTGGTCACTAGATGGAGCTATTCCCAAAATTAGTATCACTGCCTATATGAACGATTAAAATTCGATTTTTATTGTAGAAAATCTTACTAAAATTGGGCTAAGTAGCCAAAGGTACTAAGAAGGCGTAAGCACGGTACACCAGACAGATGGAGGAGCGATAGAACAACTGTTGTTAGCACCATTTGCTGCCAAGCAACACTTCCCCCTGTCTGTATTATGATATAACACCTGGTCAATCCGTGCCACTAACACGTGTCCCTACGCGTTTCCTCACCGCTGATATTCACGGTGATTCATCAGGGGTCACACTGATGCGATAACAACACATCTATATTTGATTATGTGATATGGCCGGGAGACACCTATTGCGTGTCTCAGATCATTCACCCGGCTCGTGTACGACACTAGTCAGCTGGTCGAACACGAGCCTAGTGAGATGCCGGACATAAGTAGTACTAACCCCTCCCTCCCTGGAGTGACGCGGCGGCCGGGCAGCCAATCCCCGCGAGGCTGGGCGGCCTGAGCAGGGCCGGCCCCCGGGCGCTCGCTGTCACTGCAGGGGGGAGGAACAAGAGCGTCCCTAGTAACCAGGGATTACCAGGCGGCCATAACCCACTGGCCTGGGATATTGCAGCTAGGAAGAGTAACCAGAGAAGAGCACAGCGATCCTAAGCCCACACTGTGGCACATTCGATCGCTGTGTGTGTCATCCTGCAATGGGAGACTCCGCAATCCTGGAGTGCAGTTGACATTGTGCACTCGATCGCCGTATTTGTGAACAGAGGGAAAGGGGGAATGTATAGCAATTCATTACACACTAAGGGACCGCTCCAACCTCCCTAAAAATGCAAGCCATATTATAGGGATTCATGCGTAGGACTGGCAATGGGGCAATTGAACATGGGCAGGGTGTGACATATGATTCACTCCGGCCCCAGGTGACATATGACCAATTCAGAGGAAACAGTTGAAAGATATCTGTTCATTGAGACCCGCCGGTTTCATGGTATGCATACGGAAAATCCATTGGGCCTCTTTTTGCAGAATCCTTTTGTCCCAATTGCCCCCCCTGGCAGATGGCCTAATCTGTTCAATCCCCTGGAATTTGATGACGTGGGTATCACCGCCATGTTTTTCCCAAACATGTCGGGCCACTGAAGTGTCCACATTGCGGCGAATGTCGCCTATATGATCCCTTATTCGTCTCCTGAATTCTCTAAATGTCTTGCCAATATACTGCAGTCCGCATGCACATGAGATCAGGTACACGATGCCCCTAGTTTTGCAGTTGATGAAGGATCTATTTACATATGTCCGACCAGTCTGGTGAGCATTAATGAACAACGCTTTATCTTGACTGATCATCCACAATATGCCACCTTTTACAGCCTGCCCAAGGTACATAAGGGCATATCTCCTCTCAAGGGTCGCCCCATTGTCTCTGGGGTTGATAACCTGACTCAGAATGCTAGTCTCTATATTGATCGGATCTTGAGTCCATTTGTAGTGGCCCTCCCATCGTACGTCCGTGACACCATGGATGTACTTAGACGCTTGGAGGGCATCAAATGTGATCCGTGAATATCAGCGGTGAGGAAACGCGTAGGGACACGTGTTAGTGGCACGGATTGACCAGGTGTTATATCATAATACAGACAGGGGGAAGTGTTGCTTGGCAGCAAATGGTGCTAACAACAGTTGTTCTATCGCTCCTCCATCTGTCTGGTGTACCGTGCTTACGCCTTCTTAGTACCTTTGGCTACTTAGCCCAATTTTAGTAAGATTTTCTACAATAAAAATCGAATTTTAATCATTCATATAGGCAGTGATACTATTAATTAATCAAGTGAACGGATATTGTCATATATCAATGCAACAATTGTTGCTTAGTGTCAAACTATTCCCAAAATTGCAGCATTGCAAAATTGGGTAAAAAGCCCTCGCTCTAGTGAGCTCTCAGCATCCCCCCCTCCTTTATCCTGGCTAGTGCCGGGATAAACGAGGGGTTTGAACGGTCTATCCTCCTACACTGTGTGTCGCCATTTTTTGAGCTAACACACAGTGTAGTAGGTTTACATACAGTAGTAAACGTACACAAACACGAACATACATTGAAATCTCTTATCTGCTCCTGCCGCCGCGGCTCCCTCCGGCCCGTCCGCTCCGTCTGCTGCCGCTGGTCCAAGTGCACAAGTCCGGAAGCCGCGACCGGAAGTAGTAATCTTACTGTCCGGCCGCAACTTCCGGTCCACAGGAAAATGGCGCCGGACGGCGCCAATTTCAAATTGGACTGTGTGGGAGCGGCGCATGCGCAGTTCCCACACAGACGGCGTACACAGAAGTGGATGGGACGGGAGCCGTTCGCAGTCCCTATGGGACTGTGGCTGCCGTATTCCATGTCTGTATGTGTCGTTAATCGACACATACAGAAATGGAACAAAAAATGGCAGCCCCCATAGGGAAGAAAAAGTGTAAAAATAAGAAAAAGTAAAACACAAACACACAAATAAATATAAACGTTTTTAATAAAGCACTAACATCTTTAACATATGAAAAAAAAATTTGTGATGACACTGTTCCTTTAACAATGGTAATGTATGCTGCGAGTTGTTGTTTTACAAACAAGAATGCTACCACCCATCATCATGCTGTGGACCACATGAGTGACCAGCGGCACTCTACTGAAAGGAACATATTGCAGTCTTATTTTTAACCTCCACACTTTCGTCCTTGTTGTGCTGCTCCTTGTTCAGCGGCTTTCTCTAAAATTAAGGTGGGATTGAATCCGCGCCCATGTGACTACGCCGTAGCGGCACTGAGATATCATCCCAGCATTGCCTGCTTCCTTTTTCGCACTCCCGTTGCTGATATAACCTGACTGCTCCTCTGCTGAAACGGGGAACAGCTGAATAGGACAGCTCCTCAGCAAATTCGCATGCCCGGGGTCCTTCTTTTGCCTTTTAATTAGGACTGACCAATTTGGCTGGGCAAGGAAGCTGCTGTGTATGCGCCAGCAATCCGCACTCCTGAAAACCCGGCCAAAAGCATTGGCGTTACAGATAGCTATGTGTGTGAGGCAATAAATTAAATGAGAACTAGTAAAAAAAATAAAAAATCTATTTACAAATATGCTAAGGGAAACCAGCTATATCAAAGGTGATTATTTAGATGGAAATACCCCTTCAAATAATGTCATTTTATGATCATACATTCCCTTTCACAGCTGGTAAAAGAAGGTGAAAGATTTGTTTGATTTTTTTTTTTTTAACTAGAAAAAAAGTTGCATATAACATTTGTCATCACAATAGATGCATTTTGATTGCTTTTGGACCAAGTTGTGGAGGGTCCCAGGACCAAACATCGCTCATAGGCCCATAGGTCTGTAGTTACACAACTGCAAGACAGAATCTCATTAAAAATAATGGGACGTATCTCAGCGGATGAAAGGACAGGAAAAAAAATATCGGCACATAGGACCTCAAATTTCAAATATCACAAATAAACGCTATTTTTGCAGCATAATCTTAACAAACATAAAGTATTGTGATAGAAATCATCCAAATATGCTCTTATTGAGATGCATTGGTGATGTTGTTTCTCTGTCTGGTTTGGATGTGCAGAGCCGTCAGTAGCGTTGTTGTTTTATAGTTGTTAATGGCAGACAGTATGCTAATTAACCAGATTAACAAAGCGGGTGACTCATGCAGTAACCCCTCTTGAAAGCAAGTGCCCATTTTGAGATGCTAAATGAGGACATAAATGCAGTCAGGCATATAGTTCTTGAAGGATGAGAGAGGTATAAAGCAGGGTGGTAATATAGCTAGTCGGATAATCTAGAATATGCAGCAGTTTGTACTGAAGCTGAGCCGCTCATGCTACAAGAACGTACGTAACTGACACAACAGGGTATGAATGAAATCTATTAGAAGGCACGGGGCCAAAGGCGAAGTATCTTTACCAACTGCTATGTGCATCAAGATTCTTTAATCTACATCCTGGAGTGCCGCATTGTTATAAAGGATCATGACAGCAAAGTCTCATTAACCCCAATCATTCCAAGCTTCTGTTACCAAATGGGCAACAAATGAAAACTCTTATTTTTTATTTCAGTCTTTTGATAGACTTCATGAGAAGAACTAGTCCTAGAGAAACAGTAATACCATGTATGTGATTCAATAAAAAGCTTCTAGGGTTAAGGACATTAAAGGATTTGCCTAATCCGAACAACCCCTGCTCAGGAGGGTCCGGCTACTGAAACCCCTAGTGGTCAGCTCGTATCAAAGGGAGAAGCTGCAGGCACCAACACGTTATCCTGAACGAAATGTAGTATTGCCCATTCAACGGAAAATACATGGTCGTGCCAAATTCTCCAGAAAAAAAAATTTGACGGAGCTCTCTACTCTTGTTAATAGAGGGGGGTGCCGAGCTGAGGACCCCTCCTCTATGATGTCCATAAGTCCTAACAGGAAAACGGAATGTCCAATTTACATAGTGAAATATTAAAATGCGTTTGTTTATATACACAATATTTCTAAACACTTGTTGTCTGCGCCTCCATAGGCTGCATGCATTGATTTTTATGGCCAGAGATGTTTCATAAATAGATATCACATAAACAATAAAATGCTGTCTACAGACAGACTAAATGCCCCTTCTTCAGAAAGTCTATTCTGATCGGAAGAAGAGTCCCCGAAACGCGTTATCTGTAGACAGCATTTTATTGTTTATGTGATTTTTATTTATTAAACTGTGTCACAAACTGAGCCCATTGAGGTGAAAAGCATTTCTTTTGCTCCTCAGAAAAGAAAACTCGGCCATTATGCAGCACCTCTGGATAGTGATACATGTTCAATACAGTTGTTGTGTCTCGCACAACAACACAAGGTGAGCACAATCCTTTTTTACTTGTTCAGAAATACTATACAAGGAAGCGCTCTGTCCTTTTTTTTCTTTTTTAGTTTCTACCAAATTTATTAAGAGGCACATGCCTCTTAATACATTTTCTGGCATTTTGGACAGTCTTTGCGCCACAGAGGTAAGTCTACGCCGGATCGCAGCTCACACAAACCATTTATTTATTATCTGCCCCTTTCTGCGACTTTCGAACACCCTGTAAATTTTGAATTTTTAAAAACACGCTGGTGCCGAGGCTTAACCAAGTGCACTGATTCTCTATTGTGCACACTCCTCAAAGTAACTGTTCTATGTGTGACTAAAGCCAGAAGTGAGAGTCAGGGAAAACGAAATCGATGTCTCACATCTTATAATGTGCAGCGTTGGCCCTGTAGTATCAGTGTAAAGAACTGCGGACAAGGAACATAGTGTAAAATAAAATAGATTGACTATTTGTTATATAGTTGTTTTTGTTTGTTTTTTTAACAAATTGCATTGCAAACATGCTTAAAGGTTAGAGTATGCCTAACATGATATACATTTTTTTTCTCCATTTCCATGGACAAACGCATGAAGAAAACTCCTAACACTAGGACTAGCAGTGACCCCTCAGCAATGTTCCTTGTCACAAAGTTATTCCTACAGCCCCAAGCACTTAACCATGAAGTAATGAATTATTAGGTCGAATGAGTAAAGTGAGTTAACCAGTTTAAGACTTTCCTAGCCTGGAGATAAGGCAATTATTTAGTGATGTAAAAGCAGCAGGGGTGGGTGAAAAAGATCATTGCAAGGCTTCCATCTTTTCCTTATTCTTTGTTTTACACTTAGATGTAATCTAGTGCTACACAGTATGCTTTCCGTTTGTATTTTCTCACATGATATATATGTACAAATGATCTGAACATTTTGGTCTGCGCCCCTATAAGCTAGGTTCACATAGCGCAGATTTGTTGCAGTTTCTGCGTGCATTGATTTTAACCATATATATACGATATATACACAATTGGTGGGAAAATTGAAGCATTACACAGTGCCCATTGAAATCATGTAATGCTCCATTATATTACCCTTTTTTTCAACAGGCAACCGCTTTATACGCTATAGAATGAAGCTTTCGACAACTTTCTAGTATGTGTGTGTGTATATATATATATATATATATATATATATATATATATATATATATAAATAAATAGAAGATCTTGCAGCACTCCAGTAAACAGTGAAAAACAAGAGTGATTTATTCAATCAACATCAGACAGTGCAACGTTTCAGTCCTGCAATAGGACCTTTCTCAAGCATGCTTTACTAGAGTGCTGCAAGATCTGCTTTTTCTATAGTATTTAGTCCATGGATCAGGACTACTTCCTAGGCACCCATTCATTTTGCATGTTGTGAGTGCTTCTGCTTTCTACTTGCCTATATAAATATATATATATATATATATATATATATACAGTGAAGGAAATAAGTATTTGATCCCTTGCTGATTTTGTAAGTTTACCCACTGTCAAAGACATGAACAGTCTAGAATTTTTAGGCTAGGTTAATTTTACCAGTGAGAGATATATTTATATATCTTTATTTGCATTGTGCACAGAGAAATAAGTATTTGATCCCCTACCAACCATTAAGAGTTCAGCCTCCTCCAGACCAGTTACACACTCCAAATCAACTTGGTGCCTGCATTAAAGACAGCTGTCTTAAATGATCACCTGTATAAAAGACTCCTGTCCACAGACTCAATTAATCAGTCTGACTCTAACCTCTACAACATGGGCAAGACCAAAGAGCTTTCTAAGGATGTCAGGGACAAGATCATAGACCTGCACAAGGCTGGAATGGGCTACAAAACCATAAGTAAGACGCTGGGTGAGAAGGAGACAACTGTTGGTGCAATAGTAAGAAAATGGAAGACATACAAAATGACTGTCAATCGACATCGATCTGGGGCTCCATGCAAAATCTCACCTCGTGGGGTATCCTTGATCCTGAGGAAGGTGAGAGCTCAGCCGAAAACTACACGGGGGGAACTTGTTAATGATCTAAAGGCAGCTGGGACCACAGTGACCAAGAAAACCATTGGTAACACATTACGCCGTAATGGATTAAAATCCTGCAGTGCCCGCAAGGTCCCCCTGCTCAAGAAGGCACATGTACAGGCCCGTCTGAAGTTTGCAAATGAACATCTGGATGATTCTGAGAGTGATTGGGAGAAGGTGCTGTGGTCAGATGAGACTAAAATTGAGCTCTTTGGCATTAACTCAACTCGCCGTGTTTGGAGGAAGAGAAATGCTGCCTATGACCCAAAGAACACCGTCCCCACTGTCAAGCATGGAGGTGGAAACATTATGTTTTGGGGGTGTTTCTCTGCTAAGGACACAGGACTACTTCACCGCATCAATGGGAGAATGGATGGAGCCATGTACTGTCAAATCCTGAGTGACAACCTCCTTCCCTCCACCAGGACATTAAAAATGGCTCGTGGCTGGGTCTTCCAGCACGACAATGACCCGAAACATACAGCCAAGGCAACAAAGGAGTGGCTCAAAAAGAAGCACATTAAGGTCATGGAGTGGCCTAGCCAGTCTCCAGACCTTAATCCCATCGAAAACTTATGGAGGGAGCTGAAGATCCGAGTTGCCAAGCAACAGCCTCGAAATCTTAATGATTTACAGATGATCTGCAAAGAGGAGTGTGCCAAAATTCCATCTAACATGTGTGCAAACCTCATCATCAACTACAAAAAACGTCTGACTGCTGTGCTTGCCAACAAGGGTTTTGCCACCAAGTATTAAGTCTTGTTTGCCAAAGGGATCAAATACTTATTTCTCTGTGCACAATGCAAATAAATATATATAATTTTGACTATGTGATTTTCAGTTTTTTTTTTATTTTATATAATCTATCTCTCACTGGTAAAATTAACCTAGCCTAAAAATTCTAGCCTGCTCATGTCTTTGACAGTGGGCAAACTTACAAAATCAGCAAGAGATCAAATACTTATTTCCTTCACTGTATATATATATATATATATATATATATCCAAAAAGAAAGTTCAGCAGCACTCCAAAGATCCAAGTAAAAAAGTGAAGTTTATTGAGCCAACATGGCAATGCAACGTTTCCGTCCCACCTTGGGACCTTTCTCAAGCATCGATCGGGACTATCAGCTGGCACCCTGTATTACTGGAATCTATATACTGAATCAGAGTGCTGCCGTTTTTTCTACTGGTATATATATATATATATATATATATATATATATATATATATATATATATATATATATATATATATACACTACCGTTCAAAAGTTTAGGGTCACTTAGAAATTTCATTATTTTTGCAAGAAAAGCACAGTTTTTTTCAATGAAGATAACATTAAATTAATCAGAAATACACTCTATACATTGTTAATGTGCTAAATGACTATTCTAGCTGCAAACGTCTGGTTTTTAATGCAATATCTACATAGGTGTATAGAGGCCCATTTCCAGCAACCATCACTCCAGTGTTCTAATGGTACATTGTGTTTGCTAACTGTGTTAGAAGGCTATTGGATGATTAGAAAACACTTGAAAACCCTTGTGCAATTATGTTAGCACCGCTGTAAACAGTTTTGCTGTTTAGAGGAGCTATAAAACTGACCTTCCTTTGAGCTAGTTGAGAATCTGGAGCATTACATTTGTGGGTTCGATTAAACTCTCAAAATGGCTAGAAAAAGAGAGCTTTCATGTGAAACTCGACAGTCTATTCTTGTTCATAGAAATGAAGGCTATTCCATGCGAGAAATTGCCAAGAAACTGAAGATTTCCTACAACGGTGTGTACTACTCCCTTCAGAGGACAGCACAAACAGGCTCTAACCAGAGTAGAAAGAGAAGTGGGAGGCCCCGCTGCTCAACTGAGCAACAAGACAAGTACATTAGAGTCTCTAGTTTGAGAAATAAAAGCCTCACAGGTCCTCAACTGGCAGCTTCATTAAATAGTACCCGCAAAACGCCAGTGTCAACGTCTACAGTGAAGAGGCGACTCCGGGATGCTGGCCTTCAGGGCAGAGTGGCAAAGAAAAAGCCATATCTGAGACTGGCTAATAAAAGGAAAAGATTAATATGGGCAAAAGCACACAGACATTGGACAGAGGAAGATTGGAAAAAAGTGTTATGGACAGACGAATCGAAGTTTGAGGTGTTTGGATCACACAGAAGAACATTTGTGAGACGCAGAACAACTGAAAAGATGCTGGAAGAGTGCCTGACGCCATCTGTCAAGCATGGTGGAGGTAATGTGATGGTCTGGGGTTGCTTTGGTGCTGGTAAAGTGGGAGATTTGTACAAGGTAAAAGGGATTTTGAATAAGGAAGGCTATCACTCCATTTTGCAACGCCATGCCATACCCTGTAGACAACGCTTGATTGGTGCCAATTTCATCCTACAACAGGACAATGACCCAAAGCACACCTCCAAATTATGCAAGAACTATTTAGGGAAGAAGCAGGCAGCTGGTATTCTATCTGTAATGGAGTGGCCAGCGCAGTCACCAGATCTCAACCCCATAGAGCTGTTGTGGGAGCAGCTTGACCGTATGGTACGCAAGAAGTGCCCATCAAGCCAATCCAACTTGTGGGAGGGCCTTCTGGAAGCATGGGGTGAAATTTCTCCCGATTACCTGAGCAAATTAACAGCTAGAATGCCAAAGGTCTGCAATGCTGTAATTGCTGCAAATGGAGCATTCTTTGACGAAAGCAAAGTTTGAAGGAGAAAATTATTATTTCAAATAAAAATCATTATTTCTAATCTTGTCAATGTCTTGACTATATTTTCTAGTCATTTTGCAACTCATTTGATAAATATAAGTGTGAGTTTTCATGGAAAACACAAAATTGTCTGGGTGACCCCAAACTTTTGAACGGTAGTGTGTATATATATATATATATATATATATATATATATATATAGGCCCAGATTTACTAAGATTGCCCTGTAGCACCTCTGGATATTGATACATGTTGAATGCAGTTGTTCTGTCTCACACATCAACACAAGCTGAGCACAATATATTTGTTAACCCTTTTTTTTTTCTTTATAAATACTATCCAAGAACGTGCTCTGTCCTTTCTTTTTCAGTTTCTACCAATTTTATTAAGAGACTCCTCTTAATAATTTTGTCGCATCTTGCACTTCCCGTGCGCCACAAAATGAAATCTATGCCAGCTCGTCGCTGACACAAAACACACATTTATTCTTTGCCACTTGCGCTCTAATTTATACTAATTTCTGTCAAAAATTATAATAAATATGTCGGTTCGCGAGAGTGACATAAAAGGGCAAAAAGGTAAAAAAAAATTCCAACAACATGTGTGCGCAAAAATCGGAAACTTTTTTTCTGACACTAAAGTGGCTTAAACTTCTTAATACTTTCCATTTATGTTAATTCTTTTAACACTATTTTCAAGCTCTCTGTTAGCAGTAATTGAATGAAAATATTCTTGTTTACATCTAGATGCTAAAAACCAGTACAGAACTAGTCCAGCTCTTCTCTGAGAGGTGGGTACAATGGTGTCCAGTGTAGGCAATCCTCTGTGATTCCAGGCTGATACATGTTACCTACACTAAGGCCTTATTCACACGAACATGTGCGTTTTGCGCGTGCAAAAATCGCTGCATTTTTTGCGCGTTGCAGTTGCGTGTGTCATCAGTATGTGCTGCGTGGCTGCGTGATTTTCACGCATATGCCATGCTTATGACACGCGGTTTTGAAGTTTAGAAAAAGAAATGTAGGAAGTGCTTTTATTTTTTCCTTCATTTCTTTATCTAATGTTGCGCGAATCACGCGCATCAGTGCGCGATTTTCACACACTCATTGACTTCAATGAGGCCAAGTATAGGACATGTCGTGAGTTTTACGCAGCGGACATACACTGCGTCAAAATCACGGACTGTCTGAACGGCCCTATTCACTAACATAGGTCCGTCACGGATGTAATACACGTTCGTGTGAATAAGGCCTAATACATAGTATCAAGAAATGGATTTCTACTGCTTGTGTTGTACATGATGTCATAGAGGACTATGCCAGTCTAAGTAAAGAAGATTAATAAAAGTTTAAATGATTTGTGCCAAATTTATTAAAAGATGCATTTCTCTTTATAAAGTGTTGATTTGCGTCAGAATTTGCGCCATTTTTACTTAGTTCTCTTCATAAATATGACTTAAACTACGTCTCCTTATAAAGCACACCCACTTTTCTTGTTAAGTTGCTAATTTGGCTAACGACGAGAAAAGTCACAAATGTTACCGCAAATTTAGTGAAGTTTAGTGAAGTGATTTGTTTTTCCACCTCATGACTGCCAAACATACACTTATATATACACTTATATATCCACAATATTTAGTGCCCCAAAAAAAATGGTAGACATCTTTACTAAATTTGGTGCATTTTACAACTTTGCTTCACAAAGTTTTTCTAGGCACCTTTCGTATGTCTCATGAGCCCATGCTAATATTGTGTTATAAGTTTATTTTCAGATACTCCAGGATAGCATCATTCAAAAAAACTTAAAATATTTTCCCAGATCTTTTTGAAATCCTCATTTGCTATCCACCATGCAGAACGGACGTTATAGCAATCCTTCAGTCAAAATACGACATGTGACAAGAGATTGCAAATGTATAGTCAACCTACCTTCTGCCCCGCTCCTGAATGATCCGGCCTCCATGTTTTTCACACTCCAAATTGGCCATCACGTTCTCAGTCTTCCCTGTGGAGAGCTTTTTTTAGAAGTTTAAGACCTGCCCACTGCCCTCTAAAGAACCAGCACTGATGATGTTGACCCCTTTGTCCAGCAGTACCAATGTCATCAGCGCTGATCCATCAGAGGGCAGTAGAGGTGGACATGCCCCGTGTCTTCCAAAGGGTCGATTTAATGAGTCCACAAAGGGGTATTCCAGTGGAAAATATTCCATAGGGTTTTACAAAGCAGCAGCATGCATGCTCGACTCCGGCTTCATACAAGCGTCCCTTTACTGTGGTCATGCAAGTGGGGACGGGGAACTGGTACAGTAACCCTTTAAATATTAAAAATAGTGGTTGCCATCTGGACTCTGACTTGTCTATTTTAGTCTTTTTTAAGGTGACTCTGAGTTAAGTAGGTGACACTTAAAGGAAATTTTACTTTATCGCCGAGCTTTCACCTGACATTATATTTTCCTGTGTTAATATAGTAGAAAGTACGAAAAATATCTCTCCTCCAGAGGGAAGAAGAAAATAATAGAAACTTTATTACCAAATATAACATCACAGAAATACATTTACAAATTATACATTGGAAAATGTAAAAGTACAAAACGTCAACGCATGTAAGAACACCACATTAGGCCAGCACATGCCCTACATTACAAGACAGTGAAATTACATGTGCTTATTTAGAAAACGCTAATTTGTGCTCTAATCTTCCAGATAGCAATAGTTTTAACAGACTAAGGCTGGGTTCTCACATTATGATAGCACCGCAACCGAGGTGCATCCGAAACTGCTCTGGCATGTACATTGGCTTACATATTGACAGCAGGAAAAAGCACTTTTCTTGTTAAAGGTGTATTCCCAAAATCATAAATTATCACCTATGCGCAGGATAGGTGATAATTTTCTGATCTCTGCGGGCCCGACCCCTGGGACCCCCACTGATCATGAGAACGGGGGTTCTGAACCCCCAGATCCTCCTCACAGCACCCCCCGCAGTGAGGAGAAGATTGAACGGAGCGGTGGTTGGGCCTGCACCATTCACTGTCTATGAGAATGACGGGAATAGTATGTACTTGGCTGTTAACATCAGTCCCATAGACTTTGATTGGAGTGGCAGGGCGCATGCTCGACCACCTGAGGAGGGAGTTTGGGCCCTCCTTTCTTATGATCGGTGGGGAACCCAGCAGTCAGAATATTATCTCCTATACTGTGGATAATAGGTGAGAAAACCCCTTTAATGGCCGTGTTGTAATGCAGCTAAATGTCAGTTTACCGTGCTGTCATTGACAATGGAAGTGCTTTTGCCTGCTGTCAATTTGAAAACCGTGCCAATATACATGTTGGTACGGTTTCGGCTACACATAGGATGCGGTGTGTCTGCAATGTAGGCACCCATCCTAAGGCCTGGATCACACACCCACAGTTTTGATACTGAGTTTTTAGCTGAGTTTTTTTGGAGTGGACACAGAAAAACGGAGATGCATCATTGTTTTCTTTATATATTTCCTATTTATTGGATGTACTTATGGCTTTGGCTGAAATACTAAGACATAAAGTGGGTTCACATGTCTCAGTCAAAAAATGCATTTATTTTTAGAGAACTGATGCAAAACCGCTCTCTTGTTTTACCACGATTTCGCCAAAATACATTTTCACCGCAACAGCTTAGGCTGGAAGCACACATGCATTTTTAGTGGCAGTATTTAATGCAGTTTTCAGGGCCAAAACCAGAAGTGGATGAAAAAAAAAGAAAATGTATAAAACACGTGATCTCATTTTTTGTGTTCGCTTCTGTGTTTGGCTCAATAAACTGAGCCAAAAACTGTGACCAGCTCTGGGACTCGCTTACCTTGAGAACGGCTGCGGCATCCAGGCAGAGGCAGTGTAGATAGGTGGCCATGCTCACGAAAATAGGGTAACAGTGATATGGGGGAAAAAAAGAGAGATACAGAGCGCTCCTCTGGGGTAATGCCGTGGAAACAGGGTGGTCAGTGATAGTACTGATGTGTATGTGATAAATACACCCACCTTTTGGAGTTGTGCTAGGTGGTTGGCACAACTCGATCATTAAGCGTGTGGAGCCTTGATGCTCCGTATATAGGCAGTCTGCTGGCCCTCGGAGTGAACACCGGCGGCTGATCAATCAGCGGGTGTCGATGTGGAGAAGAGGTTCCAAATGATTTGAAAAAACGATCACTCTTAGTAGAAGACGCTCCAGCGCTTATGTGGAAGATTGAGATGAATTCCCAGTCGAGGCAGAATATCTCGGCGGGTAGAAAATATGAACTTTATTTCTTAAAAAAGACGTGTAATAAACAGCATATGTCTCAATGGTGATGCAAGAAGTTACATGTTTCGACCTCGGACTGAGGTCTTCATCAGGCTTGTGAAATACTGGAAAAAATGCACTCCTTAAATACCCCCTTTGACCAGTTACCACTTCTGGGTCAAAGCTACGGTTAAGAGTTCATGTCACAATGGGTGTGTGGACCCACTGGGCCGTAGAGCCGTAGTGGGATAGCAGCTGGCCAACGGGATACCAAGTAAATGTCTAAAGTTCGGATAAAGGTACCTGTGGTAATTCAGACAGTAGCGATGGTTAGGCTCGGATGGGACCTTGGCAGCAGGCAAACACCAGGCGCAGTGTAACACAGCAGGTGAAGTTTACGGCACAACGCGACTCCAACTCTCTATGGCACAGGAACAAGGTAGCATGGGATACAGGACACAGGTAGCAGGTACAGGAACACTGGGAACTGGAAAACACTAAGAGACCATTTGCCAAGACTAACACGGGTAAACACAACGCTCAGGATATAAAGGAAGGGTAGGGGCCCTTATAGTACAGGGTGATCATGGGCTAATTTAACATACTTTCCAGGTGCGTGCGCTGGCCCTTTAAGGTCAGGCACAAGCTTGTGTGTGCACCCTACGGGACACAGCATAGTGAAGCGGAAGTGAGCGCTGGCGTCTCCTGAGGAGGAGATGCGGGCCAGCGCTCACTGATCCATGGCTGCGGCCGTCGGGGCGTGAGTAATCTCGACGGTCGGTGGCCAGTTCATAATGGGAGTGGTATCATCCTGTCCCTTTCTCAGTGATCGATAAAAAGTTAAACAACAGTACAAAGATGATAAAATAAAATGCAACACATATACATTGTAAAACTGTTCAAATTGTCTAAAAAGTGCAGAAATTATTTAAGAAAATAGTGTAGCTCACTGTGCTACGCTGTTTCCGTAACTCTCATAGAAGTGAATGTGAGATACGGAAACAGTGAAGCACAGCGAGCTGTGCTGTTTCACGATCTGCTATGCTGTTTCCGTAACTCCTATTCTCTCTTCATACAATCTCCACCTGCAATCGACTGCTTCACCAGACAGGGTCGGGGGACCCCTGTTCTCGAGATAGGTGTGGGTTCCTTAACTGGGACCTAGACATAGATATCCCATAAATGTCTAAGATGGGTATACCCCATTAATGTTCAATCTTTTTATTTTTACTATTTAAATAATAAAACAATGTTTGGAACTTCATTTATTTTTCTGAGAAATATGTGCTGCCTTAGTTCACATCTGCGCCAGGGTACTGTTCCGACGTTCCATGGAAGCTTTCCGTCGGAAAGGCAGGACTTCATAGGGGTACAAAGATGGCAGACCTGGGGGTCTTCATTAGATCCCCAGGCTGCAATGACCACCATCGGCACCCCGCGATTGCATTGCGTTGGGCCGAAGGCATGTCGGAGGGGGCCGCCCCCTGATTCTAACGCTTTAAATGAAGTAGTCGCTATTAACCGCAGTATCTAAGGGGTTAAACGGGCAGAATCAAAGTGATCTTGATTTTGCCTGTTGTAGTGAGTTGTCGGCTGTTTTACATGTTAGTCTGTGAGCCCGCTCCATACTTCCCCTTAACGGCTATCACGTACATGTATGTAGCATTTCGTGAAGGGATTAAAGTCTTTGTGTTGTTGCATAACCCTGTTTTGGCCTAGCTGCTGGACAGGTGATGTCACATTTATTTTAAGTACATTCTGGTAAAAAGTTAATCATTGGTACTCCAAGCCCCTGGACCCCCTCCAATCAGCAGAATGAATAGACCACAGCACTTTTATACGTACATGCAGTTATGCCTGGTACTGCAGCACAGCTTTATTCAAGTGACTGGTGCTGAGCTTGGGATGAGGTGCAGTACAAGGCAAGGCTCCTTCATTCTCCTATTTAGTGGGGGTCCCAGGGGACAGATTCCCTTTGATCACACTAGGAGTAAGGCCTTACGGATATTGACCGGGTCGCGATGCGCGGTCTCTGGCACGGTTGTCAAACTTCTTATCGTTGGTCATACAGTGTTGCGGGTAAAACTCCTGGTTACCTGCAACACCGCGCAGCCATTATCAAGCAATTTGGCAACCGCACCGACCAGTGCCGCCATCGCCGTTCACAGCTGCATTGTCCGTGCCACTCCTTGGGGCCTTACCCTGAGGATAAACCATCAATGTAAATTCCAGGATGTGATGATTACTTCAACTGTATAAAGCCTTGATGCGTCTAGTCTACTAGAAGCCAATTATCAGTGAATTTTGGTTCATTGGGTGACTAAGGGTTCCCGTACTTGTAAATATATATATTATTTTCTATGTCTGATTTCTAGTTTTTTAATATCTGTATTTCCTCCAAACCTTATAGGTAGTAGTTGTTTTCTTTGTTATTCTTTTTCACAGATAATATGATTATGTGCCCCTAAACTGCATCTTTACAGCAGAATTAGATGATAAGAGAATGTTTAGCCATACAATATGGAAAAATCCATCAATAGTGTAACATGAGAGGTGCAGCTCAGCTAGTTGACTGCGTTTGTGAATGCTAGAATAAGTATCATAATGAAGCTTGCTCAGTCAAGTGAAAAATAAAAAAAATGAGGATCTCATGTTGAGCGAGTCTGCCTGAAAATATACAACATATACTGGGAAAAGGATTAACCCGTCGTCTGCCCACTTGGCATGGAAACTTCATGAATATGAAACAACTATTTATCAAAATTGTTGTCTCCTCTGTGCAATTGTATCATGCGATATTAATAGGATATAATTACCATTTTTGAAACAAATGATTTTCTTTTATTTACTGCGCACTGATCCTTTTCTTTGTATCCATTTATCTTATTCTTGTATATGCTTCCTATTCCAAGGCATCTCTAAACCCCCCCCCCCACCAGTCCTTTATTTTCTCAAATCCATAAATAGACTTTTACATTCATGCTTTCCATAGCAGTATTATGGCCTTTACCTTTACTCTCAATGTAACAATTGCTTTCAAATTTGGGTTATACAGTGTGAAGGGAGCCCCACTATCCATTCATACCCTGTCATGTTAGATTGATGACTGCTACCCAACTGCCCATTGGCACCATCAGCTAATATGGCACCATCAGCAATTCATAGCATGCTCCACTAAACTGGGTGAGGGTCCATGAATAAATATAACTCTCCGAAACACCAATAGTGATTGAGAAAGGGGCAGTTTAGTACTGGTGCCCCAATATTGGCATTATAATAGGTGTTCCATTGGTTGAATTTAAATACGGGAGGTAATATGGGGACCCAAAGTCATCTTTTTAAGTTCTAAATCTCTGGCTATTAGTAAAATGTTTCATTTAACGATATGATTTCTAGCTATTTCATTTTAGTACAGAATATTTTATTTTGTCAATGCTTTTATTAGCGCAAAAAATATTCTGCGTATCCCAATTAATTCTGCCATTTTTTTCATTACTTGTATATGCTAAATGATACACATATATTTCACTTTTCCTCCATTTCTTGTCTTTAGAGCAGAATATAAGCCATTTCTAAATATCTACTTTAATATAACATGCTATTTTAACCTTTAAAGTGCCAGCGATATCTGCAGAGTGACATGTGCAGTGACATGGTCAGGGCCGGCAGATGCTGTACATCGGATATCTGTCTGTCATGGAGACGGCATGCATTTTCTGTACAGATAGGGCTGAGATTACTCAGCTGATAATTCTGGGTCCGGCAGCATATCATTTTCAGGTTATGCTCTCCCACCAAGCCATTTAACAATTTGATTTTAGGAGGTAGGTGAATTATTTCCATGAAAAATATATAAGCATGAGGAAGCAATTTTTCCCCCAGCGTGCAATTCCTTTGCGAGAATTTACATTCTTCTAATTTCCTGGTTTATCGCACCACTTATTGCACTCCTGCAGAGGTGCAGAATGGCATCAGCACCAGCATCACAGGGATGTATGATCTATGCACTGAGGAAGTATCTTCTCTTTACCGACATCATGTCCAATGCTTAATTTACTTACTGTGACAAAGATCTAAATGTCCCAATCAAGTTAATTTAATCCTTTTAATCCTACGGGGAATTCTGGTACATTACATAGCGCATCTGAGAATAAATGGATACTCCACACAAAGCCATATAAAGAACTGCCCTAACAGGACAGGGACACTACATACACAAAGAATATACTGTACAGTGCAAAGTCAGCCCTGGGATCAAGGATGGCCCATTTATGGAGAATGTGGATGTAAAACCTCAATCCTTAGATTTACCTTTGGTTATCCTAAACTTTCTCATTGAATAGCATCTAATTCCTAATATTCCTATGCAATTGGAAATGCTACCTTTTTATATGCGGTAGCAATATGTTAACAGAGCTGGGAAGTGATGGGAAAATGAATTTCCCTGCAGCTTCCCCGTCAGTTGCGCTGACACTGTTTTATGGCACATTCTGGTGTGTAACAAAAAATATCAGAATTCAGGAGTTCAAATGACTCTCAAATTAATATTTACAAAGGAAATGTTTTAGTTTGTTTTGTTTTTTAAACGAGAGTTTCCTTTTATTTGAAAGGGATATTGAATTGGATGCATTTATCTATAGGGATTACATATTCACCTCTGGGAAATGCAGAAGTTTAGCCAGATAGTAGAAAGCAGACTTGCGTAAAGGAGGACTTCCAGAATTATACAAATGTGAAAATTAAAGCTTTGCCTACCCTCAAACAACCAGGAGCCAGGTAGTCAATTAGCCTAGACACTTGCTGCTTGTGATTAACCTATTGAGTTGTTTTCTATTGAGATCCATGAAAAATCCTATGGCCTGGATACTTATTCTATCTACCTGGCTCATGGAATGGTCTGCCTGTGTTCTGAAGTCCACAGTAATCTGTTCATATCTGCATTAAATCTAGGTGAGCGAAGGCAAATCTTGCAACTTGACTTGCCTTTCATGACTGAGGACCAGCATTAGGCCTAATGACCTGTGTGGCAGTACAGGGAGTCCCTAACGGGCAATGTATGATGAAAATACCTGCATAATGCAGCATCCAATGAAACATGACACATTTTTGTTGTTGCATGAAATCGGTGGAATACGGAGGTGCAGTATTGTAAGATGCGACCAAGAAGGTATATGGCCCTCACAGGAATGTCGCGGTAAAGATGGTACGAAACAGGTGTTATTTCAACAACGTAATGTTTATTTTCAGACTGGTGCCAATGGTGCATATGATAACTTCGGTTGTTCCCAAGATGGGAGGCACAAGTTTAGACACGGTTCAGGCGTAGATTATGGCTGGCTTGCTGTTGCACTGTCACAAGCAGGACCAATGGCACCTCTCCCTGGTACTGAGATTGTTCTTCCAATTCAGTCCTAGTAGGCTGCAAATTGGCTGGCTTCTTTATTGCTCCCTCCCGCAGCCACCACTGCTCACACAATCAGACACACACAGTGGGGAGACTCATTGCTACCACCCACAGCCCACTCTGCAACAGGCTAAATGATGATGACGTCGCTATCAGCAGCTTCTTCACTGCTCTTCAACACTCCACTGCAGCTTCACATCTCTCTCTAGTGCACACATCTCAGGTCACTCCAACTTCCACTCAACACTGGACAAGGAATGGGTGGGAACACCGCCGTTTTATGCATTAGGTGCCATCCCCAGTATAATGATGCAGCGTAGCCAATATGCCAATATGGCATCCGGACCCTACATCCCGGCACCAACAATTTTAAGAGACCGCATTAGCTGTACCTGCAAATGAACAACCAAAACAATACAGTGGAAGATAACATAAGTGCCATACTCCACGTAGCCTGACTGACCATTAATCCCCTGCAACGCCACCTGGAGGAAGCAAAAGCACGCAACAGAGCAGCACCTGTTTTATACATCACAGTGAACATCATCGTAATTTTAGAAAGGGTACAATGCCACTAAGGGCCTAAAATACAATAAAATAACATAACGTCCCCTTTAGGCCCCCTGCACACACTGCAGTGTTTGCTGCAGAAATTTCTGCGACTGAAAATCTGTTACATTCAGTTGTAAGAAGGTGTTTCTGCAGCTAGCACAAAATCTGCAACGAAATCTGCACCGTGTGCAGGGGGCCTAAAGACTTGGAATTGCTATCACCATATGACCTCATAGACTGCTGGGCTCTGTGCACCTCTGAGCTTGTACAAAGTCGTGATCCGCCTGTGAGGGTTCTTTTCCCCGTATGACTTTGCAGTGGCTTTGGAGGGTTGTATGTTTCTAGCCAACCTGTTACCGTATTTCCAATGGCCGTTGCATGCAGACAGACCACTGGATAAATAATGTCATGACACCCATCATAGCCACACGTGTTCTTATATTGGCCCGTGCAGCAGACTGCATTGCATACCGGCTAATAGTTCCTCACAACATCAATGGCCAGCACTTGAACGTGCAGTTGGGTTTAGCTCTACTACCTGCAAACAGGAACAAAACATCTTCCACACAAAAAGTTATAGGTTTTCCTTAACAATATGGAAACTGATACTATGACCAATGGCTACTGATTAGTTGTTCACAGCAGTGTAACTGTATTAGACTGCTACAGGTTGACATGTGGTTGGTTAGTTAAGATTTTACCTATGACATCTTCATGTCATTGTATCATAGGGAAATCTGAAATCTAATTGGGAAAAATTAACCGTATGTCATCCAAACCAATGTTATGGCCATTTCAACAAAGAAAAAGATCTAGAATATTATGGCAACATTATGTATGTAGTACTGGTGTTACAGAACCCCCACAATGACAGTCATATATAATGCAGAAATGGAGGATTGTGCTAGTGGAAACATGCCCCCAGTAGACACCCCCTTAAAGACTGACTGTGAAAACAGGCAAATAAGTAACATGAGTGAATGTGAAATGAAAAAGGCAGTTTTTCAATCTCAAAGCAATTAACTACTTTAGGTTTTATCAGTTGTTTAACAAGCTTGAAAAGCAAATGTTTGCCCAGGTGGCCCAGCTTGGCAACCTTCCCATTCCCAAAGAGAATATTTGTATGGTGCGTACCCAGGCTTCTGCAGAAAAGAGCTGTATTAGCATAGATGACCAGAATAAGTGTAATATACAGAATAAAAGTGTATATATTTCTTTCTACTTTTGCTTGGATCCTGTACACCTACATACAGACCTCTGAATGAAATCCATCAACAAAAATACATACAAATGCAAACTTTATGAATGATAATATGGATTCATTGTATTAACTCACTGAAACCACTCATCTACCATTCAATAAAGGGTAATAATATAAATATAATAATATAAATTCTACATTTATACTCCACTATATCATTGTATCAGAGGCGTAGCTAGGGGTTTAGCACAGGGGGGGGGGGGGGAGGTGAAACACATCAAAGTGGGCCCAACCCAGTGTGCCCCCACACAGTATAATGACCCCTTAGTGGCCCCACACAGTATAATGTCCCATAGCTGCCCCCATACAGTATAATGCCCCATAGCTGCTCCCACACAGTATAATCCCCCATAGCTGCCCCCATACAGTATAACGCCACATAGATGCCCACATCTGCTGCCCTCATACGGTATAATGTCCCAATAGCTGCCCCATACAGTATATGCCCCCCATAGCTGCCCCCATACAGTATAATGCCCCATAGCTGCTCCCACACAGTATAATCCCCCATAGCTGCCCCCATACAGTATAACGCCACATAGATGCCCACATCTGCTGCCCTCATACGGTATAATGTCCCAATAGCTGCCCCATACAGTATATGCCCCCCATAGCTGCTCTCATACAGTATAATGCCCCCATAGCTGCCCCTACACAATAAAATTCCCCAAAAGCTGCCCCATACAGTATATTTCCCTATTGCGGACCTCCATACTTAGTATAATGCCCCCTTAGCTGCCACCACACAGTATAATGCCCCATAGTGCCAAATAAAAAAAAAACAAGAACAAATATTTACCTGTCCCCGTTCCCACAACTAGTAGTGGAGATCCCTCTGCTCCTCCGCTCTGTGCAGTTTGTGGCTCTGCGCAGACAGGCATGATGACGTCACTACATCGCGCCTGTCTGCGTCATGCCACTCACAGCTGGCTTTACATAGTGAATGTAGGAGCAAGGAGTCGTCAGCTCCCTGTTCCAGCATTGGATTCAACTGTTTCTGCATCCTGAGGATGCAGATATAGTTGAAACGGGACATGCCACTGCTGGGGGACCGGCCCTGGGCCCCACCATCTTAGTGGTAGCTGTGCAGTGTATGAATAACCATGTGTAATAGAATTAAAATATAACTTTATTATTTTGGAAGATCCCTTTAGTTATCCTGTTCAGCACGATTAATGTTTAACTACCATTCTCTCTTCGTTAAAATGATTACAAGGTTGTCACAGGCCCACCCTATTGCTAGTATTACTAAAAGGTAATCTGATTTTGTTTAACACCCTGATCCTCTAAGCTAAATATATAATTAAAGAATATCCTGACCCCAACAAATCCTCTCTTGCTCAATTTCAAGATCCCCTTAACAAGGCAACCATCAGAACAGAGGTTCCTGGAATGGAACTGAGTAATATTTTGTTATATTATTATAATCATCCAGCTTCATCCAAAACCATTTTTTATTTGGTGGATATGGCCTCTAAGAACAATTAAATGCAGTGAGGCATTGAAGCTTTGCTTCAAAATCCTTACAACTATTCTCATTAAAGAACCAAATTCATTTTGAAAAGATACCCTTATTATCTTTTGATCTCGTGTATTATCCATCACAAGCATTTAAGTGATTATCTCATCTCCTCACAACCTGAAGCAAACAAAATCTTATTGAGTTGCCATCACCTCTCGTACTTTCCAACTAAAAGAGTTCTAAGAAATCTGGAGAACAGGGGAAGGGGTACTAATTGCTGTATCTATGGCTACCATTTATTAGAATAGGAGTCGAAAAAATAATTAAAGGGGTTCTCTACTTTTGGTATCAGAAGATAAGTAAACAGCACTGCTGACTAAAGCGTCTTTTATTACAGGGCCCGACGTGAGCAGTGTAAGCCAGCACCGATCAACGAGACAGCTCGTTGATTGGTGCTCGTTAGCGCCTCTCACAAGGAACTATGTATGGGGACGAGCGCTCATTACTCTGATCACTCATCATCATACATTTCGTGAACGCTCGTTTGCCCAATAATTGGCTGGTGTAAAAGTGCCCTTACAGTCCTTCCATTGTACCACGTGACCACACTCTAGCTCTTTAGTTAGTTCAGACTTGAAATCAGTCTCTCTATGCAAGCCTATTAGAGTCTTAATCTGAGACTCATAGGAATGCATGCTGAGACTGACATCTGGTCCACACAGATGAGCCTGTATGATTCGGAGTCAGAGTGCGGTCACTAGGTATAACGGAAGGATGGGAATGGAGGCTGATAAATCGAGAATAAAGATTTTTAACTGCACGACTATATACCCATTGTCCATTACAAACGGGGGGAAAACATTATGCAGCAGTGTTTCTTTAATTTATTCAAGAAATATATACTGCATGGCTTGGGATCACCTATTATTAGTTTTTGTCTGGAAAATTAGATATCTGGACCATTTGGGCACTCTTTATAAATGATCGATAGTTTGCATGACTGTCATAGGATGTTGGTCATTTCCATATCTGATGTACCTGTATGCGTATCAGTGGTGTGGACAGAGGAGGAGGTTTGATATACTTCTGTAAGTTGCCCACTCTCTAGTACAGATTGTTTTGAAGGATAAGGCACCACAGCCACATGAGGTGGCCTATTTATGGTAAATTGGCATTACCACGACACACGCGACTACAATGTTTCACTAAATGGGAGTAATCTCGGAGCAACATAAATTATATTCAGCCTTATTTAATCATTTCTGGAAAAACTATCTGACAACCAATATGGTCATCGTAACACAGGGGTTTCCATGACTCCTAAATTCTCCTGTTTAATAATTCAGCAATTTGGGAACAGGGGATATATTATTGTGTAACTAGAAAGATTTGCTGTTCAAGACTGTTATTTTAGTGACAGCCTCCCCTAAGGGACATGCTATGGTGGCCATATTGGTTATCACACAGCTTTTAACCAATTTAACAGAAGAGATGGCCATTTTTTTTAAATTTTAGGTAAGAATGTTATTTTAAGTGAAATAGCTCCCTCTGCAATTTGTCCACTAGGGTTATAGAATGTCTGTGGATGGCATTAGATTTCTCCTTATATGAGTATTAATCATTACTTATCAATAAATCATTTAAACTCAACTCTAAAAAAGGTTATCTGTTGTAATATATACAAAAGGATAGAAACCTTTTATTTTTTGGTCTTAGTCTCTTGTAAGTGTGTTCAGTGCTTTGTGCAGCGGTGAAGGACTAAGACAGCAATTCCAGAAGTTAGCAGAGTTCACTTTGCAATTCATGTAAGCTTTATTAAGCAAAGTATGGCATATTCATTCAACCAGGGAGGAGGGGATTAATCCTGCATAAGTAATTTTAAAACAAGTTCTTTCTTTCCCATTTCTGTAAACTATTTGAGTTTCCATTTTCAGGATTACTGAGATTTCCGTCAGTCAGATTTTAATTTTAGTTTCATCTGAAATGGCTTATGCATAAGGGTCCAAAGCTGTGCATGGAAGCGCCTTGTGAAAAATGTAATTGGTGTGGAACAGTGACATACACAGAATTCATCTGACAAGGTCCAAGAAATGAGGTTTGGTTCCACAGTTCAGCATCTCAGCTGGAGATTAGCAGAATCTTTATTGAAGATACAAACTATAGTGTATTAGCTGGAGAAATATAACCTTTGCATTAATCAGGAGCAATGGCACAGTTATTATCAAAACGCAGAGCTAAACTTGGTCAAATAATTAAACGAAAAAATTTCATGATAATTCCTGATGCTGAAAAAAAATAAATGCATAATTGGAAGTGGATGTGAAGTGTAATTGGCTATATTTTAATGATAGAATTAAATGTGATCTTTACTTAAAACCAAGAGAAAAGTCTTTAGTTAAAATTTTATTAGGTATACAAAATATCCCAATATTATTATTGTGCTACCACATTCTGACAGACTGATGAAACGTGGGCAGAGGCCTTTTTTGCCCACTGGGCTTAGAGGGCTTAAACCAATCAAGGTAAACAAGCCAAGGGTAGGGAAGAGAGGGGGCCCACTGTGATTCTGTTGCCCAATGGAGTACATGCACATGGAGCCTACCCTGATGAAATGGTATATAATTAGTATGTGTACATAGTAGATGCCATGAAATACTTAAAAGGTTCTTCAGTTAAATATTGGTTTGTCCAAAAATTATAGTTAATTCCGCAGTCACATGTGTTGAAAAACCTGGCTTAAAGGAGTTGTCCTTTTAGGGCATACGAATATCATAGAGAGGAGTACACTGCTCGGGAGCCCCCTCAATTAGCCAGAGTAATAGCGGTTCCAGCCCCGAAAGACTCAGCTAGACCATGTATATACTGTAGTCACCCATTTATTTGAATGGGTGCCACATAGTGCCACATTTTTCCTGCAGTGGCCGCTGTAAGAGAAATGTTTGGACATCTGTAGCTACACTCCAGTTGGTCTTTATTTAGAAAAGGGCTGTCCGGATGTGACAAACGCTAAAAGTTCTGCCAAACCTCATCACCTGATTTCTGTTTCCGGTATGGTGGCACTTCTGCCTTAAACAGACCCAAGTAATCTAAGTGGACTGTTTGGTAGGAATGCGCTACCTGACAACCCTAATTAAAAGGCTGTTCAGCTCAAAACTGGTTGGCACTATGCTGACAGCAAAAAAAAACTTATCAGCCACCGCAGACTTTGAGTTCAATGAAGAGGTGGCCATGATTGCATGCGGCCCTCACTTTTGAAAGTTTATGGGCGTTACAGAAAGATGTGGGACTCATACCTATCAGGCCTTTATGGAATATCCTGTGGATATGGCACCAATTCTTAGAGAAGACCTCTAGTGGAAACACAACGTTCCATGTCTACATTCCTCACCTGACTGTATACCACACTCTATACTTCTTTTATATATTCTGTACTTACTTATTAACCCGTTAGTGACCCCCAATACGCCTTTTAACGGCGGCCACTAACGGGCTTTATTCTGATGCATATGCCTTTTTACGGCACTGCATCAGGATGAGTAAACAGAGCAGGGAGCCGTCAAATCTCCCTGCTCTCAGCTGCTCTGCCGTGTGAGATCGATATAAGTATCGATCTCACATGTTTAACCCCTCAGATGCGGTGCGCAATAGCGAGCACCGCTTCTGAGTGGTTTTGGAGAGAGGGACGGAGCTCCCTCTCTCTCCCACCGACACCCGGCGATAAGATCGCCGAGTGTCTGTGTCTTCTATGGCAGCCGGGGGCCTAATAAAGGCCCCCAGGTCTGCCTGTCATGAATGCCTGCTAGATCATGCCTCTGGCATGACCTAGCAGATGCCTGCCCGTTTTAAACGGACAGGCAGTAATACACTGCAATACAGAAGTATTGCAGTGTATTATAATAGCGATCGCAGAATCGCATATTATAGTCCCCTAGTGGGACTAGTAAAAAAGTAAAAAAAAGTTTAATAAAGTTAATTTAAAAAAAAATGTGAAAAAAATAGAAAAACCCACCTTTTCCCCTTACAAACTCTTTTACTATTAAAAAACCAAAATAAATTAAAAAAGTTACGCATATTTGGTATCGCCGCGTCCGTAACGACCCCGACTATAAATCTATTACATTATTTAACCCACACGGTGAACGCCGTAAAAAATTTAATAAAAAACTATGGAAAAATTGCTGTTTTCTGTGAATCCTGACTTTAAATTTTTTTTATAAAAAGTGATCAAAAAGTCGCATCTACTCCAAAATGGTACCAATAAAAACGACAAGTCTTCCCGCAAAAAAAAAGCCCTCATACAACTGCATCGGCAGAATAATAAAAACGTTACGGCTCTTCAAACATGGAGACACAAAAACAAATAATTTTGAAAAAAAAGCGTTTTTACTGTGTAAAAGTAGTAAAACATACAAAATCTATACAAATTTGGTATCGTTGCAATCGTAACAACCTGCTGAATAAAGTTATTGTGTTATTTATATCACACGGTAAACGGCGTAGATTTAAGACGCGAAAAAGCGTGGCGAAATGTCAGGTTTTTTTCTATTCCCCCCCAAAAAAAAGTTAATAAAAGTTAATCAACAAATAATATGTCCCCCAAAATGGTGCTATTAAAAAATACAACTTGTCCCGCAAAAAACAAGACCTTATACAGCTATGTCGACGCAAAAATGAAAGAGTTATAGGTCTTGGAATACGACGATGGAAAAACGTAAAAAATGGCTTCGTCATTAAGGTCTAAAATAGGCTGGTCATTAAGGGGTTAAACTGCTGCCTTGTCTTTGCTTTAAAAAAGCCTCCATCTTGATTCTCAGATTTCTCCAGCTTTCTCTTCCTCTCTGTATTGCTATCAATCCCATGATGCTTCAGCGCAGCGTCACATGGCCAATTAAAGTCCATACCATTTCTGCTTGCTGGGGGACACTGTGATTATCATTCTGTCTATATTCTCCTAAATAAGATGGGAAACCATAAGTATACAGCCAGGGCGGCTGCACTATATTCTTCTACATTATACCTGTGTGACAGGATCCTGTCTAAGTATCAGTGGTAGCTGATGAACGAAGTTTCTGTCCCCCCTGTGCGAAACTAATGTGGTACAGGAACTGCTGAAGCCTGTGATGGGTGACACCTAGATCTCCATAGACTCAAGTAGAGAAAGCGTGTCACCAAGCCTGATTCACACTGCTGCTAAGCAACCATCCCAGTCTAATATATAGAGATAGAAGCATCAAGAAAAATAACAGGTCAGAGACTGACACATGGAATATCATAATGGTACACATGGGAAAGTTTAGTTTTGGCCAGAGTTTCCCTTTAATATGGGAATACCTCTTTAAGTATATAACTAATGTACATTTTGTTCATGAAAATCCAAAGTTATGTATCCATGTTGATGTGCAATGTATATGTGATTTACATTCTATGGTATAGCAAAACTATTTTTAAGTACAATTAAAAAAATGATGCCTCCTCCTTTTGACTGAATATTTTTGCGCCTTTTCTCAGCTCTGGCAGATGTGCAACCTGGGCTCCAATGCAAAATCTGTAACGGCCCCACACATACCATGTGCCATATATAATACTGGTGTCTTTCTTTGCTGCAATGGGGCCTTTGGGCTCTTCAGAAACAAGGAACCAGATGTGACTGCTACTTCCGCACCCATTTTAGCTCCACACATGAGCTTTTGTTTCTTGTTTTGACAAAGGATAACCTTATAGCAACACCCCCCTCTATAAGTATTACAGTGTATTGTGCAAGCGAGCTAACAATCGCATGTGCAAGTCCACTAGGGGGACAAAGACAAACACAAAACATATTTGTAAAAAGAAGTTTAATAAAGTTTTTAAGAATATATATATATATTATAATATAATATATATATTAAAAGTACAAAAACGCTAAATTTTTGCATAAAATAAAGTAAACAATAAAAAAATCAATATAATTGGTATCATCATCTCCATAACGATCTGAACTATTGCAACAGAACATTATTTCTACCGCACGGTGAACACCATAAAAAATAAAAAAAAACTACAGAATTGCTGTTTTGTGTTACCTCGTCTTCTGAAAAAATGGAACAAAAAGTGATCAAAAAGTCGTATGTACCCCAACCCAAAATAGTACAAAAAAGTACAGCTCGCCCCGAAAAAAAACCAACCCTTTACACAGCTTTATCTCAGTCTCAGTAAAAATTTTTTTAACAAATTGGTTTTATTTTGTAAAAGTAGTAAAAAAAAGCTAACTTTGGTATCATCATCATTGTATTGACGTGCAGAGTAAAGCTCCCGTGACATTTTTACCACTTGGTAAACACCGTGAAAACTAAACTCAAAAAAACAATGCCGGAATTGCTGGCTTTTTCTGCATTCCACCTCACAAAATAATTTTTACGTTTCTCCGTACATTGTAAGGTACAATAAATGTTGCTATTAAAACTCGTCCCGCAAAAACAAAAGCCCTCATACATGTCGATTAAAAAACAAAAAAAGTTATAGCTCTTGGAAGACAAAACTAAAATGAAAAAACAAAAACCGTCTGCGGCGGGAAGGAGTTCATTTCCTCTTGAGACATTTTTTCTGCTGTCACTGATTTCATGACTTTTCTCATAAATACTTAAAAATAATCTATTTGGAACCAATATATATTTAATACAGATAAGAACCGGCATTTATGCCTAATGCACAATCACATCTTTCCCTTTCTTAGCGTAAGAAGTTCTGCCACACGAATACTGTGGATGTTTTTGACCCTAGGAATTGTGGGCACATAGCAATTGTAGAATAGGAGCATATCTTTACTTTAAGAAGAAAAATGAAACACCAAGAGATTAATTTTTACATAAAGTTTTATTTAAAGTTTTCTTCCTACAAGCAAGCTCAATTTATACATTCTGATACTGTACAAAATTTACATCCTTTTTATGATTTGTTCAATAACACCGCTTTCCTTGGTCATGCCTTCTTGAAAGATAGAAAGCTTTAAATTACCATGGTAAAAAAGGAACCATTCAAAGGACAACAAATAGCATTTTAAAGTTAGAATTCAGAAGATTGCACATTTCATTAGACAAGTCAGGTGACAGCTGCCGTAAATTGTTCCGAAACAAGTCTTCCAACAATTTTAATACTAAGCAGAAATGCCTCACTTTGTGCCAGTGCAAATTGCTTTTGCAGTTTTCTTCCAATGGGAAAAAATAATCTATCTTGCCCAATGTCTTATTTTACAAGGAAATTGGAGTCCTTGGGATAAAAAAGTATTTTTTCCGTATCACCACTTAATACAAAAACAACATAGATTGCACTTTACATGATCCATAAATGGGGTATTTAAACAGACTAAATATTTTGATTTTATGCTTATTAAGGGGCTGTTGTTGTTAATTTCCGCTGCGGTGGTAGAAAAAAAATAAAAAATAAATTTATTTTTCCCCCGACTGTCGTCCCTCCTTTGACATCCAGTCTAGCGATTATCAAAATCTCATCCACTTTGCTGCTACTGTAAACGCTGTGGAATTTCCACACAGAATTCCGTTGCGGAAATTCTGCAATGTTTACGCTACGTGGGATTCCAACCTAATACAAGAAAATATTCAAGTATTTCGTAATTCTCTATACAAAAAAAAAAATCATACCCCATTTTAATTAAATATTTTATAAAAAAAAACAAGTAAATAAGATAGGTATGTCCAGAATGCATCTTGATCTATTAAAGTTTGTGCAGAACATTGAGGCAGATTTATCAATGTATTTATGTCAGTTTCCTGGAGTAAATACATTGAAAAATACAGCATTTATGAAGCCCCTGCGCTACTTATTTCAACACATCATAAATTCGGGAAAAGTGGTCAAGACTTCAGAGTTCTTCTAAGCACGACTCATTTATCCGGACTTTTCTACTTAGGATGTGCAGCCCGTTGATAAAGCTGGTGCGTGCTGCACTTTGGGAGGGACCGGCACACCATGCTAATAAATCTCCTCCATAGTGTGATGTATTCATAAATTAAGGGTTCAAATAGAAAGTATACCAGTTCAAAGAAACCAAACTATTTTGAAGGTGCTTTGTTCTCATATGAGATGCTTGTGGGTATAATTATCTTACATTTCAGCAGGTTTCTAGTTACTCACTGGAGTCGATATACCATATAAGTATATTTTATACTACTCTTGAAAATGTATACAACACAGTGTCATAAAGAAGAACAACACTAAAATATAAAACTACAGATAAAATATTATTTTTGGATACATGGTACCAGATTTTCATTAAACTATTGGGTATGCTCAAGTGGTAGGCTCATGTGGTTAGAGGTAAAAGGAATGGCCCTCAACATGGCAAATGTCCTTTCTATCACTTCTCTAAAATAGCATGCTCAGATTGTAATATTATTGGGGATTATTAAGTTGGCCCTAATACAAGCATTATTTTGATGATATGGGTAGGGGAGAAAAAAAAATTGTAGCAGCATCTCTTTGAATTATGAATAAGAGAACAATGCCCAGTTGATATAAAAGTCACACTAAATCCTCATCAAGTCTACAGAATCCAAAATTCATAATTTTATTCCTCTGGTGTTTTTATGTAATGCAATGCTAGGGCCTGTTCACATTACGTTTTTCCACTGTCGTCGAAGGTAAACGGCGGGAGGGGTCCTGCTGCATACCTCCAACGGAAGGCACCAACGTATCCTACTGTATAGGAATAAAGCGGGAATTTGTCGCCCAAAATCCCCAAGCACAGCGATACTTTAAGTGCTGAGCCCGGGAAAGCCCCTGACGTCACGGTCCATATAGACACGCTGTATACGTTTTTTTTGGTGGGATCCCTCAGGATGGAATAGAGTAGTATACTACGTTATTCCATCCTTCAAAAAAAAGGTATACTGACTTATACGAGCACGACGAAGGTCAAAAGGACACTCTTTTGGACTTTGTCAGGCTAATGGAGCTCTATAGACACGTTTAGCGTGTACGTAGGGAGCTCTCCCAACTTGCACGCTACACATAGGGCCAAAATGTAATGTGAACAGGGCCTAAACTGCTAAAATTCTGGCTACTAATAGGTGGAGATTAGTAACTTACGGGACTCTTTTTACACATTGAATAAAATAATAAAACAGAATGTTGTAAGCTCCCCCTAGTGGAGGCTGCAGGCAGCCAGAATGTTAACATTTTACTGTATGTATATTCAGGATATCTGGAATGTCGTATCAGAGCTCAGACCACTATAAAATAATATATCAAGTAATTAATTAATAGAGAATGTTAGACATAAAACAACATGGTATTAAAAGGTGGACATCCCCTTTAAGCTCCCCCTCTTTTGCTAGGATTCGTTCACACTTTGTGAAAAAATCTTAAAGGCTATGTAAACCTTTCAGGGGCATTTATTTTGTTGCATGTAAATGCACATATTTATTGATAAAAAAAACATATTTTTAATTTACTTTTATTAAAAATAGTGTTTACTTTTCGAGATGCAGCTTCTACGTATTCACTATACATAGAAGCTGCATCTCGGCGCTTTCAGCTGCATACGTCAGTGAAATGCACTGACAGCTTGGCTATCAGCGCTAACTGTGCTCCTCTGATGCCTTCTATGACCCTATTACCGAGCATATCTTTGTTCATCAACTTAGATATGATTGGTAATAGTTTTGTAGAAGGGACACTGTAAGCCCTGGCAGCCGAGCCGTCAGTGTAGCTCACTGACCGATGCGGCTGAAAGTGCAGAGATGGTGTTTCTGTGTATAATTTTCTAGCAATAAATATGTACATTTTTTTTTTTTTTTAATGTCCCTCAAAGGTTTATATAGCCTTTAAATCTGTCACACAGGACCAGTATATGGGCAACCAATAGAATTGAAGAATGGTAATTATCCATAATGCGTCACTATAAAAAAAAAAAGCATACTTGGCTGCCATATTGCTAATACAGATCTATCTGAAATCCTACAAAATAAAAATGATCTAATTTACAAGATGAACACATATGAATTACAGAACGTCTTTACAGAGCTATTTCTTATAAGTGTACTGGCAAGCGGGTATGTTCATAGTTTGGGGCATAGTGACCACTATCAATAGGCAGATGTGGAGTGGTTATGTGTCCATGTAACAAGGCCGTTTCTATACACGTGACTGGTTCATTTCGTGTTGATCCTGTGTCCTTAAGATAATTTAAAATCAGATCTTCTTGGCACACAAAGGAGTAAAATGAACATAGAGGTTGATTCAGTAGAATGCACGGCTGACATTCAGATTACATCCTGATGTTGAACCTATTAATACTTCATGGTTGTCTGCCTATTAAATTATATTTTTCCTTCAACCTGTAAAATGTGAGTGCTTGTAGAACCCTGTAGGTAAAACTGATTATACTCTGTAATTGTAAAAGGAAGGGCCCTTTGCACTTTTATGCACATAATAAAATGCAGTACATCAAGAACAGATGCCAGTAGATCATTGTCTTAGATGAAAGTCAAAGGAATTCAATAAGTTTGCAAAAAAAACCACAAGATTGTGACAAAGATTTCGTCAGAAACCTATGGCATAGGCCAGATAGATCAAAAATGACTATTAATCTGTATATAGTATATATGTATATACTGTATATGATCTTTACATCACCCAGTTTTTGTTTTATACTATTGTATTTCATTATCATAAATGATACAGCGTCCTTTAATTTGCTGTATGATATTAAAATAATCTATATCTTATTGTGTTGGCTGCAAGCTCTAAAACCAATAATTTTCCAATTTTTCTAAATATCATTCTGAAATATATAAGCACATATGAAACATGAACTTGTCCAATGTGCCATTTCCATCCTTCTTCACATGAATGGGCTGAATCCCTCTGCATGGCAAGAGCTTCAATACCATGAAATGAAAGACCGTATCAAGAGAATCTCTAAAAATTGTCAATTTGATGCAAAAGATCCAAATACATAACTTTCGGGTAAACTGATAGCAATAACTTATTTTTTTCTCTTTTAAATGAAAGACATACACTAGAAATTCAGTTTATAAATCATGCAGCAACGGCAACACAGATTATCCACTCACGGTCTTGAAAGTACACAAAAATGAAATAAAAAATGTCCTGGTGCAAAATGAGAAATAATAAGGGTATGTTCACACGGCCTATTTTCAGACGTAATTCGGGAGGTTTACGCCTCGAATTATGCCTGAAAAGACAGCTCCAATACGTCGGCAAACATCTGCCCATTGCTTGCAATGGGTTTTACGATGTTCTGTTCAGACGAGGTGTAATATTACGCGTCGCTGTCAAAAGACGGCGCGTAAAAATACGCCTGGGTCAAAGAAGTGCAGGACACTTCTTGGGACGTTATTGGAGCCGTTTTTCATTGACTCCAATGAAAACCAGCTCCAATTACGTCCGTAAAAGACGCCGCGAAAAACGCGAGTACTTGCAAAAACGTCTGAAATTCAGGAGCTGTTTTCGCCTGAAAACAGCTCCGTAATTTAAGACGTATTTTGCGTTTGCGTGTGAACATACCCGAAGTGTAAAAATTAAGTAAAAAAGCACTCTGGGCGAAACAGATACACTGTGTAAAGCCTAGTGAAGGCCTTATGGGGTGGTGCATGACACAGGGATTCAAAGAACACCAATAAGAGAATCATTGTGTCATGCACCGCCCCCTCGGGTACGTTTTACCTAGTGTGTTCCTTTAAACAATTGTCTAGTGTTCTTTTAAGGTAACTAATATAACATTTTAAGCATTTTACTAAAAAAAATTTTTTTGCACCACAACATTCTTTTATTTCTTTTTGCATGTTTTGAAGACCATGAGTGGATAGCCTTTTGTTCTTGTTTCTCTTTTATACATGAACCTATTTATAACATAACCCACTATCATTTCCAAAAAAATGCAAATTCGGATCAAATAAGTGTCAATCTTGTTCTGCCATAAACACGATCCATATTGTAATTTATCCTTACTGTATCCTTAGCCATCTATTTACAGATTGATTCCAATATGGCAATGTTTCAGTCATAACAAAGTTTATAAAGCCAGGGACTGAATCATTGATGTAACAAGAGCAATTCTATTTATTCTGCTGACCAGAGGTGTAACTTGAAGCTCTGAGGCCCAATGCAAAATCTATAACAGGGCCCCCACCTACCATATATAATTTTTAATACTGGTGACTTCTTATGCGGCTGTGGGGCTTTTGGGCCCCCTTAGGCTCCAGAGCCCGAGTGCGACTGCTACCTCTGCACCCCTTATAGCTACAGCCCTGCTGCTGACTCCTTTCTCATGTGTGTCACTTGGGGATATGAGTCCGCTCCTATGTCAGCATTGTACCTTTATGATGCATCCTATAGAGTAAGCCTGCTTCATTCTACATTTCTAGTCCCAAACTGGAATTGCTGAAGGACACCATAATCCATCTTGCTAGATTTCTGCAAAGGGTTGGCTGGTATATTAAAGTGATTGTCTCACTGAAGACATTGATGGCATATCACTAGGACATTTCATCAATGTCTGATCGGTAGGCGTCTAACCACTTTGATTTGCGTCTATTGCTAGAAGATAAGTGTGGCGGTCCTAGGAAATTCCCATAACACTTCAGCTTCTGTCGGCCCCGCTTGTTGGCTTTTCTCAAAAACAATACGATCGTCCCATTATAGTCCGACCATGTGGCCTCCTAAAAAAGCTGCTTTCACTTTTGCGGTCGCATTCTATCGATTGGCAGAAGTCACAGGCCCCAACTATTAAACATTGATGGGAAATCATATCGAAGTGTTAGAAGACTATGGGCTAATAACTAGGCCTATAGATAAAGCCAATGACTTAGCGGGGTGTTCATTTATTGGTATGCTGATGTAGATAAGCCCTATATATAAGGGACCCTACATTTTTTAAATAAATATGCACTGCAGTGTATGTGACAGATTCTCAACACACAGTGGCACCTCCCTTGGTGATACTACTACTTCTAACCTGAATGTGGCAAATTTTAATTTGTAGGGATATCTAGTCTTTATTGCTATTTTATGCATAAAATAACAAGGACACTGATTTGGAAGTGCTTGAGGAGGACAGGTTTCATAGGATTCATAGGACCGTGTCTTAGAAGATATAATTACTTTGATAAAATACTCATTCTTCTCACACTAAGATATCTTGTATACTAGTGGTTACGTTGCTCAGGACAGTTAGGTTGGGTTCACACAACCTATTTTCAGGCGTAAACGAGGCGTTTTATGCCTCGAATTACGCCTGAAAACACGGCTCAAATACGTCGGCAAACTTCTGCCCATTCATTTCAATGGGTTTGCCGATGTACTGTGCCGACGACCTGTAATTTTACGCGTCGCTGTGAAAAGACGGCGCGTAAAATAACAGCCTCGTCAAAGAAGTGCAGGACACTTTTGGGACATAATTTGAGCCGTTTTTCATTGACTTCAATGAAGAACAGCTCCAAATTACGTCCGTAATGGACGCCTCGCAAAACGCGAGTACGAGCAATTACGTCTGAAATGCAGGAGCTATTTTCTCCTGAAAACAGCTCCGTAATTTCAGCCGTAATTGACGTTATCGTGTGCACATACCCATATATTAAAATCATCCAGTTTTAAATGTCTTCAGAATAATAACAAACCATTTGTACTGAAATTCATGTGGTTTCAGGTGGCATACACGATGGGTAACTGAATCCCTAACAGGGTCACTATGTACCAGGTGTCATTTCCAGTATTATATTGCATTGGTACATACATATCTGTACCCACTGCTGCATTATAAATCTCCCTGTTTTGTCATTTACTTGTTGATTAAGTATCTTTGCCAGCTTCATAACAAGTGTTGATAAATCTTTAAGACGATGTTCATTTCTCTAATGCTTGTACAACCTTTAAAAGGAAGATAATGATTCCCAAAGAAAACAAGTCTCTGTAATGTTACAGTGTCCGTCCCATTGTACCCTCTATTTGTTGTATGGGACACAGGTTGGTAGTACGACAGTGGCACATGCCGGGCCAGCAAGGGGCTCAGCAACATCTCCCTCCAATTCTGTCCAGCTGGCTTTTTCAGGACTATAGCAAATAGTTGATGACTTGTAGGCCCCCTAAAACACAAAGGAACAATATTAACACATCTGAATTTTCTTACATCAATTGTCTGTTATATTACAAAAGCAACAGTTGGGCCTTATTTATGCCCAGAAAACTTTGCCTTGTTGTCCATAATAACCAATCATAACTCTGCTTACAATGCTTAAATTGCTATGATAAAATGAAAGCAACACTGTAATTAGTTGCTATGGGCAACACAATTTTTGATAAATAAGGACCAGTTATTTTTACATATAAGGCCATCTCTTGGTAAGAAATTATATCACACAATTATTAATTTTGAAAAGCAATAATTTCAGACATTAAAATTGTTTCAGAGCTGGTCTCTGTATCACTTCAGGAATAGACAGTTAGAAAAGAAAATGATCTCATAAGCAAATGGTTTTATTATAACAAATGGTAACCAGGAATGTAAGACATTATGAGACAGATTTCGTCCCATGTCTATGTTCGTCGTGCTAATATTTTGTCCAGTGTACATGATTGTTTGATGATGAAAACTCAATACTGATCTTGCCATACCATAGATGTGGTTCTACATAGGACTGCAGATCACAGGCATAACTTGGACCTTCTGGGCACCAATGCAAAATTTGTAACAGTACCCTCCACCTTTATAACATTGGTGCATTCTTATACCCTCAGACATCAGGGCCTGGATGTGACCTTTACCACTGCACCCCATATAGCTAAGACTATTATCTATACCATAAATTATCCCAATTAAATTAAAAGATAAAAAAGTGATAAGAACGCATAAGAACTACCGAAACTTAAAAATCTATATGCAGGTCAAGTTCACCTTTTAAGTACACTTAGGGGATATTTATTAAAAGATAAATCCGCCCGGAAAAGAACGCTTTAAAGACAATTTTAATATTAAATTTTTAAAATATGCTAGACTAGCCAATGTATTCCTAAAGATACCAGGCTAACCGGGTAGGTAGAAGCTAGATAAGGGTACCAATAATGAGTAGTAATCCGCCTAAAGTTCAATTATTGTATCATTCCCACAGAATCCTAGCTGAAAATATATAACACCTGTCCCTACCTGGACTAAATAGCAAAGTGTGCATTCACACTGAATGAAGATCTGATACCTAGCAGAGTGTGCTTTTACACTGAAATGATCACCAGCACGTAGGTGTAGAGTGAATTCGCACTCATAGATAACAACGCAGCACCTTTAGCAGTAGTGTGCATTCACACTTGACAGAGATTGTAAACCCAAGACGAGAGTGTGCATTCACACTAAACCAAATTTAAACACCTTACGCGTTTCTGCGTCCTTAGTTTATATAAGACGTTTCTTCAGAGGTGTATAACGAAACCGGGCAGATTAGCACATTGATATCACATGCAATATTAACAAGCCGCCCTGTGTCTGCTAGAACTTTACTCTAACAGCACGGCACTGGTATCTGACCGCGGCGCATGAAATGGAACGACGGCTATTTGAGCCTTTAGCCCTGCCCATCCAGAGGTTGGACGATTACATCAAACCCCCAATCAGAGGGCGCCGCGTCATCAGACACCCCGCCCTCTCAGGTGCTCATCCAAACCTTTTCTCACTGAGCATATTGAACGACGCCTAGCGTCACGTTACCATGGGAAGCTCCAAGCGGCTGCAAATCCAAATAGAGGCGTACTGTATAGAAGGGAAACAATGTATACTGATATTGGTAAGAGGTCATATAGGAATAAAGCATTAAAAAATAGGCAGATACACAAAACTAGTCGCCATCAGCCATAGGTGCGAGATCTGAAGGTCTCATTGACCAGAGAGAGTTCATTTTTTCTATTTCCAGAGTTTCCTGTTATGGCAACATTTTATACTTACCCAAGATTCATAAAGGCTTAGTACCACTTAAAGAGAGGCCTATTGTAGCAGGCATTGATATAAGTTAGCATTCTGTGTGATACTATGTTGATCATATCCTCCGTCCATTTGTGGTGACTCTTCCATCCTATGTCAGAGATACAATGGTTGTTCTTAAACAGTTAGAGGGTGTACAGCTTGATGATGTACTCTTGTGTAGTTTGGATTTGGAGGCCCTCTATAGCAGTATACCGCATGAAAAGGGTTGTATACAAGCCATAATGAGTTTGTCATGAAGTTACTTCGATTTGTTTTGGGACGGAACTCCTTCACTTTTGACAATAAGTTTTTTCCCCAGCTCAGGGGAGTGGCAATGGGCAGTCCATGTGCCCCAACCTTTGCCAATCTCTACCTGGGCTGGTGGGAGAAAGAAATTGTCTTTCAGTAGGCTATGGAACTTTGAACCTCAAGCGTGATCCTCTAGCTTAGGTTCATTGACAATATTTTAATACTGTGGAATGGTTCACAAGCAAAGTTCATTGAGTTTGTACAAATATTAAATGTCAATGACCTTGATTTATTTTTTACTTCAGAAATACATGCGGACAAGATTACAGTCTTAGATCTGCTAATAAGTAAGTCAGTATGAGCAAGAGTCAATACACAAATTCATAGAAAACCGACAGCCACCAATACTTTATTAAGGTGGGATAGCTGGCATCCAAAACCCCTTAAGAAAGGAATTCCAAAGAGTCAATATTTGCGAGCCCGTAGAAACTGTAAAAGTCTGTCTGACTATAAGAATGGAGCCTCGGACTTCAAAACGAGGTTTGGTCGAAGGGGATACCCAGATTGGGTTCTCAAAAATGCATACCAACATGCCTTATCAGTGGATAGGAATAAACTTCTTAATCCAAGGATGAGATAGAATGAGGGGACCGACCTTAGAATCATAGGGACCTATGATTCACAGCATATACAAGTGAAAGAGGTCATTCAGACATTTTGAGGTATTTTAAAAGCCGACCCTGATATAGGGAGACTTTTGAGTGATAGGCCAGCAATAACCTACCGTAGAGGACGTAACTTGAAGGACAGACTGGTCCAGAGCCATATGAAACCAGTAACTCATTCAACATGGTTGTCTAAGCCCCCAATGGGTACATATGGTCGTGGTGCTTGTAAGGCCTGTAGATCAATCTCAATAAGTAAATCATATATGAGTACTACATCAGGTTGTTCTTACAAAAATTCATACAGCCTCCTCTGTAGATAGCGCCATACAGTCCCCCCTGTAGATAGCGCCATACAGCCCCCCCTGTAGATAACGCCATACTGCCTCCTCTGTAGATAGCGCCATACAGTCCCCCCTGTAGATAACGCCATACAGCCCCCCCTGTAGATAACGCCATACAGCCTCCTCTGTAGATAGCGCCATACAGTCCCCCCTGTAGATATCTACAGGGGGGACTGTATGGCGCTATCTACAGAGGGGGCTGTATGGCGTTATCTACAGAGGGGGCTGTATGGCGTTATCTACAGGGGGGCTGTATGGCGTTATCTACAGAGGGGGCTGTATGGCATTATCTACAGAGGGGGCTGTATGGCGTTATCTACAAGGGGGACTGTATGGCGCTATCTACAGAGGAGGCTGTATGGCGTTATCTACAGGGGGGCTGTATGGCGTTATCTACAGGGGGGACTGTATGGCGCTATCTACAGGGGGGGACTGTATGGCGCTATCTACAGAGGGGGCTGTATGGCGTTATCTACAGAGGGGGCTGTATGGCGTTATCTACAGGGGGGCTGTATGGCGTTATCTACAGGGGGTCTGTATGGCGTTATCTACAGGGGGGCTGTAAAAAAGTCACTATCTACAAGAGGGGGGGGGGTTGTGGGACACCCAGGGGAGGGGGGGCCCCAGTCAAAAGTTTGCTATGGGGCCCAGTCTTTCCTAGTTACGCCCCTGACTCTGTCCTATGGCTGATGGCTGCAGCGTCCACGGCCGCGGACTGTTGGGATTGCTCACCACCCGACGGCCACAACCTTGGATCTGTGAGCGCTGGCCCGAATCTCCTCCCCAGGAGACGCCAGTTCTCACTTCCGCTCTGTTCTGCTGTGTCCCGTAGGGTGCATGCGCACGCTCATGACCGGCCTTAAAAGACCAGCGCGCACACATCAAAATATCATCAATTAACCCATCATCACCCTGGACTATAAAAAGGGCTCTGCCCTTTCACTCATTGCCTGAGCGTTGTTGTGTTTACCCATGTTAGTCTTGCAAATGGTCCCTGTGTTACACCATGCCTGGTTTCTGCTGCCAAGGTCCCATCTGAGCCTAGCAGTTACTACTGTCTGAACTGCTACAGGTACCCTTGTGCTTGGACTATATAGACATTGACTTGGTACACTGTTTGGCCAGGTGCTATCCCGCCACGGCGGTACGGCCCAGTGGGTCCACATACCCACAGATTGTGACAATGGCATATTGATATGGATTTCAATATGTTCGCTGATGGTTACTGATATATGTATGGTGACTGGTTTTGAGTATCTGACTATTTTTTAATGCTTTATTCCTATATGAACTCTTACCAATGTCAGTATACATTGTTTCCTTTCTATATAGTATGCCTCTTTTTGGGTTTGCAGCCGCTTGGAGGTTCCCGAAGAGTAACGTGATGCTAGGCGTCGTTCAATATGCTCAGTGAGGATAGATCTGGACGAGCTCCTGAGAGGGCTTAATAATATTGCACGTGAAATCGATGTGCTAATTTGCCCTGTTTCATTATACACCTCTGAAGAAATGTCCTATACAAACTAAGGACGCAGAAACGCGTAAGGTGTTTAAATTTGGTTTAGTGTGAATGCACACTCGTCTTGGGTGTACAATCTCTGTCAAGTGTGAATGCACACTACTGCTAAAGGTGCTGCGTTGTTATCTATGAGTGTGAATTCACTCTACCCCTATATGCTGATAATCATTTTAGTGTGAATGCACACTGTGTTTCAGGTGTTGCTTTTTCGCTATTGAGTGTGAATACACACTCTGCTAGGTATCAGATCTTTATTCAGTATGAATGCACTCTACCCTTACGCGCTAGTGATCATTTTAGTGTGAATGCACACTGTGTCTTAGGTGTTGCTTTTTCGCTACTGAGTGTGAATGCACACTCTGCCTTCAAACTGAATGAAGATCTGATACCTAACACACTTTGATATTTAGTCCAGGTAGGGACAGGTGTTCTATATTTTCAGCTAGGATTCTGTGGGAATGCTACAATAATTGAACTTTAGGCGGATTACTACTCATTATTGGTACCCTTATCTAGCTTCTACCTACCCGGTTAGCCTGGTATCTTTAGGAATACATTAGCTAGTCTAGTCTATTTTAAGGATTTAATATTAAAATTGTCTTTTAAGCGTTCTTTTCCAGGCGGATTTATCTACTTTCAGTTATTTGAATGCAAAAATTCTAAATTCTATTTCTTCATAAAGATATTTAATAATACTTGCACACTGTGCAAAAGGTATGGGCAGTGCAGCGTACACCAAAAGGGCTCATGCCCTACTGATGAATGAGGCACAGGGTATAAACAATGTCAGGTCTGTGCAACACCAGCTCCTGACAACTTCTGATGACACGTTTAGAAATGTCAGAAAAGGTGGCACAGCGCCCTCAGAAATGTAGTGTAAACACATTAATACATTTTCCCAATTGTTTTATAAATCTTTCCCATTTTCTCTAAAGTTAGTACGTTTCGGAAGCTTACCATACTCCAGCTGTAGCCCCCAACAAGATAAAATCGATCATCCAGTACTGCACATCCCGGGCCACTGCGTCCCTCTAGAATAGGAGTCTGTAGAATATTCCACTGGTCCGCTTTTGGATCATAACACTCCACCAACATGACATCCAGGTGTGAGAAACCTAAACATAAAACCGATCTTGGTTTAAAGTTTGTTACAATAGCCAAATGTAATCATGATTAGATTCACCGTTTTAAGTCCTGGTGGCTATGGTTTGGTAGAAACTCCCTATTCTACTGTCATATTTATAAATGTATTTAAACAATTATTTGTCAATAATAGATTTATTAATAATTTAGTAATTATTTAAAGGGCCCCATGGGTTAGTATAAAGTCAAGCCTTGTTTATAACGGAGATATTACATATAAGACAGATCTTTTTTCAAACAGATTCCAACGAAATTTGATGGATCCTATTGTCTTATGATGGGGTCCATCAGGTTTCTCTGGGAGTTCAAATATTTATAATGAAAAGAAAAGTGCTGCCGACTGTGCTATTCTTATCATCAAAAGTACTAAAACCCCTGATAATTTTTTTTAAATTTAGCACAGAATGTGCTTACAGATTGTAGTATATGTACCGTAACAGTAGATCTTTCACAATGGAGACAGTGGCGAATATTTACATTCAGAGGGTGTTCAGAAGAGGTATGTATATGGAGACGTTGCTATAGCACATATATTACAAATTGTGGGCACATCTTTGGCAGGGTTCAGATCACTGTTTTATATTACCCCAATATTAGTGCATATTAAACTGATAATATAATCTACCTTATCTCTCTTATGTTGTATAGCAAAATCCAAATGTTTAGAAAGGTTTGAAAAAAAAAAAAATACACTACTAAGTATAGGATACATATATTATTTTAACCAATGTTACTTAATTTACTTAATCACAATATTCATCTATTAGAATATAATGCTTATTTAATAAAATCAGGCTATACTAGTAAAATAAAATATGCCAAGACTGACCTTTTAAATGGTTTCCACCAATTGCATAGAGGCGATCATTCATTACAGCTAAGGCATGAATTGCTCTCTTTGTGTTCATATCTTGCTTCCGAGTCCAAACATCCATGACTGGATCATAGCAATACAGCCACTGGACGTATTCACCGTTATGGACACCACCTATGGATTAAACATGTTATTACTATAGGCCATACAGTTATTGTTCTACAATAAATAGTACAATTCTATCTCTCACACACTTATCCAGGTATCTATTTGCTTTTTTATACCCCTTCAGCTACATTGTTATGTAAGTATTTTCAGACAGCGAAAACGTGACATGAAGGAGCTGTGGCAATTGTCTTCATTAAAATATCGTACTATTATGTGCCTATAGCGCCAATGCAGATCTATGTGTCTTTCTAATAACAGACTCCAAATTGTGTGGTCTGATCCTGTAGTCCCACTCCCTTCCATCTGTACCCTACTTCTGGCTAACCTACCCAGATGTAGGGGACAGATGGAAGGGAATTTGACTGCAGGATCAGACTACACCAGGTTTGTTTGTAGTCTGTTACCATGGTCACAATAGGATATTTTAAATTAAGACTATTTGCAAAGTTATTTGATTTTTATCATTTTATTTTAGGAATGTCATTACAAAAAAAAAGCTACACTACCAGTTGGTGAAGCATACTCTTTTCATTACAACTGTACTATCATAGTACTGTACTAAGTCATTTGTGCATTAGGTTGCTCACAATTATAATTAATATATTTATATATTTTATGTCTCTATGTCAAACAACAATACAAATCATATAACAAAACAATCTGCAATACAGAGAAATCAGAGCCTCAATCTTGATCTTGGTACTGACCATGAAACTGATTACAGATACAAGTGAAATAGGAAACGAGTTCTTGCAAGATTATTAGTGATTAATCATCACATGATTAGACAGAGTTCATTGCATCCATCATACCTGACATGTATATCTTCCCATTATGCACGGCTCCTGCATGAGCAGCCAATGGCTGTGGTAAAGACGACACATAGCACCATTCGTTTGTCTCAAGGTTGTAGCATTCAACACTAGACAAATAACCGCTTTCATTCCTTCCTCCAATAACATAAAGATGCTTATCCAAACGACAGGCGTAGAAACTGGCCCTCCTGAAAAAAGAAGTATAAATAATGATCAGAACATGGGGCCTGGCATGTACATTGATTTTGTATCGTAAAGTAATGGGAACTCAGTAAACACAGCTTATTACAGACGTTCCATGTTTTCACTGCCTGAGGAACAATTCTGTACTTCAAAGACTAAATGACAAAGGGAAAGTTAAAGAAGATATCTTAACAATTATAAATTATCTTGACATTCACTATCCTTATGGTCCTTCAAGGGTCATTGTTTCCAATTTACTAAAAGAAGCACATCATCAAAAATTTCTTCAATTAGCTTTCTTTTTTCCCTTCCAGTTTAGTTGTAAAAAAACACATTTCTGTGTGTAGACGGACATGAAAGTTCCCGATAACGTTTTTTTCTAGTGGTCATGTTTATTTTTATTGTCTTTTCCTTGGCTTTGTTATCTATCTATCTATCTATCTATCTATCTATCTATCTATCTATCTATCTATCTATCTATCTATCTATCTATCTATCTATCTATCTATCTTAAACAAGGAAATAAATATCCACTACTACATTTTCTATTTGTTTATTCACATATTTGACATGGTTCTCCTAATCCTGTAGAAGCTCAGTTATAGGCCTCAAGATTATATGTAGGTCACTACATATTAATAAAGCTTACCTACTGTTTATATTTTTCAGTATGCAGAAACATTGTAAATCCAGCATTAGAATACTTATATAAACTTATCTGCTCGTTAAATAAAGTAACGTTTGTTTTATTGCTATTGGAGAGCTGCATTTACAGTGTTTATTCAATTAAATTCCCCACAGCTAAAGGCCCAGTAGCTTGAAATACATTCAGAGGTATTGTCACTTCCCTTCGCCCACAGTGAATTACTCCGCAGATACAGGCAACTGGGCATATTTAATAAAGGTGTTAATTTATCTGTGTATCAGCGAGTGTTGAGCATGCTCACTAAAAACCGAATTGTCACAAAACAGTTCAAATACTGCATGCAGACCTACCAAACTTTGGAAGTACACAGCTTCCTTTGTTGGCCTTTTTTTAAAAATTTTATTCAGTCTTCGGCTGAATTCATAAACAATTGTACAAATCATACCAGAGGATTTTGGTGGTAAGCACGAAAGAAATTAGCTTCTTTACTGCCATAATTGCCACACTTGGAGGGTCAAACAATGGATAATGACAGTGAAGCAAGCTCTTACCTTTCCTGCATGGGTGGGAGCTGTATCCAACTGTTAAATCGTGGGTCGTAGCGACTGACAAAATTTGTACTATGTTTTCCTGCAAGAGAACAGATTTCTATACATTTTACATTGTTAAATTAAAATTAATTCATTGTTAAATTCTACCTCCACTTGTGATCTCTCGCTCGATCTGACATCAGGCGTGGAGGCGTACTCCTGCATGCTGGGCAGTACAGTTGTCGTGAAAATGTACGATGCCCGGAGAGTGCATGGATCCTAGAATCCTAGAATTGGATCCAGGCATGATACTTTCAAGTATCAAACAGTTGCCAGGGCAACTGTACCGCCAAGCGTGCAGGAGCCGCTATCTGTGCCTAATTTCAAGTCGGACAGGAGATCAAAAGTGCAGGTACACTTTAATCAACCCCATAAACTGGAATTAATCTTAAGGCAATATCATTCATTAGAATTGTCTATAAGAAACGACTAAAAAAGACTAAGAATAAGCCATTCTCCCTGGGTCAGTCTACAAAAGTGGCCTGCAACCTGCTGCTCTCCAGTTGTTGCAAAACCATAACTCCCAGCATGCCCTGAAAGCCAGAGACAGCTAGAAAGCCACAGGTTAAACACCACTGGTGTACAGAAAGTAATAGAAAATCAATCATGGGACTATCGTGATTACAAGAAGCAAGGCAGATAAAAACAAAAATAAAAAAAATCAATGGCCACTTAATACACATTCTATGTGCGCGTGTAAATATATCTATATGAATATACATATATATACTTCTGTTCCTGCCATCTACAAAGGTCACTCCGTTTTATGTATAAATGCCTGTCCCTTATCACGTTCTGCATTCTATTGCACTATGAAATTTTCCCTTAAAGTGCTATAAGTCTTCATATTTCTTTTGGCTTTTTTCTTTATGAGTCAATACTTTTAAATATTAATGTATTTTGCACTTTCAGAATTACTCAGCCCAGTATTAGGATGCACTGCAATTTAACATGGTCTGATAAGTTTTTCATGTCTTTGGACGGATTTCATTTATTAAAGTAAGATTATTTAAATGTAATATCTTGGGCTGATGTTTCCCTGTATTGCCATCATTTTAGATTATACAAGAAGAATAGATGAATAAAATATCATTGCATGGTTTAGCACTGGTGCTACAATATGTTTAACCCTGAAGGATGAGCATACCACAGATGGAGGGTAAGCTGCGTGATCAAGCATTCGCTTTTAGTGTGCTATCTGTATTACATAAGTGTAAGTGAGTCCATTGCTTACAGCTTATTGGGACTGTACAATGTATATATAGTGTCTAGCGCCGGCGGACGCTAGTCTCACTCACCCCAAGTCCGCCAGCCTCGTTATTCTCCCTACTCTGGGATGCCGGCGCACTCTAATATCCCCACCGCTCTGTGCCCATAGGGCGCGCGCACACTCGCCCGTCCTTAAAGGGTCAGCGTGCGCACCAGGAATATTGACCTTAACCTGTCCCAGCACACCCTGGCCTGTAAAAGGAACTCTGCCCACTTCCACTTTGCCTGAGCAATGTTGTGTCTTACCAAGTGTTTGCCTACAAAGGTTCCCTAGCTGTATCCTGTATTCAGTATCCGTGTCCAGTGTCCGGGCCAAGTCAAGTGTCCGAGATGACTGCACTATCCGTGTCCGGTGTCCTTGCCAAGTCCAGTGTCTGAGACGACTGCACTATCCGTGTCCAGTGTCCGCGACAAGTCCAGTGTCCGGGACAATTGCACTATCCGTGTGCGGTGTCTGAGCCAAGTCAAGTATCTGAGACGACTTCACTATCTGTGTACGGTGTCCTTGCCGAGTCCAGTGTCCGAGATGACTGCACTATCCGTGTTCGGTGGCCGAGCCAAGTCTAGTGTCCAAGAGGACTTCACTATCCGTGTCCGGTGTCCTTGTCGACTTCACTATCCGTGTCCTGTATCCTATACAAATCATATTGTCCCGCACAAGCCATCTTCTGGTAGTCTGACACAAGCCAGTTTCCGATAGTCCAGCACAAGTTATCTATCCAGGTACTCTTGTCCTAAAGACTATTATTGACTCTCGTTTGGCCAGCTGTTACTCCGCTACGGCGGAGCGGCCCAGTAGGTCCACATACCCAACGGTCGTGACAAAGTGATATATGTTTAGTTCTAATGTCAGCATGTACAACCGTAATACTGACTGCAAGATCATTGGCGTTTTAGATGCCGTCACAACCCAACACTGAACTATTTGTCCATTATATGATAGTGACCCTGGAGCCAGTGACAGTGATATGATTCAGTAATGCTATGACATGCCTGGCGTCATTTGTAAAAACATTGAGAGCCACAAGTAATGGATGCATGGGATTTGCATGTGGCTTCCAAGCTACTTTTTGGGTGCACTGATTTATAGAAACTTTTTCAAAGTAATGATATGAGGGTTTCTCCTTTTGCTGTGTTAAAAAGAAACCATTTCCGTAGTATTATTTGTGAGCATAATACCAATCTCTGAGGTTTAAGTTTACGCGCTTTGTTAAGTACTCATATACAGTTTCCTATCTTGGTAGATGTCATCCTATTGTAATACTCCTATTTGTCTTATCTTTATATTTACATAGTTACATAGTTACATAGTTAGTACGGCTGAAAAAAGACACATGTCCATCAAGTTCAACCAAGGGAAGGGAAAAGGGAAGGAAAAATTTCTACACATAGGAGCTAATATTTTTTTGTTCTAGGAAATTATCTAACCCTTTTTTAAAGCCATCTACTGTCCCTGCTGTGACCAGCTCCTGCGGTAGGCTATTCCATAGATTCACAGTTCTCACTGTAAAGAAGCCTTGTCGCCTCTGCAGCTTGAACCTTTTTTTCTCCAGACATTGGGTAGTCTTCTTCAGTTTACTTATGTTTGAAATGTATGAAGGATTGTAACTCTTATTAAGACATTGTACAAAAAAACAAAGAAAAGGATCTTACCATTAGGATTCCATTGGTCTTCTCCTCCTAATACAAACAAAAAGTTTTCCACTCCAACCACACAATGGTGCGCGCTGTTGTATGGCATGACTGAAAGACATACAATAATACCTATAAGTAAACTTATTATGTAATCTTGATTATTTTTATTGCACTCTATTTGTAGCTTCTTTTGTCATACATGCACCTGGAATTTTACATTTACAAAATTGTTTGTAACAACTAGCTGACCCATTCATATTTTAGTGCAGTTAAGATTTCATCGCCTAGTACTGTATATGGGACACTATATATATATTTTAAACTTTTTATTTGTAATATCTGCACATCTTCTCTGTTCATTTACAAAAGCAGACAACTTTATTAGCTCTGATTATATTGATCACGTGATCATGTTACCAGATTACATCATAAACAGTTCTTTATGATGTCATAAAAGTTAGTGCTATGAAATGAACAACCAGTCATTCAGTTACAGTAGACATGTTCACTGTCCACAGCTGAGATGATATGGGATAAGGTTAATTTTGTGGTCATGTGAATTAGGTGGTGATAAGTTAATGCGAATGAATATTGTCTGTTTTACATGTAAAAATCTACATATTAATATCTTAACAAGGTATGGATGTTTAATTATTGCTTTTCCTACTTATGTGTGAGGGCACGAGGAACTGATCCACTAGAAGCACAAGACTTTATGTGCATAAATACTAATCCGTTTTTGTACTACAGCTGGGATTTATGGAAAGATTAGAGTGCGGCCTGCAAGCCTTATTGGTCCTCGTATCTGAAACCTGTTTATATAAATTAGATTTCTCACATGAATTTAATTAGCGACTATACATAGACTACACGTCCAGACAGACATGTGATATCACATGCTAAATGAGCTCTCATTTGTAGTTAATACTAGTGTATTATAATAAATGTTGTAAAGGAAGAACATCAGTTTTTCTATGCCTCCTGTGACAAAACAGCAAAAGTCATAAACATATATACTGTATCTAGTGGCCATCATAGCAATAATATGCCAATTATTATTATTTACTATTACATAGAAGGTTATTTGTAATGTCGGGGTAGGAAAACAGACAAGTGAGCCCTAATCTACCCGCCACTCAGTCCCTGCCTACTTGCAACGACCCGCCCTAGGCGACGGGGTACAACTGGGCGACGGTCCCTACACTCAATAGGTGCACGACAGACAAACAGACAAGGGTACAAAGAAGCCAGGGAAATGGGGAAGTTGCCCACGGGAACACCGTGAGCAACAAGCGAGGTGAACGAGCCGAGTCAAACCAGGAGATGAGCGAGGTACAAAAACGCAGAGCAGAAGAATGGTCAGTAAAGCCAAGGTCAATCACAAGCAGGGGATCAGTAGTTCAAGAAGCTGCAGCAGGGCCAGGAAACCAACAGAGAAGAATCACAAGCAAAGGAGGAACAGGAAAGGCAGGTATAAATAGACAGAGGGCGGGAGCTAGCTCCGTCTGGGCAGGCTGTGATAGGCTCTCCCACTCCTAAGCCTGCCATCATGGGTGGTGGAAGATGGAGTCAGTCTCACAGACATAGAAGCAGGTGCAGACTGATTACCTATGGGCGTCGACACAGAAGTTGTGTCTGGCAGATCCTTTACATTATTAGTACAGAGAACACGAGAATTAAAGGCAGCTCACATCTAAAACAAATAGAAAAAAACAACAAAACAAAAACCAAGGCTTATTTATGGCCAGTACAAATCCATTAGTACTCAATTCAAAGGCGTAACTTGAAGCTTCTGCGCCCCAATGCTAATTTGTAACAGGGCCCCTTATACCATGTGCCATTTATAATACTAGCGTCTTCTTATGTGGCAGTGGGACCTTTTGGGGTTGTTCTATTTCTTTCTTTATGATATCATTATTATGACGTAGTATTTACTTGACATTTATTCATACAGCACCAACATATTTCCCAGGTTAATGAAAATGCAGTTATTGAGGGCAAACCATTTCTTATCCTAGTAGACATGGATTGTGATCACACACTCAGTACCCTGTTACAGAGGCTGAATAGGGGCAAAGACGCTTAGCAAGTTACCCTCTGATAGGGTCAATTTTGCAGGAAGGCAGTTAGCCTAATCATTATGCTTCTGAAGTGTGGGAGGAAACCAAGTACCAAGATGAAAAAGAAAAGAATAAAATCATAGAAACTTCATGTGGATATTGCCATAGGCTGGAATCAAACATATGACCTTGGTGCTGGAAGGCAACAGTGCCAATCACTGAGCCACCGTGCCACACACATTGTAGTCATTATAGCAGTAGCTATAATTTAAAGGGACCAATCTGCAATCAGCATGTTATAGAGCAGGGATAGCTGAGCAGTTTAATATATATTTTTTGTAAAAAAAGATTCAGTCTAACTTGTAATTTAATAATCTGCTTATTCTGGGTTTAGGAGTCCAGTGGGCGGTCCTACACAGTCTACACAGTGATTGACAACCTTCCCTGTATGAGTGTGAATACAGAGATAGCTGTCAATCAGTGATTAGGACCGCCCCCTGGATGCCTAAACTCAGAAAGAGCAGAGGTTTAAATGAGTAAATTAAAAGTTATATTGAATCTTTTGTTGCAAAAATATACCACTACTCTATAACATGCTGCCAGCAGATTGGACTGCATTTTCAACCTGATAGGTTCCCTTTAAAGGAGTTGTATGAGCTTAGAAAAACATGGCTTCTTCCAGAAACTGTGCCATTCTTGTTCATGGGCTGTTTCTAGTATTGCAACTCCACTCTATTCATTTGAATGGTAATGTACTGCGATACCAGATACAAGCCACGAAACAAGTGGCACTGTTTCAGGAATAGAGCAACCATGTTTTTATAATTTCATACAACCTCTTTAAAGAGTAACTGTCATTTCATAAAACTTTTGACATGTTATAGTAACATGTCAGAAGTTTTGATCGGTGGGGGTCCGTGTGCCGAGACCCCCACTGACCGCTGAAACGAAGAGGCAAAAGCAATTAGCCAAGACCAGTGCCCCTTCAGCTGTAATGGGACAGAAGGAGTGAATAAAAAACTGATCGGTGGGCGTTCATGTGCTGAGAGCCCCACTGATCGCTGAAACGATGAGGCAAAAGCGATTAGCCAAGCGCAGTGCTCCTTCGGCTGTAATGAGAGAGGAGTGAGTCAAAAACAGGCTCATAGACTTCTATAAAAGTTTTATAAAATGACAGTCTTTAATAGTTTTAGTTATTTAAACTAGTAATCTAATGAACCTTCTACTCCATGTACTGTGATACCAGATACAGCTCACGGACAACAGTGGCACTGGTTCAGGAATAGAGCAGCCACGTTTTTGTAGTTTCATACAATATTTTAATAGTTTTACTTATATAAACCAGTAATATAAAGAACCTTCTACTTCATATTCAGAATATTTTAATGGTTTAAATGGTCTTAGTTAAAGGGGTATTCCACAGGATATGCCATCAACATCTGATAGATGCAGGCCCCACATTTCTCCCGGACATCTACGCTGTTTCCATACCTCCCACAGAAGTGAATGGGACTTCTCTATGGGAGTTACGTAAACAGCGTAACTCGGCAAGCTCGACAGGTTTTGGAAATCCCGACCACCTCTTCACTTATTCTCCGCCTGAATGCGGCCGTCTTAACAGGTGGGGTGGGTTTGGGGGACCGCTATTATATGCCATATATATCTAAGATGAGAATACACACTTCAGCAACACAAAATAAAGTATCTCTATTTTTGCAAGAAAAGGAAAGCTTTATGAGAGTGACACCATTTTATTGCTTTGGGAAATGTCCATTTAAAAATCACGGTTTCCTGAAAACAAAGCATATTCCCTTCCACCAGTTGTCATGGGAATCTTGCGCAAACTGATTTCTTTTCAATTCTGCAAGCTAATATATGCTTCAATTTATTTGGATTAGCTTAACCAACCTAGAAGTGTCATGTCCTAGACTGTACGTTATACCTGTCCATAAATGTCATGTCCCATCCTTTGGAAAACATACAAATGTACCACTATCATATCATGTAAAGTGGCTGGAGCATTAGTCAGAGAATCATGTCCTTGCTCATCTCATCAAATGGACACCTTAAATCTAGGTGAGGACAAAGAGGGAAGCGATGTGCATGTTGAGGCTGGGAATTTATTGCTGGACACGGATCAACAGAGCACTTAGAAAACCAGTGCAGTGGGAAATCAATATGACACAGGGCCAGCTCTTTCTCTATAAACTTCTGCCAAAGAGGAAAAAAAAAGCCAGCCGAACTCACATGTGAATTTTTTCAGTTATATATCTCTCATTTCACATGATTTACTATCTCCTTCTTGCAAAATGCAGCAGTGCAATATGGAATGTTTAATGATAATTTTTATCATTCTGATGTTACAGGCTTCCCAAACTTGGCTAGGGTTTCAGGAAGATTTATCAAACTTTAACTCACACACATTTCTATTGTATATTACATTTTTTATCATTTTTAGAGCAAGGATATTATTGATATCATATGAAACTGTCTTATCAACTGATAACAGGGACATTTCTGGATTATATCAGGTACAGAGAATATGCAGTGTTTGCTTTAAAGCTGATGAGTATTTCCTTTATTAATTTCAATGTTATTGACACATTTTCTTCCAGAAAATTGTTTAGATGTTTGTTATATAGGCGATTAAAGGTTTATACAGATAGACAGACAGACAGATAGATAGATAGATAGATAGATAGATAGATAGATAGATAGATAGATAGATAGATAGATAGATAGATAGATAGATAGATAGATAGGCATTGATAAATGGAGATAGATTGATAGATAGATAGATAGATAGATAGATAGATAGGCATTGATAAATGGAGATAGATAGATAGATAGATAGATAGATAGATAGATAGATAGATAGATAGATAGATAGATAGATAGATAGATAGATAGATAGATAGATAGGAGATAGATAGATATGAGATAGATAGATGATAGATATGAGATAGATAGATGATAGATAGATAGATAGATAGATAGATAGATAGATAGATAGATAGATAGATAGATAGATAGATAGATAGGCATTGATAAATGGAGATAGATAGATAGATAGATAGATAGATAGATAGATAGATAGATAGATAGATAGATAGATAGATAGATAGGAGATAGATAGATATGAGATAGATAGATGATAGATATGAGATAGATAGATGATAGATAGATAGATAGATAGATAGATAGATAGATAGATAGATAGATAGATAGATAGATAGATAGACAGATATGAGATAGATATGAGATAGATAGATAGATAGATAGATAGATAGATAGATAGATAGATAGATAGATAGATAGATAGATAGATAGATAGATAGATAGATAGATAGATAGATAGACAGATATGAGATAGATATGAGATAGATAGATAGATAGACAGACAGATAGATAGATAGATAGATAGATAGATAGATAGATAGATAGATAGATAGATAGATATGAGATAGATAGATGATAGATATTAGATAGATAGATAGATAGATAGATAGATAGATAGATAGATATGAGATAGATAGATAGATGATAGATAGATAGATAGATAGATATGTCTGCCTTACATTTTACAATACTCCACAATTTACCCCTTTTGCTGCAACGACAATTTTTACGCTTTTAAAATATACAAACACAACCTGATTTATAAAAGTAATCATATTATACCGCTATACGCACATATTTGATGAAAGTAGACACCTTGCACATTGTAAAAATGCCACCCAGCACTTGGGCACCTTCATGCTTTGTATCAAATAGCAACATTTTGTAAAAAATGCATCAAAATCATGTTTGTGGCTAAACGTCCGACCTAAGCAGAGACTGCGACACACAACTCATCCTAAAAATAAAAGCTCAAGCTTTGCAGGGCTCATACATTCCTCTTATGCCTACATATCTTTACAAAATTATTCCAACTGGATAGACCAAAAATCTCCGCAATCCAGATGCCGTTAAACATCAGAGTCACGGAGTCGACAATGTTCTGATTAGGCAAAGGAGGCGATTACATGTGCAACTGTTAATTTTCTAACCCCATAGGGAAAACTCACCCCATAGGGGGAAAAAAGCCCCTCCCGCTCCTAAATGAGACAATCAGAGAGCACATATTCTCTCTCATTGGTAAGAGGGTTGATAACATTCCTATATCACCCCACTGGTGTCAATGGAAGGCTGTACAGGGGGAGAGATGATGATATCAGGCTCTGATCCTTCTTCCTGCTCTCACTTGCAGCTTCTCCTCTCCCTCCCCTCTCTTACAGACACAGAACCAAGAAGTAAACTATTTAGTCCTTCATCGCTAAAGCGGACGAGACAAGGAGCCTCGTCCAGAAAACTGGTGATGAACCACTGAACAGGCTTAGACTGGATTGTATTGAATGCCATAGAGTACCCGTGGCTACAGACAAAGCTCTTGTAACTTGTTGTATTTTGTACTTTCCTTTTCTTAGTTTTTTTTCTTTCTAAAAAGGGGAGAGTCCTAGTCACATGACCGCTTATTAAACAGCTATTTTATGGAATACAACGTTTTTTTAAATTGTTTTCCCACTATTACGCTTTCATTATATGGATTCCAATGAGGATGGTGAAGACATGTTGCAAATACAATGATGCATATCTAAATATATGTACGTGTCTTCTAGTAACTCAATAATATATTATAAGATAACCTATATAAGAAAATCCAGGCAGAAAGCTTACTAGACGCATTTTTATTGTCCTGATCCACTTTACCGCTTGTTTAATGTTATACATGCATGACTGAGATTGAATATGGATGGACTTGGCTCTCTAAGTCTAGGACTGCAGGTTACAGATACCTAAACACCTTTATTCCATTATTGTCCACCACTACTAGAATTATAATCAGTCAGATGATAAGTATGGGAAGACTGCACCATGCCAATATCAGAAAAACCAAGTATTACGAATAAATATCTAGATTGTGTATATAGTCTGTGTCATAAACCATTTCAGGACGGGGCTATTTTGAGCCTTCAGGACCAGACACCGTTTAGCCATTTTTAGCATGTGTTAAATGGCTATAACGTTTTTATTTGTTGGGCTAGCGACGTGATTTTTTTCATAGACAATGCAGGTTTCTTTCTTTTTAATCATTTTTATACACATCCTTTTGCTGTTTTAGAATTTCTATGCTTAAAGTTTGAAAATAATGGTAAAAAAAATATTCTCTTTTACGTTTCAGCTAATTTTTTCTGGTAATACTATAGTTTAAAAAAAAAATACACCTTTTATTTGTGATCGTCATTGTCTACCATAAATTTTGATATATTACATGTCTATCTTAGGGTAATTGGGTCACGGTTAGCGTTTTGACAATGATTGGCGGGGGGAGGACTTTTCTTTTGGTGTTTTATGTATGTTATTTAGTTTTTTACTTTTACTTTTTTAGTATTATGGTCTGTCCTTCAAAGATCAAAACAGACCTTTGGGGGACTTTATTTTTTCTTTTACACTTTATTTTTCCACTATAACTGGGGCTGCACAGGAGCCCCAGTTATGGGGGGAAATCAGCCTTTTTATAGTGACTATTGTCACTAATAGGGCTGTGCTGGCTCTAGCTAAACCCAGCAGCAGCCTACCACTATCGGCATCCCGGCGATCATGTGGCCAGCCACATGACCGCCGGGACCAATAGAGGCCGCTGCCTCTATTCTATATTCAACGCTCATTGAGTGTACAACAGATCTGAAAAGTTAGAACCAGAGAAAGCTGCTGCTATCTTCTCCTCAGTGTCCTACCCCAGCAGTCACTGACTGTCGCGGACCCGACATTCAGCTGCCCGATCACTCGGGTGGCCAGTTAAAACCCGCGCCGTAAATGCACTATGGTGCGGTTTTAAAGGACCCCGATCGTAAGGACGTTTATATACAGTCGGGAACCAGTTAAGCAAGGCCAGGGCATTATAGATCACTGTGTGTATAAATAATGTATATTGATGGGGCATGTTACTCTCCAACAGGGAAGGTGTTAACAATAAGTTTTCATGATGCTAGACCATTGTGTATATAAATAATGTATATTGATGGGGCATATTCCTCTCCAGCAGGGAAGGTGTTAATGATAAGTTTTGTAATCCGTCCTGAAACATAGCACACCGTATGAGTTTCTAGCGTGTCAGTCAGTGAGTTAGAGGGAAAGGGTAAAGAGAAGCTAATCAGGATGAAATGAGATTAAAGGCTGTCTAATTTTACAGCAACTGTGATCCATCAGGCACTGTGAAAGTGACAGTGGAAATGAGTGATGGAGACAGACAGGTGGGGCTGTACATTCCACTGATTTATCCTCAAATGCACTGGGCCTTATTTTATTGAGTGAACATGACCGCATTCATCAAGACTGTCATCCAGGCCCACTTCCCTCCATTTAAAAAGGTCACTTTACCAGGAAGGAGTAAAAGAGATGGGGAGAGGCTCCAAAACAGATATAAAATCTCATGCCACTTCTTTCTAATAGATAACTCAAGACTCCTCAGTGCTGTATAGGGAGCTCACATACTTACCGTGATCTGATAACTAGCAGAAGGGCCCGGAGACCGCTATTGTCTCCTCATCATGCGTGTTAATAATCAGGAATGATGTATTGCTTCTGGTTTTCTATGGTTGTATTATTAACGCTCTGTCACTATGATAGACCTCTTAAAAAGGAAACCATCTGTATGCAATTCCACCTAACTGGCCCTTCGGGTAATGTTTAGTGGGTACAATTGGACTTACTAGAATAGCTGTGATCTGGCACTATACAGGTGCCCTAATTTAAAGACCCCTGCCATGATGATATACAGTACTTTATTTAAGACTGTACAGACCTTTCTCTAGAATCGATTACTTTAACTGAGGTCACCTTTTAAGACTAGAAAGTTGAATGTGAATGTACTAAAGTTGATAAAAATAACTTTTAGGGGATAAAATACTACTACTCAAATTACATGAAAGTTACACAAAACAACTCGTATAGTCATGTAATAGAATAAAGCTATTACATAAGCGTGTAAGTTTGCCCCTGATCTTATCGGGTAAGACACTAGTCTCTAAAAGGGCAAACACTTCAGTGATTGGGATGATTTCTCTGGAGTAAATCTTTCTGATCATTGTGAATGATGGAGGACTATCCCTGGATCTCCGACTCTGTTGTCATAGGAATTCTGGCTGAATCTGCCAGTGCAGCTCTCTGTTCAGGCTCATAAAGGGGGCTCTCCTGCTTTTTACCCCTTCTCTATGAGCCAGAATGGAGAGCTGCTAATAGGGCTTATGACAAGGGTTTTCTTTATGAGACAAACCCTTTAAGATCTGCACTAACCAGATACTTATTAATTTTTACACCATAATAATACAGGTACAGAATAAATACATATATACATAAATAATAATGAAAAAATAATAGTATATTCTTTTCTAGAACCTTCAGTATAAGGAAACTATAATCCTATGGCTATGGCATTGGTAATATACTCTAAGAACTAAAAGGTCTAAACTTGTCCTCTGGTTTACTGCAGCAATACCGCTTTCAACCACTAGATGACATACCTTACTCTCGCCTCTTCAATCTACCAGCATGAGCGAGAAAAAATCTGGACTTTGTCGTATCACAATACTAAGAAATAATGGCCACACATATAAACTATAAAAAAAAATTTATATAAAGAAATGTTATTAAATGGTATATCTATTATGGTAGGTGGTAGAGTTCTGTACATAGCAATGCAGTGCTTTATAAATTTGTAGTAATCTGTAATTTGTCACAATGAACGGAAGATTTAAAGAACACAGACTCCAAAGTGAATGTGAAAAGACAGTCATTTCTAATTATAGTATGTCCAGCCCATTTGATACAAGGCCCCATACACACGACCGTAAAATCGCCCGTAATTACGAGCCCATTCATTTCTATGGCCGACGGACACCTTCCCATATGTCTACGGGAGGGTCTCCGTGCCGTAAAAACCTGCCGAACATGTCCTATTTGTTTATTTTACCGATCATGCTCCTATACTTTATAATGGGAGCACGGCCCGTAAAAACGGGTTGTTAGGCTATGTTCACACGGAGTATTTTGACAAGTTTTTTGACGCGGAAACCGCGTCACAAAACTCGTCAAAAACGGCCCGAAAATGCCTCCCATTGATTTCAATGGGAGGCGTCGGCGTCTTTTTCCCGCGAGCAGTAAAACTGCCTCGCGGGAAAAAGAAGCGACATGCCCTATCTTCGGGCGTTTCCGCCTCTGACCTCCCATTGACTTCAATCGGAGGGAGAGAAAGCGTATTTCACGGTGTTTTATGCCCGCGGCGCTCAATGGCCGCGGGTGAAAAACGCCGCGAAAAACTCCGCGAAAATCGGCGTGCAGGGAGAGGAAAATCTGCCTCAAAGTTCCAAACGGAATTTTGAGGCAGATATTCCTCCTGCAAAATACTCTGTGTGAACATAGCCTAAATACGGGCACGGTCGTGTGCATGAAGCCTAACTGTTGTATCAATACAGCGAACTGTTGTATCAATACAGCGAACTGTTGTATCAATACAGCAAACTGTTGTATCAATACAGCGAACTGTTGTATCAATACAGCGAACTATTGTGTTGATGTATTGTAAACCTACACTACATCCATTTATCTATGTTGTAGACACATATATAGCACTCTGGCTAGAATAGTCACTTGATCCAAGCAGATTTGACGTGGTCATTTGATACTGTGATTGTTGTATTTTTAATGGGTAATGTATAAGGATCATATATTCTATGAATGTGTTATACACCTAATTTGTATCTGCTGGGCAGATTGAAATCAGTTTGCCAATCCTATGCTAAAAGCAACTGCATCCTCCTGGGGAACCCCTTACCAGATTCCAACGAGGTCCAGGGTTCCAAGGAATCAATTATATAGACTCTGCAGACTGGGGCAGGAAGGAATCACATTCCACAATGTGTGTATCTGTTTTTATCTCCGCTGAGCGCTCAGGCGTAATGCTAGCAAGAACGGCACGTGACCATAGAGGCCAGTGATTGGCTGCAGTGGTGGCACATCATCGCTGCCAGCCTGCAGCGTCAAAATCATACTGCCAAAGAATGTAGTTGTAGCAAAAACCGGATAATACTCAGGCGCAGCCATGTAGCGAAAATTGTTGGAGAAGCGGCTCGTAGCCCGAGTCTACGGCAGAGTCTAGTGACTTAAGCATGCCGCATGATCTTTTGGAGACTGGTTGTAGTCACTTATTATCTCTCCTGGAGCTGTGCAGAGTCGATCTACAGAAATTAGGTGGTGTGTGTTGGTGGAGGACACCGACAGATACCACCTCATTTCTGTAGAATTGACAGTCAGTATAATCTTCAAGCCATCAACCGTTGGAGTATAATGCAAATTTTATTGAACAAATCTCCTAATGATAACAGATTTTTTTTTAGAAGTAAAAAACTCAAAATGCACTGTTTCAAATTATTATGCACAACAGAGATCAAAACATTTTAAAGGTTGTAAAGAGAACTAAAATGGTAATTTGTTGAATTTGCAGCATCAGGAGGTCATATTTACAGAAATCAAAAGCTCTTTCAATAAAAAAAAACTTGGCAGGCCAAGTTACATGTTAACATAGGACCCCTTCTTTGATATCACCTTCACAGTTCTTGCATCCATTGAATTTGTGGGTATTTGGACAGTTTCTGCTTGAATATCTTTGCAGGATGTCAGAATAGCCTCCCAGAGCTTCTGTGTTGATGTGAACTGCCTCCCACCCTCATAGATATTTTGCTTGAGGATGCTCCAAAGGTTCTCAATAGGGTTGAGGTCAGGGGCACATGGGGGCCACACCATGAGTTTCTCTCCTTTTATGCCCATAGCAGCCAATGACACAGAGGTATTCTTTGCATCATGAGATGGTGCATTGTCATGCATGAAGATAATTTTGCTAAGGAAGGCACGGTTCTTCTTTTTGTACCACGGAAGAAAGTGGTTAGTCATACACTCTACGTACTTTGCAGAGGTCATTTTCACACCGTCAGGGACCCTAAAGGGGCCTACCAGCTCTCTCCCCATGATTCCAGCACAAAACATGACTCCGCCACCTCCTTGCTGATGTCGCAGCCTTGTTGGGACATGGTGGCCATTCACCAACCATCCACTACTCCATCCATCTGGACCATCCAGGGTTGCACAGCACTCATCAGTAAACAACATGGTTTGAAAATTAGTCTTCATGTATTTCTGAGCCCACTGCAACCGTTTCTGCTTGTGAGCATTGTTTAGGGGTGGCCGAATAATAGCTTTATGCACACTAGCAAACCTCTGGAGGATCCTACACCTTGAGGCTCGCGGGACTCCAGAGGCACCAGCGGCTTCAAATACCTGTTTGCTGCTTTGCAATGGCATTTTAGCAGCTGCTCTCCTAATCCTATTAATTTGTCTGGCAGAAGCCTTCCTCATTATGCCTTTCTCTGAACTAACCCGTTTGTGCTCTGAATCAGCCACAAATCTTTTCACAGTACGATGATCACGCTTACGTTTTCTTGAAATATCCAATATTTTCATTCCTTGTTCAAGGTATTGCACTATTTCACGCTTTTCGGAAGCAGAGCGATCCTTTTTCTTTCCCATATTGCTTGAAACGTGTGGCCTGCTTAATAATGTGGAACGTCCTTCTTAAGTAGTTTTCCTTTGATTGGGCACACCTGGCAAACTAATTATCACAGGTGTCTGAGATTGATTACAATGATCCAAAGAGCCCTAAGACACAATACCATCCATGAGTTTAATTGAAAAACTAATAATTAAATGTTTATGACACTTAAATCCAATGTGCATAATAATTTGGAACGCGGTGTAAGTATGAACAGAAAGGAGAATCATGTAAACAATGAAGAAGCTGCAGTGCTTGTACGAGCGCCGCAGCCCCTTCAAACAGCTGATTGGTGGGTGTGCTGACAGTCGGACCCCCACTGATCTAATATTGATGGCCTATCCTAAGGATAGGCCATCAAGTTTAATAATCCGCATAACCTTTTTAACCTACAACTGACCGCTCTCAGACGTTTCCATAACTCTCATTCACTTCACTGGAGAGGTACCAAATACATTAGAGACAGGGAACACAACCCCTAAAGCTTTTTTGGGGGTCCCATTAAAAAATCATTACTTTAAAGTAAATTAAAAGTACAAAGAATAATATTGCATAGATTTGGCATTTCAGACTCACTAATGAACCAATTCTTAGCCGGATGCCGAGTGTATGGAGTTTTTGGTATAGCTCCGTACATACGGCATTATTGGAAGCGACCAGTGGCGGATTATCATTAGGGCGTTTCGGGCGGTCGCCCGGGGCCCAAGACTGCCAGGGGGCCCAAGGCTCCCAGCGAGCCTATGACCGCCCGAACCCCCTCATGCCCAGTGGCGTCGCTAGCACCGGAGGGAGCCCCGGTGCCAGGACCGCACCTGTCAGGCGAGGGGAGCTTTGCTTCTACTTAGCAGCCGTGGTCTGTGCTGCTTTAGAAGCTCCCCCTCCAGCCCCCCTTCCCTGCTCTAAACATCTCTGCTGCTAGCTGTCGGGACATGGGGGAGGGGAGACTGTCGGCGGGCTCTGTGCTGTGAGCAGGAGAAGAGCTGCAGTGAAGACATAAAAGGTAAGTGCATGTGTGTTTAATATCCATATTCATGTGTGTTTAATGTCCATATTAATGTATGTTTAATGTCCATATTCATGTATGTTTAATGTCCATATTAATGTATGTTTAATGTCCATATTCATGTATGTTTAATGTCCATATTCATGTGTTTACAAGGTGTACTTTGTGTATAATGTGCATACTCGTGTATAATGTGCCTACTTAGTGTATAATGTGCATACTCGTGTGTACTTTGTGTACTATGCATACTTTGTGTATAATGTGCCTACTTTGTGTACTTTGTGCATAATGTGTGTACTTTGTGTACTGTGCGTACTTTGTGCATAATGTGCGTACTTTGTACTGTGCGTACTTTGTGCATAATGTGTGTACTGTGCGTACTTTGTGCATAATGTGGTACTTTGTGTACTGTGCGTACTTTGTGCATAATGTGCCTACTTTGTACTGTGCGTACTTTGTGCATAATCTGCGTACTTTGTGCGTACTTTGTGCATAATGTGCCTACTTTGTGCATAATGTGCGTACTTTGTGCATACTCGTGTGTACTTTGTGCATAATGTGCCTACTTTGTGCATAATGTGCGTACTTTGTGTACTTTGTGCATAATGTGCGTACTTTGTGTACTTTGTGCATAATGTGCATACTTTGTGCATAATGTGCGTACTTTGGGCATAATGTGCATAATGTGCGTACTTTGTGCATAATGTGCGTACTTTGTGCATAATGTGCGTACTGTGTGTACTATGTGTACTTTGTGCATAATGTGCGTACTTTGTGCATAATGTGCCTACTTTGTGTACTTTGTGCATAATGTGCGTACTTTGTGCATAATGTGCCTACTTTGTGTACTTTGTGCATAATGTGCGTACTTTGTGCATAATGTGCGTACTTTGTGCATAATGTGGTACTTTGTGTACTGTGCGTACTTTGTGCATAATGTGCCTACTTTGTGTACTTTGTGCATAATCTGCGTACTTTGTGCATAATGTGCATAATGTGCGTACTTTGTGCATAATGTGCCTACTTTGTGTACTGTGTGCATAATGTGCCTACTTTGTGCATAATGTGCGTACTTTGTGCATAATGTGCGTACTTTGTGCATAATGTGCGTACTTTGTGTACTGTGTGTACTTTGTGCATAATGTGCCTACTTTGTGTACTAGTGTTTAGGTAGTGTTAGCAATAGTTACGGCGCGGCAGGGTGGTGGTGGAGAAGGGGGGCCCAAGTTTGGGTAACAGCCCAGGGCCCATGGTCTTCTTAATCCGCCACTGGAAGCGACACACAGTGTCCCATGCGGCTCCATAGTACAGAGATGTAAAGAATTGTGTGATTCACCTTGCAGTCTCTGTGCCATCTTTATAAGGGCTAAAATGTAAAAAGTGTTTAAAGTGAGAGGAAATATAACAATTGGAGTTATGTCTGCTCAGTTTAGTTTGATGTGATTGCAGGAAAAGTAATTTTTTTATATACGGTAAATAAAATGTGACCCTTTTATGTTTAGGTGTAGTGACCCTATGAAGCAGCTGCTATGATAGATAACTGGGGCATTATCTGTGCCAATGTTCTAGTCGTGTTGCACCAGGTTTAATAAATTAAAGAATATATTTAAATACCTTTTAAATAAATTATGTAAAACTGTCCAGGGTTACTTGCATTTCATTCACGTATATAATAGTATATAACTCGTTGTATGTGCGTTTTTCTTTAAATAAGAAGCTGTGTACTCAGTCATTGGCAAATTTGCTTCTATTTGCTGAATCTTGCTAGCATGGACTATGTAAATTAAATTTTGCACACTAAATGATGCATTTTGCTTACAGACCGTAATGGTGCTACGTAGCTTAGTGCTGAGAATGGTGAAATTTTATGAATTGTGCTTTGTTGCGTTTAACAATGGATGAACAAATTTACTATGCAATTAGGAGTTTGTTTTCTTTGTCCTCTTTGTATTCTTTATGGATAATTCTATAGAAAATAATTTTCGACAAAAACAATGAGCAATAGTATTGTATGAAATGTTGTTATATATACATTTATTTAATTAATTAGATTCCGGCTGATTTTAAGGTACTGAAAAAAATAACAAAAGAACTGCAAATCGTTGATTCATAATTGCTACATACCTACCAGGGCAATACTTGGAAGTTAAAACTAAGGCCCCTTTTTATAGCGCTGCCGGCAGACCGAAAGTCTGGTTGCACAACCCTCTTTGATGACAATGCGACTCTTCGTCATGTGACCGACCCTGCTGTATTCCATGAGCAAGAAGGAGCACTAGTACAGTGAGTGCATGGAGTACAGCGGGATCTGTCACATGACGAAGAGTCGTATCGTCATCAAAGAAGGCTGTGCAACTAGACTTCTGATCCCCCAGCAGCGCTATAAAAATCTATGAAAATCTAAGAATCAGCACGACGGGGGACAGGAATGTATATTAGAGAGTGTACACACATACTGCAGTGAGTACACTGCTAATGAATTTTGGTCCCCGCATAACCCCTTTAAGGGCCTAATCGCCAAAGCGATCATTCATTACTAGTGTAAACAAGCCCAGAGATCAAACAACAGGAGATAAAACGCTAGTTTGTCATTGATTACATCTTTTATGTAAGCATAAAAATTATCGAGTAAACAGAGGATATGCTGTCGTCAATAATGCAAAGTGTATGAGTGGAGGTTCGAAGGAATGATCGCATGAACGATCGTTTTTACAGACTCCCTAACAATCAATGCTGCATAAAAATCAAAGTAAACCAGCACTGATCAACTTTCTATCTTGTTGATCGGCGCTCATTATAGACAGCTTATCTGTCAGTGTAAAAGGACCCTTTATTCACTGCAGGTAAATAAACACTGTTGTGGTCCCTGAGGTCATATAAGATAAGATAATACCGTATATTCTGTACTCTAGTAAATAAACTTTATTTACACAGTCCATGACAATGCCTTTATCAACTGTATTTCACTGTTTTCATACCCAGGTGAAAACAACATAATATTGAATTAAAACAGCAAAAAGGAACCTAATTCTATGCACGCACCTATAAAAATAAAAGAACTGCTAACCAGCAGGCTGGAAGAATAGTGCCCTGCCCCCAGTTCTTAAGGCATCATGCACATAGCAGAGTCTTGTCCAAGAGGCTGTAAGGAGGCATATGGAGTCCCTCTGGCTCCATACCACAGAACCGTAGGCACTCTGTATGGTGTTCGGTTCTATACCATATCATGGAATGATACTGCAGTAAATAACGTAGTCGACTACGGTATTCATTCAGTCAAAACTACCCTTGCACAACGGAGACAAACGGAAACTATTGGCACCGAATCAGTCACCATTGAAATCAATGGTGATGGAAACGGATACCGATGGTTTCCGTTTGTGTCAGTCAGGGCTCTGTACCGACGGAATCTCCGACAGAATGGAGCCCTGACGCAGACTTGAACAAAGCCTAATGCGTGGTAAACAGGATTGGAAGAAGTGCAATGACAATGGTTTTATTGCAATCGATTAAGAACTTATGGGTTTTGTAATTTGTTGGAGATTCCGATTGAGGTTGCATACCTCCTAGGACAACGTACATTCTGACATTGGCCATAGTGACATAATAACCAGGGGCTTAGCTAAAGGCTCATGGGCCCAAAAGTTGAGCATGAACACCCACACATCTTCTATGCACGGCTGTGACCTGGCCGTAAGTGCCTTGCTAGGTCTCCTAAGTGACCCATCCATGCAGCACTAACAGCAAGGCACGTTGCTATTGTCTTTAAAGATCAGGGGCACAAGCCCCAAGACATATCGTAGACATCATATCTATAATATATTGGAGACAGCATATCTTTAAGACAAAATGTGAATACAGTATAGTTAAATCCAGTAAATCACAGGTGACGTCTTCTCTGAGTGCAGGGTCTGCTTTCCCGATTCTTCTATATCCAGGTCTAGTTCACTGTGAAGCCTTCTTCCAGCCACAACTCGCCTCTGCACCCTGTTTTCCCATCCTTCTGCTACCCCCAATGCTCTTACACAGTAAAAGTTTCCCCACACAGTACTAGTGCCTCCCTATATGCCCCACAAAGTAATAATTTCCCCATTGTGCCCACCACAGTATAATAATGCCGACTTAATAATAATAGTAATAAGAGTAATAATCCCATTTATACCCCCATAGTGATAATCACCCTTTGTACCCCCACAAGGAAATAGGACCTTCTTTGTACCCCCAAAAAAATACTCCCTTTGTGCCATAAATAATAATACTAATCTATGCTCCCAAAGTAATAATACCTTTTTGTGCCCCCACAAAGTAATAGTACCCCTTCTGTGTCCCCAAAGTAATAGTACTCCTCTGTGTAACCACAAAGTGTTAGTGCCCCCTCTTTGCCCCCAAAGTAATAGTGCTCCCAAACAGCCTCTGCAGAAGCAGACTGTGGGGTCCACAGCTGCCGTCCACCCTTAAAACTAAAGAGATGTGCAGCAGTGCTGTGCTCTCACTGCACCAAGTAAACAAGAGGACTCAAATCATTACTTCACCTGTCTGCTGCCTGAAACAGCGCGTTATTTGGCAGCATTGGTTCGCCCAACTTCACCACTGTTTCTGGCACCTCAGAGGACCTACTCTGAGGTGCCAGAGATAGCGGAGGAGGAGTCGGGGGAACCCACGCTGCTGCACTATGCGCTGTGTCAGGCAGCAGAGCTAAAAAGTAATGAAGTTGGTCCTCCACAACTAGCAGCCCTGTCAATTGTGGTAAAGTAGCATATTGGCCCTCCTAGCTTAGGGGCCCGGTCCCAACTGCGCCCGCTGTGAACCCTATAGCTGCGACCCCTATAGCTACACCTCTGAAAAAACAACACCAATCACGCCCAACAACTGTGTAGTCATAAAATAGTATTAATAAATATAAATATACACTATAAGCACAAAAGTATTTGGACACCTATACATTACACCTAAAGGAGCTTTTATGACATCCAGTTCTAAATCGATAGGCATCAATACGGAGTTGGTCTCTGTTTGCAACTAAAACAGCTTCCATTCTTCTGGGAAGATTTTCTACAAGATTTTGGTGTCTGTCTGTGGGAATTTTTGCCCATTCATCCAGAAGAGCATTTGTGAGGTCAGACACTGATGTTGGACGAGAGGGTCTGGTTCACAATCTGTGTTCTTGGTTTTCAATGGGGTTGAGGTCAGTCAAGTTCTTCCACACCGTGCCTTTATGGACCTTGCTTTGTGCACTGGGCACAGTCATGCTGGAACAGAAAACGGCATTTCCAAACTGTTCCCACAAAGTTGGAAGCATACAATTGTCCAAAATGTCTTGGTATGCTGAAGCATTGGGATTTCCCTTCACTGGAACTAAGGGGCCTAGGATAACCCCTGAAAATTAACCTCATAGCATTATCCCTCCACCACCAAACTTTACAGAGGGCACAATGCCGTCAGGCAGGTAACGTTCTGGCATTCACCAAACCCAGACTCGTCCATTAGACTGACAGATAGGGAGGGGTGATTTCATTCTTCCAGTGCAATTTCGAAAATGGCCATCTTTTATAGAAGATCTTGATACGTGGGGCCCTTTAACCCCTTCCCGCTCCTTGACGTACTATTACGTCATGGCAGCTGTATAGTTGGCGCTCCATGCCGTAATAGTACGCCTCGGGAGTAACGGCCGTTTCGGCCGTCCTCCCGACACATACAGGAGCTGTGACGCTGCTGTCTTGTTCAGCAGCTGTCACAGCTCCTACAGCGGGGACCGATCGCTGTGTCCCCGCTGATTAACCCCTTAAAAGCCGCGTTCTATAGAGATCGCGGCTTTTTAGGGGTTAAGCTGCCATCGCCGGCCTGCTACGCGATAGCGGCCGGCGATGGTGACTATGGCAACCGGACACCAAACAATGGCGTCCGGCTATGCCATAGACGGAAGCCTAGTGGGTCCTGACAACGTCAGGACCCACTATGCTTGCTGTCAGTGAGTAGCTGACAGTTCTAATACACTGCACTACGCATGTAGTGCAGTGTATTAGAATAGCGATCAGGGCCTCCTGCCCTCAAGTCCCCTATTGGGACAAAGTAATAAAGTAAAAAAAAAGTTAAAAAAAGATGTGTAAAAATAAGAAAATAAAAGATTTAAAAGTAATAAAAGTAAAAATCCCCCTTTTACCTTATCAGTCATTTATTATTAATAAAAATATATAATCAAACAAATAAACTATACATAATTGGTATCGCCGCGTCCGTAACGGCCTGAACTACAAAATTATTTCATTATTTATCCCGCACGGTGAACGCCGTAAAATAAAATAATAATAAACCGAACCACAATCACAATTGTTTGGTCACTTCACCTCCCAAAAAATGGAATAAAAAGAGATCAAAAAGTCGCATGTACCTAAAAATGGTACTGATCGAAACTACAGTTCGTTACGCAAAAAATAAGTCCTCGCACGGCTTTATTGATTGAAAAATAAAAACGTTCTGGCTCTTAGAATAAAGTAACACAAAAAGTGAATGATTGTTTACAAAAAGTATTTTATTGTGCAAACGCCATAAGACATAAAAAAAAACTATAAACATCTGGTATCGCCGTAATCGTATCGCCCCGCAGAATAAAGTGAATGTGTCATTTATAGCGCACGGTGAACGCTGTAAAAAAAACCGAAAAAAAACCAATCGTACAATTGCTGTTTTTTAGTAACCACGCCACCTAAAAATAGAATAAAAACTGATCAAAAAGCCGCATGCACCCCAAGAAAACTACAATGGATTCCTCAAGGGGTCTAGTTTCCAAATTGGGGTCACTTTTGGGGGGTTTCCAATGTTTTGGCACCACAAGACCTCTTCAAACCGGACATGGTGCCTAATAAAAAGGAGGGCTCAAAATCCACTAGGTGCTCCTTTGCTTCGGATGCCGGTGCTTCAGTCCACTACCGCCCGAGGGCCACATGTGGGATATTTCTCAAAACTGCAGAATCTGGGCAATACGTATTAAGTTGCGTTTCTCTGATAAATCCTTTTGTGTTATAAAAAAATGGTATAAAGAGGATTTTCTGACAAAAAAAAAAAGTTAATTTCACCTCTACTTTGCTCTAAATTTTTGTGAAACACCTAAAGGGTTCATAAACTTTCTAAATGCTGTTGTGAATACTTTGAGGGGTTTAGTTTCTAAAATGGGGTATTTGATAGGGGTTTCTAATATATGGGCCCCTCAAAGCAACTTCAGAACTGAACTGGAACCTAAAAAAATAAATAAATGAGGCAATACTTCGCTTCTTACATTATACTGATAATGAGCCGTGCCCACCCCGAGATGACCCCAGTTTTGACCGTTTGTATAAACGGAGACCCCTATTAGACCGTTCCAGTGCCCGGTTTTCCCAAGCATACACCCCCGAGAAGTGTATTTCTATTGAGGAGTCCCTGGTACATTTTAAAGGGAGGGTTCAATTCCGCGAGTACCTGCCGGGTAAGAGGGCAAGGTATGGCGTGAAGATGTATAAGCTGCGAGAGTGCATCAGGGTATACCTACAGGTTTAGGATATATGAAGGAAAGGCCACCCCCAAACCAGACTGCATCCTGGAGTACAATAGGTACATGGGAGGTGTGGACTTGTAAGATCAAGCCCTGAAGCCCTACAGCGCCATGCGGTGAGGTATAAGAAGCTGGCCAGGCACATCATACAGATGGCATTGTACAATGCGTACATGCTACGTCGATGTGCAGGCCAGACGGGAACTTTCCTGGAATTTCAAGAGGTGATTATCAAGAACCTAATCTTTAGGGACCAAGAAGGGGGGGCACCCAGTACTTCTGGAAGCGAGCCCACACGCTTCGTACCAGGGCAACACTTTCCAGGAGAAGTTCCCCAAACTGGCAAGAAGGGAAAAAGTCAAAAGAGGTGCAAAGTCTGCTATAAGAGGGCGATAAGGGATGACACAATATATCAATGTGACACGTGTCCCGAATAACCAGAGCTCTGTATGAAAGTGTTTTAAAATTTATCATACATCCCTTGGTTTATAATTTACCCCAATTTTACTTACCCTGATGCACTCCGCACAGCTTATCCCCCCTCGTCTTTCGCCTCTGAGCCCTGCTGTGTGCACAGGCAGCTGATAACAGCCACATGTAGGGTATTGCCATACCCGGGAGAACCCACATTACAGTTTATGGGGTGTAGGTCTCCGGTCAAAATGCTCACTACACCTCTAGCTGAATGCCTTAAGGGTGTAGTTTTTAAAACGGGGTCACTTCTTGCGGGTTTGAACTGTACTGGTACCTCAGGGGCTTCTGCATACATGACTTCGCACTAGAAAATCCCCAGTAGGCCAAATGGTGGTCCTTTCCTTCTGAGCCCTCCCATGGGCCCAAACGGCAGTTTATCACAACAAATGGGGTATTGCGGCCCTCAGAACAAATTGCGCAACAGAATGGGGTATTTTGTTTCTTGTGAAAATAAGAAATTTTCAGCCAAAAACTACATATTATTTGAAAAAAATAATTTTGTTGTCATTCCCAGCCCAATTCAAATAAGTTCTGTGAAAAAACTATGGGGTCAAAATGGTCACAACACCCATAAATGAATTCCTTGAGGGGTGTAGTTTCCAAAATGGGGTAATTTGTGGTGGGTTTCTATTGCTTTGATACCTCTGGGGCTCTGCAAATGCAACATGGCACCCGAAAACCAATCCAGCAAAATCTGTACTCCAAAGAACACACAGTGCTCCTTTCCTTCTGAGCCCTCCCATGGGCCCAAACGGCAGTTTATTGCCACAAATGGGGTATTGATGCACTCAGGAGAAATTGGGCAACAAAATTGAGTATTTTGTTCCCTGTGAAAATAAGAAATTTTGATCACAAATGACATTTTATTGGAAAAAATGTCATTTTTTTCATTTCAGAGCCCAATTCAAATACGTGCTGTGAAAAAACTGTGCGGTCAAAATGGTAACAACAACCCTAAATGAATTCCTTGAGGGGTGTAGTTTCCAAAATGGGGTCACTATTGGGGGATTCCTACTGTTTTGACACCTCAACACCTCTTCAAACCTGGCATGCTGCCTAAAATATATTCTAATAAAAAAGAGGACTCAAAATGCACTAGGTGCTTCCTTGCTTCTAGGGCTTGTGTTTTAGTCCACGAGCGCAGTAGGGCCACATGTGGGACATTTCTAAAAACTGCAGAATCTGGACAATACATATTTAGTAGTGTTTCTCTGGTAAAACCTTCTGTGTTACAGAAAAAAAAATGAATAAAATTGAAATTCAGCAAGAAAAATGAAATTTGCAAATTTCACCTCCACTTTGCTTTAATTCCTGTGAAATGCCTGAAGGGTTAAAAAACTTTCTAACTGCTGGTTTGAATACTTTGAGGGGTCTAGTTTTTAAAATGGGGTGTTTTATCAGGGTTTCTAATACATAGGCCCCACAAAGCCACTTCAGAACTCAAGAGGTACCTTAAAAAAAAGGCTTTTGAAATTTTCTTAAAAATATGAGAAATTGCTGTTTATGTTCTAAGCCTTGTAACGTCCAAGAAAAATAAAAGAATGTTCAAAAAACGATGCCAATCTAAAGTAGACATATGGGAAATGTGAACTAGTAACTATTTTGGGTGGTATAACCGTCTGTTTTACAAGCAGATGCATTTAAATTCTGAAAAATGCAATTTTTTCAAAATTTTCCCTACATTTTGCAATTTTTCACCAATAAACACTGAATATATCGACCAAATTTTACCACGAACATGAAGCCCAATGTGTCACGAGAAAACAATCTCAGAATCGCTTGGGTAGGTTTAAGCATTCCGACGTTATTACCACATAAAGTGAAATATGTCAGATTTGAAAAATGGGCTCTGAGCCTTAAGGCCAAAACTAGGCTGCGTCCTTAAGGGGTTAAAAACCGTTCTTATGATTTTTTGATAAATATATGACTCATAGCATATTGCGCTCTTGTATTAAAATGATGGATAACATAATATTTGGCAAACAATGTGCTGATCTGGTCACCAGACATTAAAGTAATTTCCTAAGAAAAAAACCTCAATGGACAATTTTAAACAATGCCATATTTCCAGACAAACACATCTTCAGACGTTTGTTTTTGTCTCCAAACCTGCAGTCTGGTCAATACTTGTATTATATATTTAATCTTACATGCACACATTACATTAAAAACGAGTAATTACCCATGGGTGAAAGGCATTTTGCTGTTATGCAAGAGTAGAAAGCGTATCGCCAATTCTAAAAGGGAACTATTGGAACCATTAATCACTGAGTAGGAATATAGCAGTTCTGTATGATCATCCTTTGAATGCACAGTACAGCTAAATTAGGTCTTCTCAAGTGATGTACAAGAGTCTAAAAAATTGAGTTCTTTTCTTTTCGTTATAAAAATATGCATAAATAATCCCCGAAGCTGAACTTCAGGACAGACAGGAAAAGAAGTTTCATGAAATAAAATGAAGAAACCAGTTCAATGTCAACCAATGCACGGTGGTTTTGCTGCCAGTTTGGTGTTTTAAGGAAAATGGCACAGATTATATTAACATCTTCACCATTTTCATCCATGCTCACGGATCAAAAACTGCCAGAAAAGAGTAAATAGTTGGGGAAAAAAAATGTCCTTACAATATAAAACTGTAGATGTGTCTGCTCCGTTCCTACTCTGAAATAGAATACGCACATTATTTTTCTAAAATATATCATTTCCCCCACCTTGTAAAGTAGTTAGTCTAAATTGGTGCTTAAAGTATACCTACCGTTACAATAGGAAAATCCAAATCATAAATGCTTTTGGTTTGTAAGACGAAAATTTTTTATTTGATCAGGCAACATTGTTATGATTTTTTTGATACAGAGAATTGTTCCTCAGTCCTCCTATACACACACGCGTTGTAAAAATGTGAACTGCCTGTTGCCTCCACTAGGTTGGGGTGCAATATGTATATAGTTCCTTTGTAGGTCTATAGGAGACATAGATATCTATATACAGATCAACCACTGGCAGATGAGATTTATGGTAGGTGTGTAGCGGAACAGTGGAAAATGCTTCTAGTTGATAGTTTGCTCCAATTGTATGCAGTCATGGCAATCGTGTGAGCCGTACAGTCTGGATTGATACATTTTACTTATACTGATACATTGCAGAAAATCGGAATAGGAGTATTCCTATTGCTAAATAGGATTGACTAGTCTCGATGCAATGGTAGCAAAATCTAAGCAGTAAGAAGCATTAGGACTGTATGACTTTCCCACTTCTGGATGTGAACAAGATTTTTTCCATTCACTGATTGCTAGTAGTGATCTTGAAAATTGAAACCCAATGTATATCCCTTTAGATGATTTACTTCATACTATAGTTAATAGATTATTGTGAATTGAGTACTGAAAACAATATATATGTAGCAATTTTAAACATACGGTTAGGCTATGTTCACACTAAGTTTTTTTACAGGCAGAAAATGTTGATTTGCCTGCATGCTGTTTGCCGCACTTTTCACGGCGGTTTTCGCCCGCGGGCAAAAAACTCAGTGAAATACGCTTTCTCTGCCTCCCATTGATGTCAATGGGAGGTCAGAGACGTAAATGCCCGAAGATAAGGCATGTCTCTTCTTTTTCCCGCGAAACGGTTTTTCCGCTCGTGGGGAAAAAAACACCTCCGCCTCCCATTGAAATGAATGGGAGTCATTTTCAGATATTTTTTGGCACATTTTCTGACGTGGTTTCCGCGTCAATAAACGCGTACAAAAAAACTCAGTGTGAACTGGCCCTACATCTGCCATTCATTTGCTTTGTGAATATGAGTTCATGATGTTTACTAAGGACGACAACATATTTTGCCCCTAGAGATATTTATCAGTTTACCAGCTTTTGAGAACATTTCAGAAGTGGCACGAGGGAATGGTTGGCAGTGGCATGTGTAGCTCAGACTACTATTGGTGCTTCCTCAGCTGCCTTCAATATGATGTAAAACACATTAGAAAATCCAATAAGCAGCATTTTTGTTTCGCTTCATATTAGTATTTAGCCATTTTCATTCTTTTTAAAATTCAGACATTAGTAAATGAAATCAAGTGTAAAGATTGGTAAGGTAAGTGCTCGATCAGATGGTAAGACATCGCACGTCTTTGGCCTATCTTATAGTCATTTTAACCACAACAAGACAAAGGCATTAAAGAAGAATTAATCATGTCAGAAGATTTTAGCAGAAATAAGTGAGATCAAGCGTAAAGCATCACTACGTCTAGTGTGAATTCACGCTCTGATTAAAGACATATAATGAAAGTGAAAGAGATACATCATTGACTTAGCAATGGGGGTTTACAAGTCATATGCAAGTAGAATTAATTCAAAACAAGATGCAAGTCTACATTTTACATCTATACAAAATACCAATATTGGAGTCCAAATGAGATTAACCAGCATAACTGTTTTAGAGATATAAGAGACTGGTAAGGGCATGAATACAGCGCCACAATATGGACCAGACTTTTCTAACTGTGACCAGTTGGGTGATATTTACAGAGATCTGTGATAGAAATCCAAGAGTGAACCCATTAGAAGCAGTGGTCTAAACTCATGGACCTTGACCTATAATATATACTGGCATACCCTTAAAAAATCCAATGAAAATACATTGCCATTTTAAACCCAGTTTCTAGAGAAAAAAATTGGTTTAGAGATGGGTGAATCTGGGGCTTTGTTCACACCATTTTTGCCAACCGCGTTCGCTGTATATGTTGGAAAAAAACAACAAAGTTACATATACTACAGACTATATGCTGATACAATTCCATAAATCTGCCAATATCTCTTAATACAGTTAAAAAACAAAACGGCATCCAGACATACAGTAGCCAAACATATGCCAAAAGCACCCATCATATATGTCTGGCCCATAGATGTTTATGGAAACAATACCAAAGCATTATTGCCTGTCAGTGTTAAACTTTGTTAGGCCCCTTGTTAGGCCCCGATGGCTGCTTGTTGTTATTCAGTAGGAACATGCATTGTTTCATACACTTTTTTAATCTGGACAACCCCTTTAAGAAATGAAAGATGAACAATGATTGGTTGCTATGGGCAACTATGCAAGAATTTCTGTTAGGGAGTATTGATAGATGAGGCCCATTTTGTTTACGATGACATATTACAAGAGAACTCAGTAGGTAAAGTTCTTTCATATGTGTCTAGAATATTGGTATTTGCATCATCCTATACTGTATGTTTAGTCATTCCCACTGAAAGCTTAAAGGGGGTTTCCCATCAGGGACATTTATGACATATCCACAAGATATGTCATAAATGTTAGATAGATGCGGGTCCCACCTCTGAGACCCGCACCTATCTCTAGAACGGGGCCCCCTAAACCCTGTTCTACCGCTCTGTGTTGCTGCTGAAGCGTGTGATTTCCAACCATGAAGAAGAAAGTATGTTTCCGTAACTCCCGTACTAGTGAATAACAGTTACGGAAGCAGAGTAGCATGCGAGCTACGCTATTTCCGTAAGTACCATTCAGCTCTATGGGACTTACGGAAACAGCGTAGCTCAGCTACGCAGTTTTCTTCTTCATGGTCGGGAATCACATGAGTCAGCCGGAGCACAGAGAGGTAGAACGGGGTTTAGGGGGCCCCGTTCTAGATCTAGATGCGGGTTCTAGAGATAGGTGGGACCCGCATCTATCTGACATTTATGACATATCTTGTGGATATGTCATAAATGTCCCTGATGGGAAAACCCCTTTAAGCAACAGTCCTGTGCAATATTATACGCTCTGTTATACTATCACTTTGCCAACAAAGATAATAAAGAAAATGAAGGGAATGTGTTTTAACACACCCCTGGCTCTGTGAACAATATTATCTGTTTCCCTTATACTCTGTATCTAGAACAACTCCCACAGTAGTGGATTAGTTATTTTGTGCAGCCAGCCGCAGTTGGGAGGGAAGTAACCGCTGTCATTGGATGTAATGATGTAATATTAGGAAACTTTCGTTGCAAGATGTATTGGTTTTATATAGAAATCCACTGACCTATACTGTATCTTTTTATTGCATGGTGGAAATTCTCTCATGCTGATTAAAAGTTTTTGTCTGAAACTTGTGAATAAGAGAATTGCAGCACTTTATTATAGTAAAAAGTCTACAGATCTTTATTCTCCCATTACTGTGATATTTCGACCCTCTCACTGGGGTCTTTTTAAAAACTGGAAAAAAAGATATATATACTTCATACTACCATTCTAATATCTCAATGCTTAATTAGCCCTTGTGTCTCCTAGTATCACATGTATTAACTGCTTTTGTAAATGGTGTGAAAACAACACTGGTGGGATATCCTTCGAAGAGCTAGCCAACCCACGAAGCTTTGTGCCCTACTGTCTTCACCCTGCTGGGAGGAGTGTAGCAGAGGGGGGAATGTCCTAAGGCCCCTTGTGTTTCAAATATTAATTTGCTTAATTATGTTTTTTATATAGAATTGCACATATTATACACATTTTTATGTATAGGCTACGAGGAAACTTTAAGATGTACAATCTTTGTCATAATCTATCTATATATATATATATGTTTAGTATGTAGGCATGTTTCACTTCATATTCGTATTAATCACTGACATAATTTTCTTCATGACTATAAGCACCATCCAACATATCCAACTGACTGGCCATGTGAAAAATATAAATGGCTGACTTGATTTCTTTTCACAGCTGATCTCTATTGTTTCCCCACAAGATAAATCAGCGATGTGGCTGTCCGACTGAGCTGCTACTTCCCATATGCACAGACATAAATATGTAATTCAGGTGATCTGAGTATACTTTACTGCCTGAAACGGGAGATCAGGCAAGGTAAGCCCCACCCCTTTAGTTTAGTTCCTCCCCTCAATTGGTGACCTAAATTGAGGAGATTAGGATAAGATGGACCCCTGTTTTTCTTCCAGATATCTGTAATCTTTTTTTAAGAGCTTGCAGAAAGTCTTCAGTCCGAACTTAGCACTCGTGAATTATTATTTCATATACAAGTAGCCATTAATGTTGCATGATGACACATCAGTCACTGTCTGCATTTCTTTTAATTGAATAAATAGTAACAACAAAAACAAATCATAAAGATCCTTTTTAAATTGAAACCGTATACACTGGGAAAGCTGAATGAAACCAGTACTGAACTATCAGACAGGAAAACCTACCATGAAATAGATATCAGAGATACTGTATTCTTTTTTTTAAGAGTAATGAGATAAGAATCCTTCTATGGCAGAATATAATTCACAATTGTATCTGAATATTTTCTTTCTATCTACTCCCTTGGGTTTTATGTTAATATTAGTGGGAAGCTGGATATTCCATGGCTGGTAACAAGCGTCTGTTCTTCATAAGAAGCCCCGCTGATAGTTCATCACACCGCTCATGACTATTACATGAACCCCCTGAGAGCAGAAAATCCGTCAGTATAGAAGGGGAATTTCTAAAATGTGCTTAGCAATACCAAAGCTATTGCATTACTTAAATTTACATTGGAGTTGTTTTCAGACATTCAGAGGAAAGTTTTCCGGTGCAGACCTGTAATATTCAACAGGAGAGGAATGGCATAACAGAATGGAGGCTTATGATGGCCATAGGTAGACCCTGCATCGACAACACTCTGGTGAACAGCGAGAAGACTTAGATTGGGAGATGTCTTAAAAACCAGAGACACTCTGATAATTGTTTATTGCTGAAAAGGACTCATTAGTTTATGGGAGTTATGGAAACAACTGGGCTTGGCTGTTTCCGCAACTCACAAAAGAATCGATGGAGAGAGCAGCGTACATGCACGGCCACCTTTTCATTATTCTCCGCCTGAATACGGACGTGGCCGCTGTGAGGCGAGATGTTGGTTGGGCAACCCCCTTTTCTGTATATACAGATAGGTGCAGGTCCCAGAACTGGGACCCGCATCTATCAGACATTTATGACATATCCCGTAGTGGGAATAACCCTTAAAGGCTCATACACATGGCTGTATTACAGCTCTGTACAACATCTGAGTTGTATGGGGCCACGATACAGCTACCGTAGAAGTGTATGGAACCTGTAAATTATGTGTAATCTCGAAAGTTATCAATGTCATAATCTATATCAATGTTCATATCCTATTTTAATAAAATAAGGACTTAGTATATTTACATTGATGGGATCATGATTAAAGAGTCACACTATATTATATTGCATAATCATGCCTTGTTTTACGTGGGATTGTCCCATTAAATGGACAGCAAAGGGAGCGGTGCTTATGCAAATGTGGCCCGGAGTGGGTGTTCCTGGGTTATTTTATGGACATTCATGGGTAGATTGCGGGCAAGTCTTAAAATATCCATCAAATAGAGATTCAAATGTTGGGTGGTGTACATATTATTTTATTGAAAGACAGTAGGCATTGTCCTCAGCACCAAGAGTAAAAACATGATTTATACAGCCTGTCTGCACCTTCAGGAAATTTGGGAAATAATTAAAAAAATAATGTAACTTTAGAAAACACACCAGAGGGGTTTTTATATTCCCATTTTGAAGGTTCTCCCTTAACACTGTCAAAATTGACCTGAAATACTATCCAAGGAATTTCTTTCTAGACAAGTAAACTACCGTTCAAAAGTTTGGGGTCGCCCAGACAATTTTGTGTTTTCCATGAAAACTCACACTTATATTTATCAAATGAGTTGCAAAATGACTAGAAAATATAGTCAAGACATTGACAAGGTTAGAAATAATGATTTTTATTTGAAATAATAATTTTCTCCTTCAAACTTTGCTTTCGGCAAAAAATGCTCCATTTGCAGCAATTACAGCATTGCAGACCTTTGGCATTCTAGCTGTTAATTTGCTGAGGTAATTGGGAGAAATTTCCCCCCATGCTTCCAGAAGCCCCTCCCACAAGTTGGATTGGCTTGATGGGCACTTCTTGCGTACCATACGGTCAAGCTGCTCCCCCAACAGCTCTATGGGGTTGAGATCTGGTGACTGCGCTGGCCACTCCATTACAGATAGAATACCAGCTGCCTGCTTCTTCCCTAAATAGTTCATGCATAATTTGGAGATGTGCTTTGGGTCATTGTCCTGTTGTAGGATGAAATTGGCTCCAATCAAGCGTTGTCCACAGGGTATGGCATGGCATTGCAAAATGGAGTGATAGCCTTCCTTATTCAAAATCTCTTTTACCTTGTACAAATCTCTCACTTTACCAGCACCAAAGCAACCCCAGACCATCACATTACCTCCACCATGCTTGACAGATGGCGTCAGGCACTCTTCCAGCATCTTTTCAGTTGTTCTGCGTCTCACAAATGTTCTTCTGTGTGATCCAAACACCTCAAACTTCGATTCGTCTGTCCATAACACTTTTTTCCAATCTTCCTCTGTCCAATGTCTGTGTGCTTTTGCCCATATTAATCTTTTCCTTTTATTAGCCAGTCTCAGATATGGCTTTTTCTTTGCCACTCTGCCCTGAAGGCCAGCATCCCGGAGTCGCCTCTTCACTGTAGACGTTGACACTGGCGTTTTGCGGGTACTATTTAATTAAGCTGCCAGTTGAGGACCTGTGAGGCGTCTATTTCTCAAACTAGAGACTCTAATGTACTTGTCTTGTTGCTCAGTTGTGCAGCGGGGCCTCCCACTTCTCTTTCTACTCTGGTTAGAGCCTGTGTGTGCTGTCCTCTGAAGGGAGTAGTACACACCGTTGTAGGAAATATTCAGTTTCTTGCCAATTTCTCGCATGGAATAGCCTTCATTTCTAAGAAGAAGAATAGACTGTCGAGTTTCACATGAAAGCTCTCTTTTTCTAGCCATTTTGAGAGTTTAATCGAACGCACAAATATAATGCTCCAGATTCTCAACTAGCTCAAAGGAAGGTCAGTTTTATAGCTCTTCTAAAGAGCAAAACTGTTTACAGCGGTGCTACCATAATTGCACAAGGGTTTTCAAGTGTTTTCTAATCATCCATTAGCCTTCTAACACAGTTAGCAAACACAATGTACCATTAGAACACTGGAGTGATGGTTGCTGGAAATGGGCCTCTATACACCTATGTAGATATTGCCAGACGTTTGCAGCTAGAATAGTCATTTAGCACATTAACAATGTATAGAGTGTATTTCTGATTAATTTAATGTTATCTTCATTGAAAAAAACTGTGCTTTTCTTGCAAAAATAAGGAAATTTCTAAGTGACCCTAAACTTTTGAACGGTAGTGTATATACAATATGAAAGTGCTTCCCCTTATGTTGGTTGGTGTAGTCCCTTCCACACAGAATAACATTGATAGAAATGTAACATTTAGAAGTATGAACAAGACTGGCAAAAGGGTAGTGTGATGCAGATACATGAAATAGCCGTCCATAAACAAGCCCCGCATCATGTCCTAGTCACAATTAAATAACTACATATGCAATTGACATAGCGCATTAACCTTTCTGTCTGGTAAAAGGGATGCACTTACAGCAGCACTGTTCTTGACGGATGTTATAATTATATTTAAATAATGTTATATGTACTATCCCTATGAACACATTGTTTACTCGTGGAATGTGCTTCCATTATGCTTAGTTCAAAGGGTGCTTCAACATTGACTTTTTACATGTTAAGTGAGAGATGCAATTATTTATTCTGTTTCCTACAAGAAAAAGAGCGCTTATTCGTAACACTGTGTTCTAGTCATCTCATAAGGAGGATGATACCTGATCTCTGGGGAACAAGAGCGGTCAGTGCTCCAAGTTATGGAACAACTGCTGTAACACTGTGGGCAATGTCAGTGTTTTCCCTATAGTCTCAGTAACATTTCACATTTCACCTGAGATCTGTGGTTTTTCTATGTCACTGGGCAGCCAGGGGATCGTATCTGCTTTCTACAAAAGCATAGCAATGGAGATTGTTTTGTGTGTAATCCAACCTTAAAACTTTGAATTATGTGTATTTATATTCTTCACAATCAAAAAAAGTAGGCTTTTTTTGTATTCTACCATATACAGTATATATTATTCCATATACAGTACATACAATAATACTCAGGATAAACACACATCTCAGCTTATACGCAATGCAATCTAACCACCTTCTGACAACTGATGACCTATCCACCAGTATATCATCGGACCCCGCACCAATAAGCCGCTCCGGTGGCCTGCCGGCACCGGATGTTATGGCACATAAAGCTATGTACTGAGCCGGAAGCAGTTGGCTCTGTACATAACATAGCGGTCGTGCTGAAGAACTGCAGGTCCGCTCCTATTCACTTGGCCGTGGCCGGAGCTAACTGCTTCCGGCATGTACGTCCGGTGAACGGAGGCACCGGACCAGTTGATCTGTGCGGGGCCCGGGTGTCGGACACAGATCATGTACTGATGACCTATCCTGTGGATCGGTCATCAGTTGTCAGAAGGTGGAAAATATGTCATATGTCTGAAATTAAGCCCAATATTCAACTCTCCTCCACTCATATTCCCAATGGTCAAGACAGTTTAGACCTATGTTGCTCCTCTGTGGGAACTTCCCATTTTATTGCAGTGCTGTGTTGGTTAGCCATGTTTCTGACTGTGTCAATGGTAGAAAAATGTGGTCATTAAAAAGGTTGTCCCACTACAACAACGTATCACCTATCCACAGGCGATATGGTTCTACGGGTAACAGCCGTAAAAGTCGATAACACATACTAATATAATCACGTAGCAGAGTTAAAGTTAAGGGTTCAGTAACAGGAATCTAACAGAGCCATGTGCACGATACAGAAGCAGTATTCAGGAGGGTGTCAGGCAATCCAGGGTCCAGTAATAGTGATATAGCAGAGCTGCGCTTGCAGTACACGGGTTATTCAAGAGAGTAGTCAGGGACAGAAACAGGTCACTATAAAGTTTAAGTTCAAGATAAGGCTATAGCTAAACCTAGTTAGGGAACAAACATAACTGGAACTGAGGCCATCGTGAATGGGATTTAAATAGAGCGCCCAGCTCTGTAACAAGTCGGGCGACTGTGTGGTCTGTGAATTCACCACCCAACATCTTTGCCAGCCTTACCGAGAGACTGGCGCTGGACCACAGCGAGGTGAGTACATTACACACACAAAGTGCCTACGGCTCTGTACTACGGAGCAGTAGGGACTTGATGTGCCAGCCTACAGACTTGTACTTGCTGCAGTCAGACCTCCACCCATCAGAAAATGATGGCATAGCCATATGTCATAACTTGCTATGATGAGAAAACACCTGAGATGTCAAACTAGATACAACACAGTACACTTGACTCTCCAACATTCTTGAGCCTAACCCACTGCAAATTCTATCCTCGTGTTATTGTATAATAATGCAGAATGTATACATGAATCCTAACACAGGGAAAAAGCTAATCATAGTAATCATTATGATGCTTATTGCTAATTTTAAAACGACACAATAAAAAGTTACAATCTAATTGATTGCTGCAGGCGATTCCCCATATACTATACACTAACATTGCATTGGTTTTCTTAAATGACACACTGATTCTAATAAATATTTGCTTAGATAAGATGAAGTAAAATATTCCATATCACATGTAAATATTATCTAGAGTTTGATCACAAAAATGTTTGCTTATATATACATAATGTATATACATAAAAAGCAAAACATGTTCGTTGCTTAAACACATACATTTTCCTAAGCAGGAATAAAGTGATCAGGAATTAAATCTGTAACAAGTATCTGAATTGAGAACAGAAAGTGTAAATGAGTCAAAATCTGATTAAGGTATAGACATAGGAATTGAAAGGGAGTCCGTCAGGACTTTTGTCCACCGGATAGATCATCAGTACATCATCTGTGGGCGTCCGACACCCGGGCTCCACACAGATCAGCTGGTCCGATGCCTCCGTGCACTGGACGTACAAGCCAGAAGCAGTTGGCTCCGGTCACGGAATAGCAGCCGAGCAGCAGTACTGCAGCTCTGCTCCTAGTCAAGTGAATAGGAGCAGAGCTGCAGTTCTGCAGCACGGCCTCTATTCTATGTACTGAGCCAACTGCTTCCGGGCTCCGTACATAGCATTATGTGGCACAACATCCGGTGCCCGCAGGCCACCGGAGCGGCTTATCGGTGCGGGGTCCGTGTGTAGGACCCGCACCAATGACATACTGATGATCTATCCGGTGGATAGGTCATCAGTTGACAGAAGGTGGACAACCCCTTTAAAGGAAACCTGTTAGTCCTATCTGCGGGCAGCATGTTATAGAACAGTAGGATTTTCTGAATATTGAAATATAATGTTGTGGGAAAAGATTCACTAGAACTTGTAATTTATTGATGTAGACCTCTGCTCATTCTAGGATTAGGAGTCCAGTGAGCAGCCCTCCCTGTATAAGTGTGCATACAAGGATAGCTGTAAATCATTGAGTGAGACCGCCCACTGGACTCCTAATCCCAGAATAAGCAGAGTTCTAGATAGATAAATCACAAGTTCTACTGAATCTTTTCACACACACCGCTATATAATTTAACCCCTTCACGACTGCCATACGGCTATATACGTTCCAACTGCCGATGCCCCGTGCAGTTGCCACGTGTATAAATGTTGACAGCCTTGAACGGAGACTAATGAGTGCAGTGCTGATTCAGTGTGAGCAGCGCTGAACTCCAATGTCTGCCGGGGCTTTAAGAGCCCAGGACTACACGCCCCACTGTAGATAGTACCACACACAACCCCCTGTAGATAGCGCTACCTAAGCTCCCTCTAGAAGCCGAATCTCCGGTGTCAGATCGCTCTGTGTCACTGTCCACCATCAGGGGCTCTCTCTAGGAGCGAAATCCCCGGCCGACACTCTGATTGGGGATTCCACTACTGGAGAAGCTCCTGGTGTCACTATCCATATATGGACAGTAACGTCACCAGATCTCTTTAGGGTTCCCCTCCTAGAGGGAGCACCCGACATCTCTCCATCCTTGCTGTAAATAGTGCCCCCCTGTAATATCTACCCCCCTTGTAGATAGCACCACCTAAACTCCCATTGTCCATTTGGACAGTGATATCAGAGGCTCTCTCAAGGAGCGGAGTCTCCGGTGTTAGATCGCTCTGTGCCAGGGGTTCCGCTACTGGAGAAGCCCCTGGTGTCACTATCCACATATGGACAGTGACGTCAGCGGCTCTCTCTAGAAGTGGAATCCCCGGTGTCAGATCGCTCTGTGCCGGGGATTCCGATACTGGAGAAGCCCCTGGCATCATTATCCATATAGGGACAGTGACATCGGGCTACTCCTGGAGCGGAATCCCCAGCCGCAGCGCTGCCGACGTTGAGGCAGGGGATTCCGCTTTTAGAGTTAGCCCCTAACGTCACTGTCTATATATGGACAGAGACATCAGGGCCTCCCTCTAGGAGTAGAATCCCCGGCCAGATGGATTAAACTCCTACAGGGAGCTACAGTGGTGCTAGTTACAGGAAAGGGGTGCCAATTACATGGGGGGGGGGGGGTGCTGATATATAAAGGGGGAAAGGCACTATATACCAGGGAAGAGGCGCTATCTGCAGGGGGTGGCGCTATCTACAGATGGGAGGTTGCTATCTACAGGGGGTGGCGCTATCTACAGGGGGGTGGCACTATCTACAAGGGGATGGTGCAATCTGCAGGGGGAGGTGCTATCTGCAGGGGGGTAGCTCTATCTGCAGGGGGATGGTGCTATCTACAGGGGGTGGCGCTATCTGCAGGGGGTGGCACTATCTACAGGGGTTGTGGTGCTGTCTACAGGGGGTGTGGTGCTGTCTACAGGGGGTGCTATATACAGGGGGTGTGGCACTATTTACATGAGCACTGTGGCATTATATGGGGACCACCTACAGGGGACACTGTGGCACTATCTACATAGGCACTGTGTGTGGCACTATGTGGGCACTATCTACATTGGATACTGTGGCACTATGTGGGCACTGTGGCACTATTTACAGTGGGCACTATCTATGTGGGCACTGGCACTATCTACACTGGGCAAGGTGGCACTATTCACAGTGGTATTGCGTCACTATCTACATGGACACTGTGGTGTTTTCAGGTGGCTGCGACAAAAGAAACCCTAACGAATAAAATTCATCAATTTTTTTAACGTCTATGAAAAATGGACGGTGAAAACCGGTCAGATGGTCGGGAAATGGATTCAAATTTTGAGACACGTTGATGCAAAACAGACATGAAAAACTGACAGTTGATCCATTGTTAACTGCCCTTTTTTTCACATCGTGTGAATATAGCCTTATAGCCCTCTGATCTGCTCACAGCGATCCAAAATTTGACCTGGACACAGGGGTATCAATGACCCTTGGTCATGAAAGGGTTAACCTGCGTAACTCCTCCTGCTCTATAACATGCTACCCGCAGTTCAGACTGCATTTTCAACGTGACAGGTTCCCTTTAATACAATTATCATTTATTCAGTATATATACAGTTCTGCTATATCTCTATGTGTACTAGATGCCAAGTAACTTACTTGTGAGTATTTTCCACGTCTTCTTTTCATCATCATAGTATTGAACCAGGTTACTGGGCAGTCTGTCGGGTCCAGGCGGCAGTCCTCCAACTAATAACAACATCTTCTTATTGGATCGAATTCTTCACCCAAAACAGAAAAGAAGAAAAATGAACTGTGACATATTTCAAGCATGCTGCATACATCCAGGTGTAATCTATTTTAATGGATCTAGCATCTACCCATAATCACGTCACAATAACTTGGAGGTAAGGCATGAGCAGGATAATGCTCATAAAATAACTGAACATCCCGTACTAGTCAAAAGGGGAAAAAAAAATCTCCTCTCATGCCATTTGTTTAAGTTTCCTTTGAGAATCACATCCTTATTTCTCCTGTTATCCCTATAAATCACGGCTCTTTACAGCTGAGCACTCATGAAATGCCCTGCAGTTGTGATAAGGTTAGCCATTAAAGTTACACATCAAAAATCATATTAGTCAGATCGTTATTATAAGTCGTTTTACACCTGCAGAACCTTGAAAAATGGTAAAGGTTATATTGGGAGACAAAGCTCTGAGAACACTTAGAATATACAAGTTCCTCCAGAGTAATTAGTTGCAGGGATACAATGATAGAATTCCAGACCACACTCACTGTATGATTCCTCATCATACATTCACAGCTACATATTGGCCACTTACATAATATGTCCTGATCATCCTTGTCCCCCCCCCCCCCACACACACACACACACACACACATGAACTAGTGGCAAAGACATTGACTGGTGAATTTGTCATATAGCTGCATGCCTCCTGGAGTGGGGTCCTGCCAGTGATTTCCACTGATCCAGCGGCAGAAACTTGCTCATCTGTGCTAAAGTCACTCTAATTCCATCCTTCTGCTATTTTGTTCTGCCATCTTCCCTTGGGGGCAACTATATAACAGTGTGACAACCCACCCACTGAGTGCAGGAAATTCTCTTTTTTTCAACCATACTTGTGTTTCTCAATATGCCCTCAAGCACCAAGGTTCAAGACTGCCTGGTAATTGAGAGTCTATACACTACTACAGCCTAGGTTTATATTATTCATTTATTAGACAATATTTGGTTATGGATTGAAATTGACAATTTCAGAAAACTATATTATTCCTCGTGGACAATTGCTATCATCTATCTATCTATCTATCTATCTATCTATCTATCTATCTATCTATCTATCTATCTATCCATCCATCCATCCATCCATCCATCCATCCATCCATCCATCCATCCATCCATCCATCCATCCATCCATCTATCTATCTATCTACCATCTACCATCCCCAGATATATGTAGGCTTAGTCCCAGTTCTGGGTGTATGTGCAGCGCAGGTTCCCACCTCAGAGGTCGCCTTGTCGTGGCAGGTGGGCTCACACACTATTGTAAGTAGATTTAGCAGTAATGCATATTTATTTATATTAAGTGGCTTATGTGGCATTAGTGTTCGCAGTGTGCTGTCACCATTTTTTTGGTGTGCTGTCTGTCTGTCTCTATCTATCTATCTATCTATCTATCTATCTATCTATCTACTATCTATCTATCTATCTATCTATCTATCTATCTATCTATCTATCTATCTATCTATCTATCTATCTGTCTGTCTGTCTGTCTGTCTGTCTGTCTGTCTGTCTGTCTGTCTGTCTGTCTGTCTGTCTATCTATCTATCTATCTATCTATGCATCCATCTATCTACAGGTATTGTAAGATTTAATTTGCAGTTTTTGGCTGCTCAGTATATATGGGTGTAACAACTTAAAAACACATGTTTCATCTGTATAAACCAGTGTTGAACTAGGGTACCTTGGCCCACCAGTGGAAATTATTGAGATACACTACATACTCCAGCTATACAAAAGTGCTTGTTCATATTGTAACTTCTGCTGTTATATTTGCCCTCACAGGCCATATATTCAATAAGCACTAATAGGTGATGTTACTCAAAAAGTAAACCCCCTCCAAGAAATAAGTGATCAACTCTATTGCCAACATTAGATGAGGCTATCCCCTTGTTGTGGCAACATTAGATGAGGTTGTCCTCTACTGGACCTTATGGCCCTTGTTTTGGCTGAGCCCGTTATGATGGTCTAAACCAAGCCCATCTGAGGATCCTCTGCTGGGCTGGTCCAACCCTAGTTGTATCTAGGAATGTGGACCTCTCCTAGGACTGGTTTGCACCATGGTAATAATCTGATCTATAATACAACACATTGATGCCACTATCTATGGTCATATCATGTGTAATGTAAGTGACACAAAAATACAATGATAATGTAAGAAGCATGTATTTCTAGATGTGCTGTACTCAGTGGCGGATCATCATTAGGGCGGTTCAGGGGGCCAAGCCTCCCAGGGGGCCCATGGCCGCCCAAACCGCACATGACCGCACGGGCCCCTTCATGCCCGGTGGCGTCGCTAGCACCGGAGGGGGCCCCTGCACTAGCGGCAGCCAGATTCATTTGTATCTGAGTCCTCAGGACTCAGATACAAATGAATATTATAGGCTGCAGGTCACGTTAGGCCTGCAGCCTATAAGGCGCTGGGAAGACTCCCTGCGCAGGCCGGCGTGATGAGATACTGCATGACACCGGTCTGCACATGCGTTTAGTCCGGAGGATTCACATGCGTCCAGCTGGAGCGGCCGTCACGGTACAAGGTAAGTAAAATATATTATTTTTTTTTAGTGGAGGTAGCGTTGTGTATATATTCAAGGAGGGGGTGGGAGTGTTCCGTGACACTATATACATAGGGGGGAAAGTTCTCCGTTACACCATATACAAGGGGGGAGTGCTGGATGGCCCTATATACAAGTGGGAGGGTAGCGCTGTGTGGGCCTATATACAAAGGGGGGAGTGTTCTGTAACACTATATACAAGGGGGAGTGCTCTGTGACTCTAAATACAAGGGGGGAGTGCTGTGTGACCCTATATACAAGGAGGGAGGGGAGCGCTGTGTGGTACTATATACAAGGAAAGAGCGCTGTGTGCACTATATACAAGGGAGGAGCGCTATGTGGCCCTATATACAAGGGGGAGCGCTAAGTGGCCCTATATGCAAGGGGGGAGCGCTGTGTGGCCCCATATACAAAGGGGGGGAGCGCTGTGTGACAATATAAACAAGGGGGAGCGCTGTGTGACACTATGTGCAAAGGGGGAGGGCTGTGTAGCACTATATACAAGGGGGGCTTTGTAGCGCTATTCACAGCGGTATGTGTGTGGCACTCTTTACAGGGGGAGCTCTGTGGCGCTATTTACAAGAGGGGGAGGGCTGTGTGGCGCTCTCTACAGGGAGGCTGTATGGCGCTATCTATGGGGGGCTGTGTGTAACGCTCTCTACAGGGGGATGTGTGTCGTGCTAGCTATAGGGGGATGTGTGATATCAACAGGGGGCTGTGTGTGGCGCTATCTATGGGGGTGTGTAATATCTACAGGGGCTGTGTGGCACTATGTACAGGGGGCTGTGTGTATGTGGTGTTTTACAGTGTATGGTATTATTATATTCAGGCGCGCAGTGTTTGGTGCTATTATATTTAGGGGTACAGTGCGTGGCAACATGATAATTTTATTTTCGTTTATAGGTGTGGAAATGTTGGAAAAGTGAGAAGCCGAAGACATTTAAGTGGCAAATCTGCAGAAATGGGTTCTGGCCGGGAGAAGTCGTCACGAGCTCTGGACCGGATGGAGAAGAAAAGAGGAAAAAAACTACTAGAATCTGAGAAATAGTCACCTGTGAGTCACGGATATTTTTTTATAGGAAATCCTTTTATTCCACAAAAAGTCTTTCTGCATTCCTGGACTGATAGACAATTCCCCTTGTCAGGAGGATGTGTCCCAGAACAGTGTGATACTGTCAGTATATAGGGACATAGCCCTGTGACAAGGGGAATCGTAACACCCATTTGTTAATGCTTGCCCAAAAAGGTAGTGTTAACAATAGTTACGGCGCGGCGGTGCGGAAGGGGGGCCCAAGTTTGGGTAACAGCCCAGGGCCTATGGTCTACTTAATCCGCCACTGGCTGTACTGTTTCCTGACATTGGCTTGGAATCCTAAGGGTATGTTCACAGGCTAAGTCAAAAACTTCTGAAAATACGGAGCTGTTTTCAAGGGAAAACAGATCCTGATTTTCAGAAGTTTTTTAAGCCACTCGCAATTTTCGCTGGGTTTTTTACGGCCGTTATTGGAGCTGTTTTCAATAGAGACCATGAAAAACGGCTCCAAAAACGTCCTAAGAAATGACCTGCACTTCTTTTTCGCTGCCTTTTTTTACGCGGCCGTTTTTCAACAGAATCCCATCGGAACAGAATGCCATTTTTCCCATTGAAATCAATGGGCAGATGTTTGGAGGCGTTCTGCTTCCGATTTTTCAGCTGTTTTTCGGGCGTTTACGGGCCGAAAATAGGCCGTGTGAACATACACTCATGAGTTTGTCTTTCAGTATTTATAATTAACTATTCAGGTAAATCTGAATCAGTAAGGTCCAATCCAGTTCTAAGGAGACATAATCTTAGTGGAATTAATCGACAGTCAACCAATACTTTCTCATGCAGATGGTTAAAGAAAATGTTGGTTTTATTTGCCTTACATCAATGCTTGTATACTGATTAATTGAACAAATTCTGACCGACTGGTGTCAAGTTTGTGTCCAGTCTCCAGTCACTCATGTTATGACAGTATAACAGCACATTAAACTCAATGAGCCTCTCTCTTTCTAACCTCTCAGATGCCACGGTCACTATTCATCATGGCTTCTGAGGGGTTAAATGGCCAGGATCAGAGTAAAACCTGGTCGTTGCATGCGGGTGTCAGCTGTTTAAAACAGCCAAAGCCCACCGTGTATGGTTCCGGCTCAGCAACTAAGCCCACTCCATATGGTGATTGCGTACATCCGATGCATTAGTACATTGTATGTTGCCAAGGGGTTAAGCATCTATGCAGCATGAGCCCTGTACATAAACATGGCACATGCCAAGGTAATGAAAAGAGTGCAGCTACTGTTCTTACCTGTCGTAGCTCTCATATTTTGTTTGAAAATGGTGGCCGGCTTTATCGTCGCATGTAGTACTTATTTATGACACCTCTCAAGTGTTGAAAAAGGGTTCGAAGTTCAGGCAGGAACTTCCACAATTGCATTCATAAAAATGCCAAATTGTCTTTTTGCCACAGGGTTTCATTTTATTTTACAGGTGTGACTCGAATTACTTTAATCCTGTGTGTAAATATCAGTATATACAGTGAAGGAAATAAGTATTTGATCCCTTGCTGATTTTGTAAGTTTGCCCACTGTCAAAGTCATGAACAGTCTAGAATTTTTAGGCTAGGTTAATTTTACCAGTGAGACATAGATTATATATGAAAAAAAAAAAAAAGAAAATCACATTGTCAAAATTATATATATTTATTTGCATTGTGCACAGAGAAATAAGTATTTGATCCCCGACCAACCATTAAGAGTTCAGCCTCCTCTAGACCAGTTACACGCTCCAAATCAACTTGCTGCCTGCATTAAAGACAGCTGTCTTACATGGTCACCTGTATAAAAGACTCCTGTCCACAGACTCAATTAATCAGTCTGACTCTAACCTCTACAACATGGGCAAGACCAAAGAGCTTTCTAAGGATGTCAGGGGCAAGATCATAGACCTGCACAAGGCTGGAATGGGCTACAAACCATAAGTAAGACGCTGGGTGAGAAGGAGACAACTGTTGGTGCAATAGTAAGAAAATGGAAGACATACAAAATGACTGTCAATCGACATCGATCTGGGGCTCCATGCAAAATCTCACCTCGTGGGGTATCCTTGATCCTGAGGAAGGTGAGAGCTTAGCCGAAAACTACACGGGGGGAACTTGTTAATGATCTCAAGGCAGCTGGGACCACAGTCACCAAGAAAACCATTGGTAACACATTACGCCGTAATGGATTAAAATCCTGCAGTGCCCGCAAGGTCCCCCTGCTCAAGAAGGCACATGTACAGGCCGTCTGAAGTTTGCAAATGAACATCTGGATGATTCTGAGTGATTGGGAGAAGGTGCTGTGGTCAGATGAGACTAAAATTGAGCTCTTTGGCATTAACTCAACTCGCCGTGTTTGGAGGAAGAGAAATGCTGCCTATGACCCAAAGAACACCGTCCCCACTGTCAAGCATGGAGGTGGAAACATTATGTTTTGGGGGTGTTTCTCTGCTAAGGGCACAGGACTACTTCACTGCATCAATGGGAGAATGGATGGAGCCATGTACCGTCAAATTCTGAGTGACAACCTCCTTCCCTCCACCAGGACATTAAAAATTGCTCGTGGCTGGGTCTTCCAGCACGACAATGACCAGAAACATACAGCCAAGGCAACAAAGGAGTGGCTCAAAAAGAAGCACATTAAGGTCATGGAGTGGCCTAGCCAGTCTCTAGACCTTAATCCCATTGAAAACTTATGGAGGGAGCTGAAGATCCGAGTTGCCAAGCAACAGCCTCAAAATCTTAATGATTTACAGATGATCTGCAAAGAGGAGTGGGCCAAAATTCCATCTAACATGTGTGCAAACCTCATCATCAACTACAAAAAACGTCTGACTGCTGTGCTTGCCAACAAGGGTTTTGCCACCAAGTATTAAGTCTTGTTTGCCAAAGGGATCAAATACTTATTTCTCTGTGCACAATGCAAATAAATATATATAATTTTGACAATGTGATTTTCTGTTGTTTTTTTTTAAATATAATCTATCTCTCACTGGTAAAATTAACCTAGCCTAAAAATTCTAGACTGTTCATGTCTTTGACAGTGGGCAAACTTACAAAATCTGCAAGGGATCAAATACTTATTTCCTTCACTGTAAAATATGTAAAAATAATTTATAACAGAAAAAGTAATGTTTAAACTGATCAGAAATGTATTGGTGGGATTTTCTCTGTTATATGGTATACACATAGTTGCCAGGTACGCTTAGGTTTCCACATTAATTATGTAGGAATTTTTACTCCTGTCTTTCTTTACCTGCATATTTTCTTAATAGGAATAGATTAAATATGAATGAAATATACCTCATATACCTCATGAGGAATGATGTGCTTAAGGTAACCCTATCACAGTGAACTATATATTAATGTCATTGTCATGCAAACACAAGGCAGCAACTCAAAGCAAAAGAAGAAGCTGCAACTAAGCATTAGATATCATCTGAAGTACATCAGCAGCAGAAATGCTATAGGAAAGCCTTGCTGCTGCACTTAGACAGTATTTCCTCCATGGACATAACTACCAGGTTAGCAGGCATAGCAGCTGCTATGGAGCCCAGCAAGTAGGGAGTCCCACTTCCACTCAGCGGTGAGGTGCAGTTACTGATGACTATGGATGATGGGAGGGCGCATGGAAAATTGGATGCAGTTTATTGAAATGGCACAATGTGCATTATACCTGTACTGTGGCATCACTGTATACATTATTTCTGTGCTGTGACATCATTGTATAAATCATTCCTGTGCTATGACATCACTGTTTGCAATATCACTGTGATGTGACATCACTTTGCACATTATGCCTTTATTCTGACATCATTGTGTGAAATATCTTTGTACTATTACATTTCTGCGTGCATTATCTAACTACAGTGACATCTTTATTTTGTATGGTCCCTGTGCTGTAACCTTACTGAATGGATTATCCCTGGACTGTGGCATCACTGTGTGCATTATCTCTATGCTGTAACATCACTGTGTATTAACCCTGTACAGTGACATCACAGTGTGCATTATGCCTGTACGTTAAGAAAAGATAAAAGTCACAGATTGGAAAGGAAATACAAATTAATACTTTATTTTTTTTTTATTATTATGGCTAGAAATCCTACACAGCATGATGCATTGAAAGTTGAAGTTGTCACTTGTGCTAAGCCCAGATATTGCTGAATTTCGCTATTTTATCAATTCACACAAGTTCAAAACATTGAATTGGTTATGCATTCCATCCTAATGAATAAAGTAAAACAAATGCACTTAATAGGGAATAATAGTGCATTCCAATATTTCATTTCACTGTCATATGCTATTTTGTCAACATTGAGGATGAAGCCTTTGTTTACCCCCCCCCCCTCCCCCCACCTCTATCACCATCCGATAAGCAACTCTAGCAAAAGTGACAAAAATATATATTTTTTGATGGCGGGCTGCCCTTGCTTCCTTTTCAGTTTTAAAATTAGCCATAAATGATAGCTGGTGTGATAAAAAAAATCTTCATGGCTTTATGGTAAGAGGTTCACAACCTGACACAACCTCAAAATCATTGGCATGGAACATGTGTTCTATTACACTGCTGGTAAGGTGTCAGATTTATACTGATATTTATGCTGTTCCTTACTGGAGGGAGCATCGCACTTTTAATAATACAGTAATAAATTGGCTAAAGTGTCAGTAAAACAGAGCAGAAAATATTGCTTATGAGGTGTGACATATTTATTACTGAGAATATGCCTTTTTTTCCATTGTTATTCCGGCGACTATTTTCTAATTTTGGAAGAAAAGCGGCTTTGATATCACAATGAAAACATTAGATTTGCTTCTTTTATAAGGGCATAATGAGAATACAATACCATTGAAACTGTAATATATTTGTGGTTTTAAGGGAATTGTCTGAGCCACCTGTCAGAAGCCGGCTTTAGGGAGTCTTGCTGCCGTTTTTGAGCATGGGAACCACAATGCTAATGCTTATTTTCCATGAAGAACAGCTTACAATGGTTGTCTATTGAGATCAAGCTTCATTTACTTTATCCATTGTTTACGTTAGGTAGTCCAAAGGGGGTTATGAAGGAAGACGACCCCTTATATACAGGGCAGTTTCTATTTTGAAAAGAATTCTGCGATGACTGTTTGCTCAATTTCTAATTCTACATTACAGTCCTTTAGGCAGGACATTACACTTTTAATATGTATTATAATATGTAGCAAAGTTGTTTTATTTTTGGACTGTCTAAATATTGTATATTTCAAATACACTGTGAGCAACATAGGCCTAATTTATCAACGCTGTCTAACAGTAAAACTGTCCTTGTTGCCAATAGCAACCAATCACAGCTCAGCTTTAATTTTTCCAGAGCAGTTTAAGAAATGAAAGCTGAGCTCTGATTGATTGCTATGGGCAACAAGGACAATTTTACTGTTAGACATTTTTCATAAATGAGGCCCACTGGGAGGAACTTACTAAGGGCTTATTCAGATGTGGGCTGTCCTTTAAAAAAATTGACAGCACACGGACCCATGCAATTCAGTGGGGCTGTTAATTTAACGGACCGTGTGAAGGGCCTGTGAAAAAATAGGACATGTCCTATTTTCGTCCGTTTTCACAGATCCCTCAATAGACTCAAGTCTATGAGGCATCCGTGAAAACGGGTCCTGCATGGGTGCGACTCGGATATTCGAGTTTACACTAGTTCGTCTGAATAAGCCCTTAGGCCCCATGCACACGACCATGTCCGTAATCACGGTCCATGATTATCGGCTCGGGCGGCTGCGGACAGTCACCTGCATTTGCGGACCGTGCTCCCATTATAAAGTATGGGAGCACGGTCCGTAAAATAAAAACTAGGACATGTCCTATTTTTTATGGAAGGTTTCTACGGCCCGGACACCTCCCCATAAATATACGGGAAGGTGTCCGTGGACAGTAGAAGTGAATGGGTCCGTAATTGCAGACTGTAATCACGGTCCGCAATTACAGACGAAATCTACAGTCGTGTGCATAGGGCCTCCGGCTGACTTTTCATACGCTAGTCTTAAACTCAAATGCGCTGGTGTACAATGTGCCAAATTTATTAAGCGGTGCATGGCTCTTGATAAATTTGGTGCATGTTTGGGTGTTTGCGTGCCATAAATAAAATCTGTGCCTGCTATAAACAGGCATAGATTTGAGCCATAACTAGTAATGGTAAATCTGTTGGCCTGCGGGAGGCCCCTTCTCTCTAGCTAAACCACGTCCACTTTTCGTACCACCTTTAAAAAGTGGTGAGAGATGTGAAAAATCACAAATTATAGTGCAAATTATTTGTGCGTCATAAGTTGCCACTTTTTTACATCACAAAATTGGCGTAAAGGCTTTGATAAATTCCCCCTATTGTTATTACAATTTTTCGCACATTTCCAGAAACCAACTGCACTGCTAAAGTGGTGATTTTGAGCTAGTTAATACAATACAATTTAGCCATTCAAAACCTAGGACATGTTCTCTACATTACAAATAAAAGAGGGAGAAATAGCAACACATCATTTTATCATATTTACAAGATGGATAAAAATGTAGCCTATGTACAAACACCACAAAGAAATATAGAACATGATCATATACAGAGGTTGTGCTTAAAGAGGCTCTGTCACCAGATTCTCAAACCCCCATCTCCTATTGCATGTGATCGGCGCTGCAATGTAGAGAACAGTAACGTTTTTTTTTTTTTAAAACGTTCATTTTTGGCCAAGTTATGAGCTAGTTTATATATATGCAAATGAGGTTTGAAATGGACAACTGGGCATGTTTTTTTTCGTATGTCCAACTGGGCGTGTATTGTTTTTAACTGGGCGTGTTTACTTGTTTTACTAACTGGGCGTTGTGAATAGAAGTGTATGATGCTGACGAATCAGTGACCAGTCAGCGTCATACACTCCTCTTTATTCATTTACACAGCACATAGTGTTCTTACTAGAACGATGTGCAGCCACATACACAAGTGTCCTGATAATGAATACACATGACCTCCAGCCTGGACGTCATGTGCATTCAGAATCCTGACACGTCTGAATCTTTTCTGGGAGATTCCAGCAAGGGAAACTAAATCTCGTTTACCTCGTAATCTCGCGAGATTACCCGTGGCTTGCTGGAATCTCACAGAAAAGATTCAGAAGTGTCAGGATTCTGAATACACATGACGTCCAGGCTGGAGGTCATGTGTATTCATTATCAGGACACTTGTGTATGTGGCTGCACATCGTTCTAGTAAGAACACTATGTGCTTTGTAAATGAATGGAGAGGAGTGCATGATGCTGACTGGTCACTGATTCGTCAGCATCATACACTTCTATTCACAACGCCCAGTTAGTAAAACAAGTAAACACGCCCAGTTAAAAACACAATACACGCCCAGTTGGACATAACGAAAAAAAACACGCCCAGTTGTCCATTTCAAAGCTCATTTGCATATATATAAAATAGCTCATAACTTGGCCAAAAATGAACGTTTTTAAAAAAAACAAAAAACTTTACTGTTCTCTACATTGCAGCGCCGATCACATGCAATAGGAGATAGGGATTTGATAATCTGGTGACAGAGCCTCTTTAAGAAGCGTGGTCTTTAGGAACAAATATATAAAGTTCTCTTCCCTTTGGGGAAGATCAGGCTAGCTTTATCTAGAAGTTTGTCCTCAAGTGAAAGTTAGAAATAGAAGTGGTGTAATATAACTTACATCTATCGCACATAAAAATTAGACATATATTTATCATGCATTCCAAGCTATATTCTCTTCTCTAATATTAAACTGATAATGTAAAGCTGAATATACGGTCAATACAAGAGGACTGCCAGAAAAGAAAACATTTATCACCCCGATACACCCATTGAATGGAACATGTCAGGGGGATTTAGGCCCCTAAACCGCCACCAACCTCTTATCCAGAATGGTAATAGGTTGACAATGATGCTCTTGTATATTGTAGCCGATGCAGCATAATATAGAAAAATAACTTTGAATGCAGCATGTGCTTTATGCAAATTATCCGTGAAGAGTCATGGGGGAGGTGTCTCTCCAGGTCTGATTTACGTCCAACAAGCTGAGATACATCATTACTATCCGGATGCCGCTGGGGCTAGCTTATAAGGCCTCATTTACACGAGCGTGTGCGTTTTGCGCGCGCAAAAAAACGCTGCGTTTTGCGTGCGCAAAAGGCAATTGACAGCTCCGTGTGTCATCCGTGTATGATGCGCGGCTGCGTGATTTTCGCGCAGCCGCCATCATAGAGATGAGGTAGTCGACGCCCGTCACTGTCCAAGGTGCTGAAAGAGCTAACTGATCGGCAGTAACTCTTTCAGCACCCTCGACAGTGAATGCCGAACACAATATACACCAACCTGTGAATAAAAAAAGACGTTCACACTTACCATGAACTGCCTGCTTCCTCCAGTCCGGTCTCCCGGCCGTTGCCTTGGTGACGCGTCCCTCTCTTGTCATCCGGCCCCACCTCCCAGGATGACGCGGCAGGCCATGAGACCGCTGCAGCCTGTGATTGGCTGCAGCCTGTGCTTGGCCTGTGATTGGCTGCAGCTGTCACTTGGCCTGAATTGTCATCCCGGGAGGTCGGACTGGAGGAAGGAGCCGGGACTTATCGGTAAGTCAGAACTTCTGTTTTTTTTTACACGTATATGTATATTGTGATCGAAAGTCACTGTCCATGGTGCTGAAACAGTTTAAGTCTTTGAGCACCGTGGGCAGTGACTGTCTCCTGACGTCGCGTACCCGAACATTTTTTGCCGGGTTCGGTTAAAACGAGTTCGGCCGAACCCGGTGAAGTTCGGTGCGCTCATCTCTAATTTGACACTCCGTTTGGATGTTTGTAACCAGAAAAGCACGTGGTGCTTTTCTGTTTACATTCATCCTTTTGACAGCTCTTGCGTGATTTTCGCGCATGCAACGCAGGACCGTCAGTGTGGCATGCGTTGTTTTCACGCACCCATTGAAGTCAATGGGTGCGTGTTGCGTGAAAAACGCAAGAATATAGAACATGTCGTGAGTTTTACGCAACGCACTCACGCAGCGCAAAATTCACGCATCGTCTAAACAGCCCCATAGACTATTATAGGTGCGTACGACACGCGTGAAAAGCACGCGCGTCGCACGCGCGTATAATACGCTCGTGTAAATGAGGCCTAATGCTGTATCCAGCCTGTAAGACATCAATCAATGCCATTTGTATATGGCGCGCGTGGTTTATGCTGCATCGGTCAGAATATAAATAGGCATTATTTGGTGCTGCTAAAACCCCATACTCATTAGACAGAGAACTTGGAAGCTCTGACTAGGTAAATCCTATTTGACGTGGTTGAGAGTAATCCCCTGAGAAATAAGAACACTAGAAAATGGGACTTCAAGTCTACAGCTGTTTCTAGACTTCCCCTTGAAACGTATTGTTTTTATGTACCCAGCGAGTCCAACAAGACAGCTGACATATTGATGAGTTTTGTTTGCCTGCAGAAGGGTCTTACCACTTGATAAATAAAAGCCATAAAGTTATACCCTAAGTTTTTTTAGGTGCTATAGATCAAGAAAATAGTCTTAACATGGTAGCAGTGTGTTGTAGCTTGAAGCACATTCAATTGTTGTGGTAGTGTCTCCATTAAGGTTCATGAGAATTTCTACCCCACATCTATCATGATTGCTTTGAGCCTGGCTGTGTTTCGTCATGTATGTTTTACATGAACATCTTTATAAACATTAGCAGCCATTATATTAAATGCAGAAACCTGCAGAACCTCTTTGGCTTTGCATCATTGCTTCTATACTACTGTCATGCATACGTTGTGCTGCTGTTCCTTTGTGACTAGTCTACTCATATACAACTGGTACTGAGCAGCTATGACTTTAAATGTATTTTTTTTAATAGCAATACGTTAGGGAGGTGATAAATGGGGCATACAAACATATTATTGTTACTTGACTTAATTATGCAATTGGGCAAATCCCATTTTTGGTATTATACAATTAGAGGGGTTGTCTTATGAAGACAACCCCTTTCCATATGTCCTGCTAGGGCAAATAGACATCACGGGGGGGATATGAGCAGCTCTTGCTCTGGTTGACCAGGCATGTTCATTTGCGTGGCCAGCATGTAATACTACTTTTCTGCAGGCAGTGGCCGCTGCAGGGGAAATGTATGGCCAGCTGCAGCTTCCCCCGGCCATAACAGCAGATCACCAGGGATTTCTGAGGCCGCACCCTTGGGCCAGCTTCAATTTATAAAAAATATTTTCTTCATTAGACATCCCCTTTAAATAATGCCCTGTTGGTCATTGCAATCCTTTCATATGAGCAGACCAATGTTAGTGATAGCAGTTATTTATTAGTAATATCATAATCATATTCAATCAAATTTGTGACATTTTTCTTGTCATGTAGTGAATCCACTTTTCTATCACTGGTCTAGACATACAAATGTCTACAGATCTCTTCTATGTGCACTCAATTCTTTTTATATTCTTGGGAAATATACATCATTATGATCATATATAAATTCAGCGGGCACTTTAATATGCCTACAATTCTAATAATGGGTAAGACGTTCTTAGCCCTCAAAACAGAATTCATTCTTTGTGACATTAATTCAACAATGTGTTGGAAACATTATGTAGACATTTTTTTCCACGTTGACATAAAAGCATCAGACACTTGCTGCACATTCATGATACAAATCTCCTATTCCCCCACTTCCCGGGGGTACTCTATTGGATTGAGATCTGCTAGCAATTGGAAAGTAATGAACTCATAGTCAAGTTCCTGAAAAGATGATTCAGATGATGTGTGCTTTGTGATAAGACAACATGGTCATGCTGGAAGTAGCCATTATAGGGTGATAATACTGTGGTCATAAGGGGATGTGCATAGCCACCAACCTCATAGTAGGCATTGGCATCTTATCAATGAGAATTAATGTACACCAAGAAAACATTCCCCGCACCACTATACCACCACCAGCCAAAACCATTGACATAAGTCTTGGTTCACACCATTGTTTGCCATTCCGTTGTTCTGCTCTGTCTGAGGAGCAGAACAAGGGAAAAACCAGAAGTGGCGGTTCCGTTGCACCACGGACACCACTAGCGGCCGATGGAACCAATTGATTTTAATGGGTTCCGTTGGGTCTCCGTGGGGGGGGGGGGGTAGCCGCAATTTTACTGGAAACAATAGCGCAATATGCTGAGCCATTGTTTCTGGTATTCTCGGCCGGATCTGTGACGGAGGCCCCTAACAGAGCCTTCAATACAGATGTGAACGAGACTTAAGATGGGAAGAATCCATGGATTTATGTGGATTTTGCCACATAGTGACATCCACCTGTGCAGCAGCCATTGAGATTCCTTAGACCAGGTAATATTTTTTACATTTTCAAAACGCCAATTTTGGTGCTCCTTTGCTTACTTATTCCGATTTTATTTACATACTCTTTACTTTTTGACTGTTTTCCCTTATTATTCACTTTGATTTTAAGTTTGTTTGTAAACTGTCAACTAGCAGCTGTAAACAGACTGCTGTTTATGGATCTTATTATACTGATTAGTACTCTGAGTGTTCATTAACACATGTTTATCCATATAGCTTGATTAATGTAGATAAAGTATCTAATATCGGCATATACAAATGCAAATCAGATGATGTGTCATAGTTATTCATTTATTATTTTAAGACTAGCAACAAGGTGTATTAAAGGGAACTTACCAGAAGTAAAATGGAAAAGGCTCCCCAGTTTAGATTAAAAAATGTGTTTTTCATAGCTTATGTCTACTGTTTATTCAAGTTACAGGCCCGAAGCCTGAGGCTGTACTACTGCAAGGACCTCATGTCTATATCCTGAGTTTTGTCCTTTCTCACAGACGCATTGAGGCAGAGTTATTTATATTGTCGTGGGGTGCATCATTTTACTTGAAAATAGTGTAAAAAGCTCCAAATGTATTAAATGGTGCACGTGGGTTAATAAATGTGACGCAACCCACCACACACATGAAGGCTTGCTAGCGTGATCAGCATAGACCTCATTCTAGAGATTTTTAGCGGTCATACTGCCACCAAATGTATACATTTTGTCTTCACCACTTCTTTACCTCTTTCTCAAACCTTCCAAAGAAATGTTTTGCTTTTTGTAGACATACTCAGAAAGTACTAGGTGTTACCTGTTTGCTTACTGTGCACAATTCACAAAGAAAAGCCATAATGCACTAGACACTGTATGTGAATCTACAGTGGCTGCATACTTCCCATCATTAAGAGTAACATACATATTGAAAAAGAAGTTCTACCCTCCCATGATATGCAATCAAAAAATATAATGGAAAAAACGGTATATTTAGCCTCAAAATAATTATTTATCTGCACACAATCTGTACTTTGGTCTATGAAACCAAATATTTCAAACAACATTTATATATTCTAACACTCTATATGCAATTCAATTCAAACATATACTCATGTTCTGCTTCCTTATATTTGGAAAAATGCGAACTCAGTTACACAACTAGAAGGATTAATGGGGTTGTTTCACAACCCAGTTTATTTGGGAGCTGGCGACACCATGCATACAGCTGACTTTGCCGGGGGAAGTTGTGGTCAGATAGAGAATTCTCTTGCAGTGACCACTGTAGGAGACATGTAGTACTACATGGCGACAATTCAGATGAATGACTCTCCATGTAATAGATGGACAGTTTGAGTCTGCCAAAGTGGGAGCCACACTTATAGAGCGACTCTTCATTTTGGCTTATAGAAGGGGGTGCTGAGCGGGAGCATACGGACTGGAATTTTCATCTTCACGAGACAACCCTTTGTTTTGCAAAATGTTACATTGTTCCAACAATGTACAACAGGTTACTGTAGCCTTAGTTGAGTTAAAAAACACATGTAATAGTGAATGGAAAAGGGAAGGAATTATAGTTTCCACTACCATCTTGGCAAATGTGCACCTATAGATGCCAAGGAATCCCCCTGTCTTGAGCATACTATTCATGGAGTCATTTCAAATTAAGCAAATCCATAATATAATGTTTCTATTAGAAAAAGCAATTAAAAATTCCCTACCCTTGCCTTAAAGGAGTAGCCAGCAGTCTGTATTCCCTGAATGTATTGCACACACAGACTGTTGCTACTCACTGCAGGGTAAGCACAGGGAGTTTGACATTCCCCACAGAACCACAAGATATTATCAGATTGATTCTGCCTATGAAGAGATTGTTTCTGATTCTAACATTATTTTATGAATTTGCGATTCGCGCCATTCCTTAATACAATCTATAAAGTGACTCCAAATCAGAGCTTCATTTGAACACAAATATTAAAAACTACAGCGGCTGCGGCCATAGCTCCAGCTATGGGGCCCAGAGGCTGTGGGGCCCACTTAAATTCAGGAACACCATTCTTTTTTGTGTGTAAAATCAACATGGTAGCTTTCTGCTATCTGGCATTCTCATGTGGGTTCTCCTTTGTCTAGATCTGATATTTGACATTACATATTATCTCTTGGTTGGTGCTGCAGTAAAGATATTATGCTGAATTTTGCATTACTACAAATCAGTTTACTATAAATTAGGTGGTAGTGGCCCATCTCTGACTATTCATAGGGACATTTGAAGTCTAGTTACACCCTTGTACATATATTTTAAGTTATAGTAGTTTGCACATTAACTTTTTACTAGAAAATATAATGCAGAATTCCTATTTAGATGTACAAACTCTATCGTGGCAACTGGCAAGTAATGGGTTAAGGTAATTAAGTGAATTATGACACAAGATAAAAATGCTATATAGTGCTGGTGATTCTGCTTTATGTTTATTTGACCAAGTGACCACTCACCATTGGTTTACATCTATAATCTGTGCATTACTATGGCTACTGGCCATGCAATTCTCTAATACAGAAGTCCCAAAAATGTTATAGTTTGTGAACCACTTTCAAATATGACAGCTGGTTTTGAGCCACACTGAATAATAAAAGGAAAAAACTATTAAAGGTATGACAGAGCGATATGGACTGAAGTGCTTATTTTCTTAAAACCCTTCAAACAAAAAGGGATTATTAAAAGGGTAAAATCCTTTGGAGAATACTTTGCATTGCAACACAAAAAGAGATAGTTGCAAAAATGTATAGAAGTGAACATAGCAGAATAATACATTGTTATGGGTGGCTTGAGACATGATAGGGCTCACCTGCTGGCCATGCTCTGCCTGCAGTGCTGTCTGAAAGGCATTAGGTGATAATTCATAGCGTCCAGAAGTAACTTTTGGCATACTGGTTCAGACCTCATAAAGTCTACTGACTGTACCCGCTCTACCAACTCTGGAGCTGGGATGAGGGCAAAGCGAAGCCTCTTCATCAGATCCGGGGCATACTGCATGCGTGTTTCCCTGTCGTGTTCCAGCCAAAGTACAGACATCTGAAAGAGAGCGAGCTCAGACTCCACTGGTGGTGGTAAGGAGTCCAGCATGGAACGCATCTCTTCAAAGTTGAGCAGCAACACATCCTCCACCAAATACTTATTGGCCAGCTTCTTTGTCTCCTCCAGGCCATGAAGAGCTGCAATTTTGCACACCTGTTTATAGTTCTGCACTGAAATTTGATCATTGAGAAACTGTACACAAAGCTTTGTCACCTGAGGAATGTGCAAGATCTTGCTGACAGATAGTACCTCCTCAACGGTATCTAGAGACAGGGTAACATTGGCTGTGTAAAGGTACTCCAAGACCAATCTCAGCCCTATTGAGGAACATCCTTGCAAAACCAGGTTGTTGATGGCCCTCGGGCTGACAAGCATCTTCTCATCTGGGGAAGAGGAGGGTGTTCCAGGCTCATCTGACTGTTGCTGTTGGTCCTTTGATACAGATGACAAGGCATCCTGTCCAGGGTGACTAGAGAAAAGAGATCTAAAGTACTGAGAACAGGATGCAAGTACAGCTTTGTGGCAGTGGAACTGCTGTCCTTGGGCAGTCAATGTCACGTCACAGAAGAGCTGCTTACGCCACAAGAGGTTCAGGCCATGGAGGAGATTGTCACTATGGCTCGGGTCAAAGGTGGAAGTCCTGTCCCCCGATCTGGACATGGCGGGACTGGTGCAAATTTCTGCAGAAACCTACAGTGAATAAAAACCCATTTAAAACTTGTCTGTCAGATGAGAAAACTAACAGCAAACTAACATGCTAAGACATAAGAATTTGCAAAAGATTTAAGGCAGTAACATTGAGATGTAAAGAATGATATTAACTTCTATAACAAAACAAAAAATTATCTATTATAATACAGGAAGGCAATATCTTAGCAGGAGAGTAATACCCAAGGTCCAAAGGCATTGTAGATCCCGACACAGATGCTATATCTTCAAGATGCCCAATTATGATGCCTACTTCTACTATAATGCTGGAAATCTATCTATCTATCTATCTATCTATCTATCTATCTATCTATCTATCTATCTATCTCTCTCTCTCTCTCCCTCTCTCCATCTATCTATCTATCTATCTATCTATCTATCTATCTATCTATCTATCTATCTATCTATCTATCTATCTATCTCTATCGATGATATTCTTAGATATAATGATAATGTTTGATACCTAGGTTCTCCATATCAGGTTCTATTTTTCCACACCTCTTTGTTTTAAAACATCTGTAAAATTTCAAATTTTATTTCAGAATTTCTTGAAGAGTAGAGACTAGATCATGTTGGCATGAAAAGTATGAAACAATCTCTGAACACCAGTAAAATGTGTATTCATGTCTCTTTTTCGGTTTCTTCCTTTTATAAATGTTTTAATAATGTGCACATATCTAACAAACAATTAATACACAGAATATAAATGGATTTGTAGGTAGACCCAATTTAGAAACTACACCTGTCCAACCACCCACACTGATCCAAACGTCATAGTTTGCAAAGTTAACAATAATATGTAGCACAATATTCATATAATCAATGTATTGCATATGTATTTCCCTGGGGCTTTGCTGACTACTAGTAGTCTAATGTTTCAATTATTATTATTATTATTATTATTATTAGTTGCTATTTGTTTACTAAACTTGGTAAAAGTTTTGTCTTGGGTATTTTAAAGAATATATAAAAACATGATCAGCTGTCAAAACATATTTCAAACGTGTTATACTAAATGATATTAATACCAAAGGTGGGACTCAGTGCTATTAAACCTATTAACATTGAACCTACAAGAGTTGCTTTACCCGATGTCTCAGGTGCTGTCACTGTACATCCTGGGCTAACTTTAGAAGTCATCACTGAGGCTGTCCCTCCCATTCAGTCTGAGCACATAGTAATGATGCTGAGCTGCCCAGACACACATCTGACACCTTGATACTTCCACTGCTGATATCATATGCACCTCAGCACACATGCCTGTCAAAAGTCACTCACTGCCAGAAAAAGTGTCCGAGTAACTAGAATCAAACAGTGCTTTCCCCCCAATTTATTCTACATTCAACCAAAGATACAAAAGGCTAAAGAAAAAAAATCTTCAGTCTGAGAAATACATAGTCTCAATATTACATAATTTCTATTTTGTAAGTTATTATCACTTGCAATGCAATCATTATAAAGCAACACTATTATCAGCAGCCGTATCTATAGATAATGTAAGCAGTGTTGTGTAAGTCTGTGCACATTTCTTCACTGTTCCCAACATTCATGACAGATTTTACAGTAACCAGAAGATCTAATACTCCACACATCACACACCCCTCTGAAAATTTTACTTTAAAAAAAAAACAACAAAAAAAAACAACAAAGTATCAGGTTAATTTCCTAAGGAAAAAAGGGATCAAGAGTCAGCAGTAGCGGCAGCAATGATCCCATCTCCAGGATCTTAGGGACCCTCGGAATAAGATCCCGCTGCAGATCACAGTCTGCTGCATATTGCAGCCCTGCTCCCAGTCCCATTGTTATAACATTGTCCTTAGAGATAAATGCAGCACACTTTCACATAGTCAGTATTTATATAGCACCAACATAGTCCGCAGCACTGTACAAAGAACACACTCACATGAATCCCCTTCCATTTCATTTACCTATGCTGAAAGGAAGCCTTAGTCAGAGTATCTTAGAATTTCTAAGTGCCCAGTGGAAAGCCACATGAACATGAAGAGAACATGCAAACTCCATGCAGATGTTGCCCTGGTCTAATGTGAGCCCACTGCTGCAAGGTAGTGAGCCTCTTACTGCTGTGACATGGCAGTGAAGGAGTTCTTATAGTATCCCATGCTACTTTCCCCCGTCTTCAGCAGCATGTGCTGAATTCTGTATTTGGAAGAGGATCTCCCTTCAGCTGGACCTGGTCACTCTCCCCCTCCCATCCTCCTATTCTCTTCCCTGTATTCAGAGTTTACTGTCAACAATTGAAAACCTCCTGTATAGTGTCACTATAGAAAACAGCCCGGACACAATAAACATAGACGCAAGGCCAGAAACTTACCTGCAAAGTATAGGATGACTTTATCTTCCCACCCCAAAAAGGATCACACTCCTTCCCTGGGAGAGATCTGCAGCTCCTCAGATATCCCACAGGCTTCTTATCCCCAAACTCCAGGCAGTCAGTGTACACAGTGTATGTTGTGGGTCATCATTTGATCATGGTGAATTAGAAGAGAGCATGAGGAATAATAGTAGTAGTGTGAGGAGAGAGGAGAGCAGCAGAGGAGAAGGGGAGAGTGAGCAGAGCTTCCTGCAAGAGAAGGAGAAGAAGGGAAAAAAATGTACGTGTGACAAATTATGCTACCAAGAAACAACACATCATTATCCTTGGGCCTGGGGCTCAGTGAGTCGTAACGAGAGTAATAGGAAATCCACGGTTGGGGAGAGAAACGGTCGTGCATGGCCAGTGGAGAGAGACCATGCGAGGGGGCTGGATGCTGAGGAGCCGGGCAAAATTATGGCTCAAGGCTATTGTAAAAATTGTCGAGCGTAAATGACTGCGATTTCAAACATCTTTGGAAGAAAGAAAAGGGGGGAAACGGAGCCCTCCCCCCCTCCCCTGTCCTCCTCCCTTTCCCCATCCCTCTCTCATCTCTCTCTCTATAAAGAACCGTCAAGTTTTAGTGCGCATTGCTAATTAGTCAATTTCTCTCTGCCTTCACAGGCGGGCGACTCTGCTGCTGAGCCGAGACTGCTCATTTCTGCCACCAGTTTTTTTTTAGCTGTGATCTGGATGAATGAGTAGCTGTCTTATGACAAAAAATAAACTCTTATCCCCTCCTCCCCCCTTCTCAGAATAAGGAGATATTACCACCCCATCCCTGTCATGTACCCCATGCACTGTGCAAACTTTCTGTCAGGATGTTGTGCTGCTTCTACCCCCTCCACACAAAAAGGAGATTTTATTACCCCATCCCTGTTGTACCTGAAGCCTCGTCCTAACTTTCAGTGAGGATGTGTGAAGCTGCTGAACTGCCCCTCCACAGAAAAAGGAGATATTACCACCCCATCCCTGTCATGTACCCCATGCACTGCTTTCTGTTGTGCTGCTTCTACCCCCTCCACAGAATAAGGAGATGTTATTACCCCTTCCCTGTTATGTACCTCATGTCTTGTGCTAACTTTCTGTGCAGACGGATGTGTGTAGCTGCTAATCTCCCGTTACACAGAATAAGAACATGTTATTACCCCATCCCTGTTATGTACCTTTATGCTAGCTTTCTATAAAGATGTGTTGTGCCCCCCCCCCCCCCATCCACATAAGAAGGAGATATCCACCTCATCCCTGTCATGCAACTCATACAATGTGCAAACTTTCTGTGAGGATGTGTGAAGCGGCTGATCTCCCCTAAACAGAATAAGAAGACTTTTATAAGGCTATGTTCACATCTGCATCAGGGCTCCGTTCAGAAGTTCCGTCAGAGCTTTCCATTGTCAGCCCTGACTGACACAAACTGAAACCAGAGGTTTCCGTTTCCATCACCAGTGATATCAATGGTGATGATCCGGTGCCAATGGCTTGAGTTTGTCTCCGTTGTGCAAGGGTTCCGACCTTTTGATGGGATGAATAGTGTAGCCGACTACGGTATTCATCCCATCAAAACGACAGAACCCATGCACAACGGAGACAAACTGAAGCCATTGGCACCGGATCTGTCACCATTGATATCAATGGTGATGGAAACGGAAACCTATGGTTTCAGTTTGTGTCAGTCAGGGCTCTGTTCCGACGGAAAGCTCAGCCTTACCCCTTCCCTGTTATGTACCTCATTCCTTGTCCTAACTTTCTGTGAGGATGTGTTGTGCTGCTAGTCTCCCCCCCCCCCCCCCTTCCCAGAATAGGAAGACATTAGCACCTCATCCCTGTCATACACCCATTCATTGCGTTTTCTGTGAGGATGTGCTCTGCTGCTTCCCCACCTCCTCCACAGAATAATAATATATTACCATCCTATCCTGGTCATGTACCCCATGCACTGCGCTAACTTTCTGTGAGGATGTGTTGTGCTGCTAGTCTCCCCCCCCCCCCCTTCCCAGAATAGGAAGACATTAGCACCTCATCCCTGTCATACACCCATTCATTGCGTTTTCTGTGAGGATGTGCTCTGCTGCTTCCCCACCTCCTCCACAGAATAATAATATATTACCATCCTATCCTGGTCATGTACCCCATGCACTGCGCTAACTTTCTGTGAGGATGTGTATAACCTCCCCTCCTTAGAGTAGGAAGATATCAGTACTCCTTCCCTATCATACACCCTATGCACTGGGTTTTTCGTGAGGAGGTGTTGTGCCCCCCCTAGAATTGTAAGATATTAGCACCCCATTCCAGTCATGCACCATATGCGCTGTGCTAAATTTCTGTGAGGATGTGTTGTGCCCCAGGAGCTATTGTATTACCACCTCAACCCTGTCAATCACCCCATGCATTCAGTTTTCTGTGAGGATGTGTTGTGCCCCAGAATAAGGAGCTATTGTATTACTGCCTCATCCCTGTCAATCACCCCATGCATTGTGTTTTCTGTGAGGATGTGTTGTGCCCCCCCCCCCCCCACACACACATTTTTTAGAATAAGAAGAAATTACCATCCCATGCACTGTGAAAACTCTTTGTCATCATGTGTTATGCTGCCACTACCCCCTTACACAGAATAGTGAGATATTACCACCCCACCCCGTCATGTATATCATGCACTGTCCTAACCTTCTATACAGAATAGGAAGATATTGCCACTCTATCCCTGTAATGTACACCATGCATTGTGCTAACTTTATACGCTACCGCCCCCTACAGAATAATGAGATATTACCACCCCACCCCGTCATGTATAGCATACACTGTCCTAAGCTTCTATACAGAATAGGAAAATATTACCTGTCTATCCCTGTAATGTACACCGTGCATTGTATTAACTGTCACGATCTGTGGGTATGTGGACCCACTGGGCCGTACCGCCGTAGTAGGATAGCAGCTGGCCACACAGTGTACCAAGTAAAGTCTATAGTCCGAGTTAGGGTACCTGTGGTAGTTCAGATAGTAGCGATGGTAAGGCTCCGATGGCACCCTGTCAGCAGACACCAGACGTGGTGTAACACAGCAGACGTGATCGGTGGCACAACATGACTCCAACTCTCTAAGGCACAGAAATAAGGTAGCACGCGATACAGGATACAGGTTGCAGGTATGGGAACACTGGGAACTGAAAAACACTAAGGGACCATTTGCAAGACTAACAATGGTAAACACAACAACGCTCAGGCAATGAAGGAAGGGGCAGGGCCCTTCTTATAGTCCAGGGTGAGTATGGGCTAATTACTGATTTACTTCATGTAAGCGCGCTGGCCCTTTAAGGTTGGGCATGAATGTGCGCGCGCACCCTACGGGACACAGCAGAATGAAGCGGAAGTAAGCGCTGGCGTCTCCTGAGGAGAAGATGCGGGCCATTCTATGAGGATGTGTTATGCTGCCGCTACCCCCTTACACAAGATATTGCCACTCTATCCTTGTAATGTACTGTACATCGTGCATTGTGCTAATTTTATACGCTACCGCCCCCCTACAGAATAATGAGGTATTACCACCCCACCCCGTCATGTATATCATGCACTGTCCTAACCTTCTATACAGAATAGGAAGATATTGCCACTCTTTCCCTGTAATGTACACCGTGCACTGTGATAACTTTATACGCTACCGCCCCCCTACCGAAAAATGAGATATTACCAACCCACCCCGTCATGTATATCATGCACTGTCCTAACCTTCTATACATAATAGGAAGGTATTGCCACTCTATCCCTGTAATGTACACCGTGCATTGTGCTAACTTTATACGCTACCGCCCCCCTACAGAATACAGATATTACCTCCCCATGCACTGTATTAACTGTCTGAAAACATGCACTTCTTCCCCCCATACCCCATCAATAAGATATTACCACCCCATCCCTGTCATGCTCCCCATGTACTGTGTATGGTGTATTGTAATCCTGCCCCCCCCCCCCTCAAGCCTGCTCTAAGGATCCACTAATATGTTTCCGTTATCTGATTTTTCACTTGTCTCCTTGCTATTATGTGTAAAAAGACTGTCACCGCCATAGTGATCAAATACTGACGCTTGTTGTTAGAACAGCTAGAAAACCAATTTAATTATTATCACTGGAATTCATGACCTGTCGACATTTCTAGGCATTATACGTGCTGCCTTTTTACACAATTTAGCGTACATTTTATTAGGAAAGTCAAGAAATGTCAATATAGAAAAAAATGTAAGGAATCTTATATTTTTTGATCAGCGCATGATAGTTACAAGTACAATAACTATTACAATATAGATTACAATAACTGAGTGTCCCATAAACAAAGCTATTCATTGTAATAATGAAAAAGATTTTGTACAGTTTTTGATCATCTATCAAAAATCCATGATGTGTATGGTGATTTGTCTCATGGGGAATTCAGGCGACTGTCACTTTACATATAATGTCATTGCTGAATAGTTATATGCAGCCCTGACAATCTTTATTCATTAGGATCACACTAGCAGCAAAAGCCGCCAACATGATCAGATCCATTGCCATGAGGACAGAATACTGCATCCCTGAATGGGCAATATGGAGGAAGCGGTAGTCTGAGACACTCCCCTTGACTTTGCTGGCACCATAGACGCCAGCTCAATCCTTCCTATCCTCTCTGCAGTAGCATGCACTTTTTGGGGTAGTATTTGATTAAGTTGTTTGAGCCATACAAGCGAGTGGATATAAAAGAGAAGAGACATATCAGTTTTTTCTTTATACTTTTCCTTCTTTTTGGATCCCCTACTGTGTTTGGTTAAAAAAAAAACTACCACAAAAACACTGTAAGCGCAGAGCATGCTACGCAGATTCCATAGCAGGCTGCTTAGCAACAGGCATGGGTGACCGGACGAGATCTATACATGCTTGAGTAGACCAGCATGGTCACCATCTGCACTATAAATGGACCATGTAGTGCCACCAGCACTTCCTTTGCTGGTGTTCGTATGTGGATGTAATGCCCATGGCCGCGGCCCGACAGGTTTGCTTAACTCCTGACGGCCACAGCCATGGAGCAGTGAGCGCTGGTCCCCATCTCCTCCTCAGGAGACGCCAGTGCTCACTTCCGCTTCGCTCTTCTGTGTCACCTGAATTAAAGACCAAATTAGCCCATGAGCACCCTGGACTATAAGAAGGGCTCTGCCCCTTCCTGCATTGCCTGAGCATTATTGTCATTACCCTAGTTTGTCTCTGCAAATGGTCTCCTAAGTGTCTGCCAGTTCCCAGTGTTTTCCGCTCCTGCTTCCTGTAACCTGTATCTCGTGCTATCCTGGTCCAAGTGCCGTATTGAGTTGGAGTCGTTCTGCGCTGCGTACCACGCCTGTCCTGCTATACCACGCCTGGTGCCTGCCTGCTGCCTAGTCCCATCCGAGCCTGTCTTGCTACTGTCTTAACTGGTTCCCGACCGCTGGCTGTGTTTTTACGGCCAGCGGTCAGGGTCCTTAAAACCCGAGCCATAGACTTTTTACAGCTCAGGTTTTAACTTGCTGCCCGAGCAATCGGGCAGCTGAATGTCGGGTCTCCGGCTGTCAGTGACTGCCGGGGACCCTGACGAGAGGATAGAAGCAGCTTTCGCTGCTTCTGTCTTCTCTGATCACTTATACACAGCACTCAATGCACGGTGTGTATAGGAATAGAAGCAGCGGCCGCGCCGCTGTCTCTATTCCTCCCAGTGTTCATGTGACTGGTCACATGATCGCCGGGTGCCGTTACTGACAGACTGCTGCTGGGTCTAACTAGACCCAGCACAGCCCTATTAGTGACAATCGTCACTATGAGAGGGCTGATTTCCCCTGTAACTGGGGCTGCTGTGCAGCTCCAGTTACAGTGGAAAAACATGATGTAAAAGAAAGAAAAAATATATATAAAGTTCCCCAAAGGTCTTTTTTGACCTTTGAGGGACAGACCATAGTAATAAAAAAATTGTAAAGTAAAGTGCAAATTTTTTTTTATAATACACGTTAAATACCCACGCCAAAAAAAAACGTTCCCCCCCGCCAATCATTGTTGTAACGCTAGCGCTGACCCAATTACCCTAATATAGACATGTAATATATTGAAATTTATGGTAGACAATGACGATCACAAATAAAAGGTCTATTTTAGGGTAAAACTATGTTATTACCCCAAAAAAAATAGCTGAATCGTAAAAAAGGTTATTTTTTTACTATTAGTTTCAAACTTTATGAATAAAAATTCTAAAATAGCAAAAAGGATGTGTATAAAAATGATAAAAAAAGAAACCTGCATTGTCTACGGAAAAAAAACATCGCAAAAATCACGTCGTTAGCCCAACAAATAAAAAAGTTATAGCCATTTAACTAATGCGTGCTAAAAATGGCTAAAAGGTGTCTGGTCCTGAAGGCTCAAAATAGCCCGGTCCTGAACTGGTTAAGCCACCACAGGTAGACCTATACGAACTATAGACTTTGACCTGTGTCCAGTTGGCCAGCTGCCATACCGTTAAGGCGGTATGGCCCAGTGGGTCCACGCACCCTTACGTGACAGGGGATTTATAATACGGCCATATACATAAGGCCTTAGACAGACCAGGTCATCCCATACCCCCTCTCATTGCATGGTGCAGTACTGCTAACACTGTATGTGTCACCCCCTATTGTATAGCCTCAGGCAATATATTGTAATTTTTATAAAAGTATAATTTGCTTATAACAAATCTCCATATAAATAAGCAGTACAACAGGTGCCTTAGCAAGAAACAATGTGAATGACTGAACCAATATATTTACTTCAGCCTAACTAACATCTCTTAGTTTATCTTTCTATTGTTATTTTACAAGCTTTTTGTCACTTTTGTGTTAACACTCCCGTTCTTTGACCAGTTGGGTTCAAGTTTTTGTATAGCAGTATAGAAATGGTAAATGGATTGAGCAGTTTCTTGGTTTCTGTCCCCTGCACTACACACGATTTATGATCTTGTTTGAAAGCAGATTTTCTCCATCGTTTTGTCTGGTTAGACAGGCGGCTCGTAACTTCAGTGTCAGCTGTTCTTCGGCCCAGAGTGGTTTAGAAGAAGACACTTTTTTATGGAAAAGATTAGCATTTTGTCAGATTTGCTTTTCACTTTCCCGGCTTAGCGTTGCCGAAGTTTGAATCTAATTGCTTGAAACGTCTGTGTATTTCCGTCAGTGTAACCTTTAAACTTTCTATCACATCTGATATTTAAACCTCGTTCACACAAAACAATGGTGGACAGCTGACACATGATTAATAGCTTCCCTAGCATTTTAAAAAATATTTTTATACATTGATATTTTCAGAATACTGCTGGAGCTTCTTGCTGAGCTGCATTATAGTATGCACTGTGCTATGTCCTCATGGGTTGGCTTTTTCAGTGGTTTTACCACTGCTGTATTTTATCATTTATGCTGTAATTATTTTTGTGCAGTTTTAGTATAAGAGATTCTGTACTTGTCACTTCCTTAAGAAGCTTTTCTTCACTTTGCTTCAAAGTGTAAAGAATGCAGTATGGAATACTGCATGTTAAAATTGCACATGTATTTAAGTGATAGAAATATTTCTTATAGACAAATATGTACAGTATATACACACAAAGGCATTGCTGGGTTTTCCTTCTTTTGACTAAGATTCATTTTTACCCGAACTAAAATGTTACTTTTAAAGGAGGGCAAGTTTGGACCAGCACATACAACTGTATGCCTATACAGTTGCATACGTCTGCAATTGACTGTCATAAAAAAAAAAACATTATTTTGGTATACAGCTGTATTATAAAAGCGTAGTTGACTAAGGCAGTTGGCGTTGCAAGTTACATGCTATCCACATTTGCTCATTAAAGTCTGTGGGCACGTTGGTATATAGTGAGGCGTTTTGGCTTACCAGGCACTTTATTTGACAGTCAGCTGCTCCATTCCGGGCCGCCGTTGGGTCACGTGATCCTCACACTAACTTCTTTAATCCTACAGTATCTGCTGTAGGGACCGGAATTCAGTCTCTCTGAGTATCATAGATTTGGTGGTCAGAGTGCGGATCTCGTGACCCAACTACAGCCTGAAATGGAGCGGCTGACTGTCAAATAAAGTACCTGGAAAGCCAAAACACCTCACTACTTTCACATAATAATTTTTTCACTCGGGTAGAGGTGGGTGGGATCGAAGAAATCTGATTAAAATGTATTATATATAAGGGACCAGAAAGGGGGATTCATTGGGACAGGAGGTGTAATACACTGTATTATACAATAGGCAATGGCGGATTATCATTAGGGCGGTTCGGGCGGCCGCCCGGGGCCCAAGGCTCCCCGGGGGCTCATGGCTGGCCGAATCGCACATGATCGCACGGGCCCCCTCATGCCCTGTGGCGTCGCTAGCACCGGAGGGGGCCCCGGTGCTAGCGGCAGCCAGATTCATTTGTATCTGAGTCCTCAGGACTTAGATACAAATAAATACTATAGGCTGCAGGTCACGTTCGGCTTGCAGCCTATAAGGCGCTAGGAAGACTCCCTGCGCAGGCCGGTGTGATGAGGTACTGCATCACGCCGGTCTGCACATGCGTCTAGACCGGAGGATTCACACGCGTCCAGCTGGAGTGGCCGCCACGGGGCAAGGTAAGTAAACTGTATAAACTGTATATTTTTTTTTAGGTGGGGACTATCGCTGTGTATATATTCAAGGAGGGGGGGATTGCTCCGTTACACTATATACAAGGAGGAGTGCTGGGTGGCCCTATATACAAGGGGGATGGTAGCGCTGTGTGGGCCTGTATACAAAGGGGGGAGTGCTCTGTGACACTATATACAAGGCGGGGAATGCTGTATGACACTATATACAAAGGGAGGAGCGCTGTGTGACTCTATATACAAGGGGGAGCGCTGTGTGACACTATGTACAAATGTGGTTGCCTGTGTAGCACTATATACAAGGGGGGCTGTGTAGCGCTATCCACAGCGGTATGTGTGTGGCGCTCTTTATAGGGGGGCTTGTTGGCGCTATTTACAAGAGGGGGAGGGCTGTGTGGCGCTCTCTACATGGGGGCTGTATGGCTATATCTATAGGAGGCTGTGTGTAACGCTCTCTATGGGGTGGATGTGTGATATCTACAGGGGGCTTTGTGTGGTGCTATCTATGGGGGTGTGTAATATCTACAGGAGTTGTGTGTGGCACTATGTACAGGGGGCTGTGTGTGGCACTATGTACAGGGGGCTGTGTGTATGTGGTGTTTTACAGTGTGTGGTATTATTATATTCAGGCGCGCAGTGTTTGGTGCTATTATATTTTGAGGCACAGTATGTGGCACCATGATAACTTTATTTTCGTTTATAAGTGTGGAAATGTTGGAAAAGTGAGGAGACGAAGACATCTGAGTGGCAAATTCTGCGGAAATGAGTCATGGCCGGGAGAAGTCGTCATGAGCTCTGGACCGGATGGAGAAGAAAAGAGGAAAACAACTACTACAATCTGAGACGTCGTCACCTGTGAGTCACTAGATTTATAGAGAATCTGTCACCTCTCCTGACATGTATATTATAGGAAATCCTTGTATTTCACAAAAAGTCTTTCTGCAGTCCAGGACTGATAGACAATTCCCCTTGTCAGGAGGATGTGTCCCAGCACAGTGTGATACTGTTAGTATGTAGGGACACAGCCCTGTGACAATGGGAATCATAACACCCATTTGATAATGCTTGCCCAAAAAGGTAGTATTAAAAATAATTACTGCGCGGCAGGTCAGCGGTGCGGAACGGGGGCCCAAGTTTGGGTAACAACCCAGGGCCCAAGGTCTACTTAATCTGCCACTGACAATAGGCACTGGTGTAGAGGGAGGCCGTGATGAACTGATTATTATGGGGTGGAGGGAGAGGGTAACGTGTACTTTTGATGGGCTGTGTGTGTATACGTGTGTGTGTGTGTGTGTGTGTGTGTGTGTGTGTGTGTGTGTGTGTGTCAAGTCTGAGCCTGTTTTGGCCTTAATGACGATGGCGATTTTTCAAATCTGACGTGTGTCACTTTACGTGGTAATAGCTTCGGAATGCTTTTACCTGTCCAAGCGATTCTGAGATTGTTTTCTCGTGACATATTGTACTTTATGTTAGTGAAAAAATGTAGTCGATAAATTCAATATTATTTGTAAAAAACACCAAGATTTGGAGAAAATGTGCGAAAATTTGCTCTTTTCTAAATTTAAATGTATCTGCTTGTAAAACAGATAGTAATACGACACAAAATAGTTACTAATTTACATTTCCCATATGTCTTCTTTATGTTTGCATAATTTTTTGAACATTCTTTTATTTTTCTAGGACGTTACAAGGCTTAGAACTTTAGCAGCAATTTCTCATATTTTCAAGAACATTTCAAAAGGCTATTTTTTCAGAGACCAGTTCAGTTCTGAAGTGGCTTTGAGGGCCTTATATATTAGAAAGTCCCCATAAATCACCCCATTTTGAAAACTGCATCCCTCAAAGTAGTCAAAACAGCATTCAGAAAGTGTTTTAACCCTTTAGAGTTTTCACAGGAATTAAAGCAAAGTAGAGGTGAAATTTACAAATTTCATTTTTTTTTTCCAAAATTAATTTTTAATACATTTTTTTCTGCACCACAGAAGGTTTTACCCGAGAAATGCAACTTAATATTTATTGCCAAGATTCTGTAGTTTAGAAATATCCCACATGTGGCCCTAGTGTCCTAATGGACTGAAACACAGGCCTCAGAATCAAAGGAGCACTTAGTGAATTTTGGGGCCTCCTTTTTGTAGAATATATTTTAGGCACCATGTCAGGTTTGAAGAGGTCTTGTGGTGCCAAAACATGGGAAACCCCCCGAAAGTGACCCCATTTTGCAAAATACACCCTCAAGGAATTTATCTAGGGGTTTAGTTAGCATTTTGATCCCACAGTTTTTTTGCTAAATTTATTTGAATTAGTATGTGAAGATGAAAATCTACTTTTTTTCTGAAAAAAGTAAATTTTTTTACTTTTTACAAGGTATAAAGGAGAAAAAAACACCCCAACATATGTAAAGTAATTTCTCCCGATTATCGCAATACCCAATATGTGGTAATAAACTGATGTTTTGACCCACAGCAGGGCTCAGAAGAGAAGGAGCACCATTTGGATTTTGGATTTCTGATTTTGCTGGAATAGTTTTCAGTGCCATTTCACGTTTGCAATGTACTGGAGGGACCAAAGCAGTGGAAACCCCCCAAAAGTGACCCCATTTTGGAAACTACACTAAAGTTAGCATTTTGACCCCACAATTGTTTTGCTGAATTCATTGGAATTAGTCTATAAAGGTAAAAATCTACTTTTTTTCTGAAAAAACATAGACATTTTTAATTTTTACAAGGAATAAAGGAGAAAAAGCTCCCCAACGTTTGTAAAACAATTTCTCCCGATTACGGAAATATGCCATATGTGGTAATAAACTGCTGTTTGGACCCACAGCGGGGCTTAGAAGGGAAGGAGCGCTATTTGGCTTTTGGAGCTCTGGGAGGCTATTCTAACATCCTGCAAAGATATTCAAGCAGAAACTGTCCAAATACTCACAAACTCAATGGATGCAAGAATTGTGAAGGTGATATCAAAGAAGGGGTCCTATGTTAACATGTAACTTGGCCTGCTATGTTTTTTTTTGATTGAAAGAGCTTTTGATTTCTGTAAATATGACCTCCTGATGCTGCAAATTCAACAAATTACCATTTTAGTTCTCTTTACAACCTTTAAAATGTTTTGATCTCTGTTGTGCATAATAATTTAGTAAATAGTTTTTTACTTCTAAAAAAAAAATCTGTTATCATTAGGAGATTTGTTCAATAAAATTTGCATTATACTCCAATGGTTGATGGCTTCAAGATTATACTGACTGTCATTTGCATCGACTATTTAGGAAAATCAGCGAAAAATTAAATTTGCATAATAATTTGGAACGGTGAATGTTCCTGACAGATTCCACCAGTTTTCAAATGCCATTAGATGGCATAGGAAACTGTACTGACTGTCACCTTGGCTTTCTTGGCAATTTCTCTGTAAGGCCTTATTTACACGACCGTGTTATACGTCTGTGCTACGCGGGTGATTTTCAGGCGCGTCGCACGGACCTATGTTAATGAATGGGGCTGTTCAGACTGTCAGTGAATTTCACGCAGCGTATGTGCGCTGCGTGAAACTCATGACGTCCTATATTTGCCCGTGTTTCGCGCTACACGCACCCATTAAAGTCAATGGGTGCGTGCAAATCGCGCTCGGCACACAGCAGTAAAATAAATTAATGCAAACAGAAAAGCACCACGTGCTTTTCTGTTTGTAAACATAAAACCAGAGTGTCATCATGATGCTGGCTGCGCGAAAATCACGCAACCGCGCACCATATGCTGATGACACACGGACCTTTTTGCACGCGCAAAACGCCACGTTTTTTGCGCGCGCAAAACGCACACGCTCGTGTGAATCCGGCCTAAGACAGACCTACACTTCTAAGGGTTATAATTGTCTGTCTGTCTTCTTTTGTTAATTGGCTTGTTCTTGCCATTGTGATATTAATATGCTCTGTCCTGAAGGACGAAACTGTATAAAACCTGCCCTACAGGGTGTTGCGATGCAGTCTGTTCCAACACTGGTTATCTAGAATCAGAGGGTTTCAAAATAATCTCCAAAAGTTGAGAGACCTGTAGGAATAGTTTTGCATCCAATTTAAACCATAATTTGCTTTCTGTGCTGCAGAGCAGCTGTTCTTTAGGTCTTCCCTGAAAAAAATGCCCTTTGCTTAAAATCAGAAATTCAGACTATTGCTGCGTTCTGAGGTTAACAATTCATATTATTTTTATGTTTTTAACTTACTTTTGAACCTTTGAACCATTTCACGTTATTTGCTGTACTAGAACTGTGTTGATGTAAAAAATAACTGGAAAAATTGACGTGTTCTAAAACTTTTGTCCGGTAGTGTATGTGTTATATGTGTATAAGTTTCTGTGTATTTTTTGCAACGAAGGGGGACTCCATTAAAAATTTTAGTAAGGGAAACCCATGACCACTAGTTACCCCTCTGGCAGTTTAGTTGCTGCACCACTCCTGTGGTTTATTTGATTTAGCCACTCGTATTCTTAATTCTGGTTCACGTGGTAGATCCTTGACATAGGGCACAGAACTACATCTAGACGTGTTTGATGGAGGATTTCAGGACTCCTGGCTGGCATAATGTTGCGTTCAGGAGGGCTTCTCCCTCCCTGATTAAATAATCTTCGTCATGGTGTTAAAGGGGCCGAGCAGAAGGAGGACATCATCAGCTGGTGCTTAACCCCTTAAGGACCAGGCCTATTTTGGGCTTAATAACCAAACATTCTTTTTCATTTTTCCTCCCCGCCTTACAAGAGTCATAACTTTTTTATTTTTATGCCGCATAGCCATATGAGGGCTTGTTTTTTGCAGGACGAGTTGAATTTTTTAAGTACACCATTTTTAGGTGCATATATTATATTAATTAGCTTTTCTGAAAAAAAAATTCAGTGGAAATTGAAAAAAAACGGCTTTTCCAGCATTGTTTTTCGCATTTCAAATTTACGCCGTTCACTATGCGGTATAAATAACATGTTAACTTTATTCTATGAGTCAGTATGATTACAGCGATACTTAATATGTAGAGGTTTTTTTTAATGATTTACTACTTTTGCACAATTAAAACACTTTTTGCATATCCACATTCCAAGAGCCGTAAGTTTTTTTTTTTCTCAGTAGCCATAGTGTATGTGGGCTTGTTATTGGGTAGTTTTAATTGGTACTGTTATGGAGTACATGGGATTTATTGATTAATATTTTTTTTTCTTTGGGGGGGGTGGAAATAAAAGGCAATTTCACAGTGGCTGGAGGTGATGTCAGTTCAGTCCTCCATGTCTCCGATGAAGAACCTGTGGGAGGAAGTCCCGTCACAATGTGATCTCGCGAGATCATGCTGTGCAGTGAAACAAGCTGGGCATGAATGAAGAGAAGTTAGGCCCCCAGCTGCCATGGCAACCCATCGGCAGCCGGAAATCGTGTTCACAGGCCGCCGATGGGTGACAGAAGGGAATCCTCTCCCTCTGTCAAACCACTTAAATGCAACGGTCGCTATTAACCGCGATATTTGAGGGGTTAAATGGCCGGGTTTGGAGGTTTCTTCAATCTTAGCTGCTGCAGCAGGTGCCCGGCTGTCATTCACAGCCGGGCTCCCGCGGTGATCGTGCAGGCACAGCTTCTCTGCCCGCACCATCACAATCACATACATGCATGGTGGAATGCGCAAATGGTTGCCTTTCCATGCCGTGGATGTACATGATTATGCACTGGGGTGTTAAAAGAAACAATGAAGCAATGATTACAGGCAGTTATTGCAAACGGCGCTGGAGCATAGAGAGGTGAGTAGCAGTAGTTTTATTAAAAGGGTTGTCTCAACAAGAAACAACTCCTATCCAAATGCCCTATTATGTCATATAGACATCATCGAAGGGGGTGACTAATACTGATTGCCATATGATAAAAAACACTGGTAGTTCAAGTGAATATCATTAAAAATAGTACAAGCAACAAAGCAAAATATGCAATGTGTAATCACAGTCCCATAACAGATTAGGCAGAAATGAATAATAATAGACATGTACAGTAATTGTACGTCACACCAAGGGTCCCAACTCTGCCACACAGAGTAGAAGTAGTCACATCTCCTTTTATTTATTAGCTGTAGGAAAATCAATGTATTTATTATACATAGGAAACTTCACATTTCTATTGAAGCTGCAGCTATTGAACTGTGGAAATCACTGCAGTGTTCAGACTGATTGTAAAAAGGCAGCTCTGCCTATTCTGTCTTCCACCGAAGATTAGTGTATTTCAGCTAGAAAATGAGAAACTTTTTCTTCTCTTATTTTTTATTTGCCTGTATTGGATCAGCTTGTTTAGGGTTGCATTATGCTCATTTTTTTTTTCTTTTCATGTGTTTAATGAACAGATTTAGATGTAAAAAGTGATGTGAGCGCAATATATGAGTTGAAGCATCCGAAAACCAGCCAATAAACTCCTGCCATGATTTATAATATGTAATATAGTAACTAATACCTACAGTATATACAGATATAGCAGAAGCTGAGAATCGTAGCACTTGCTATCATTTAAGAACATTAATATTGTTTGCTAATTTTATATATATTTTTTGAGCCTACATATAACTGGTGCATTATACTAGATGATAGCATGTTCCGTCTATGAAAATGATACTGTATGTACTTAAACTCACTTTCCTTCTTATTCTAACCATATGCACTAGAGTACCTGAGGGGGGGGGGGGGTTACGGGATGTAGACCCGACCTTTAACTATGACGTGTCCTATATTTTGTGGGACTGTACCAGGTTTGGCATTGTTCGGTGGTTAGACTACACGATGCTCTGTACTGGCCCTGTTCACACAGAGTTTTTTGACGAGTTTTCTGGCGCGGAAACCGCTCCGCAAAACTCGTCAAAAAACGCCCGAAAAGGCCTCCCACTGATTTCAATGGCAGGCGGACGAGTTTTTTTACCACGAGCAAAAAAACGTGTCGCGGTAAAAAGAAGCGACATGACCTATCTTGAGGCGGTTTCCGCCTCCAAATCCCCATTTCACTCAGTCAGAAAAGGGAAAAAAACGCCTCGACGAGTGTTTCGACGAGTTTTTGTCAAACCACTGTGCAAAAAATGTCTGGAGCAGTTTTTGCAGGAGGAATTTTTCTCCTGCAAAAAACTCAGTGTGAACACAGCCTTACTGCAGAAGTTAAAGCGGATCGGTCAGATATTTATGCTGCCCTGTCTGAGCGCAGGATAAAGAAGTGACAGACACGGTGATCTCGGCGGTTTGTCACTTATTAATTAATGTTATGTAGTTTAGGAAAATTTGGAGCTTATACCTGCCAGCGCTGCAAATGGGGTTCATGTAAATTCATATATTCATTCTCCCCCGCCTCCCCTGGTTCTCCAATTGCTGATACCTTTCTGCCTCTGCACAGCAATAGGGAGAAAAATATCAATCAGCGAGTGGAGGGCAGGCAGACCATCAATATATGAATATACTTGGACTCCTTCTTGCTGCGCTGGCAGGTATAAGCTCTCAAGTCTCCTAAACGACATAACATTAACTAATAAGTGACTGCACGCAGAAATCAGCGTCTGTATCCTGGCCTAAAATAGTGCACCATAAATATCTGACCGATCCGATTTAAAGATGTTTGCCCTTCAGGGACATTTATGGCATGACCACAGGATATGCCATAAATGTCAGATAGATGCGGGTCCCACATCTGCAAGCTACGCTGTTTCCGTAACTGCCATTCACTTCTATGGGAGCTAGTAGGTCAGCGATCTATGCTGTTTTCTGATTACATGGTCGGAAATTACAAGTGGCAGCGGGAACGGAGAAAGGTAGAACGGGGTTTAGGGAGCCCCATTCTAGAGATAGGTGCGGGTCCCAGAGGTGGCTGGCTCCTCTATCTCCATAACTCCCATAAACTTTTTGCTGGAGGTTGCCATGCATCCTATAGGTGGCTGCTATAAGCGGTCAAGTGGTCCGGGTTCCAGACGTGGGTTGGGGGCCTCCACCAAATCTTTTGACCAGAGTCCTGCATAAACCTTATACTGGCCATGGTCAAAACAAAATAGGGATGTGATATAATAACCCAGTTAGGTAAATGTGTATATTACTCTTTAACCACTTGCCGACTATAAACACTGCAGTGGAAGGCAGTTAACTGTGAGCCACTGTATGTAAATGGTGGCTACTTTAACCATCTGCCGGCGCCGAGTGGCAATGCAGATCCCTGTGACCGCTCTGTTACTGTACAGCAGCTGTCAAAGGGATAAGCCACAATCATGGGGTGCTGATGGGTAGTAATGGCAGCTGGGGGCCTAATAAAGGCCCTCAGACCTACCATAGCTACTGTATATGTCTATAAGGCATCATTTACACGAGCATAATATACGTAAGTGCGACGCGCGTGCTTTTCACGCGTGTCGTACGCACCTATATTAGTCTATGGGGCAGTGCAGACAGTGCGTGAATTTTGCGCAGCGTGAGTGCGTTGCGTAAAACTCACGACATGTCCTATCTTTGTGCGCTGTTCGCGCATCACGCACCCATTGAAGTCAATGGGTGAGTGAAAACCACGCATGCCGCACGGAAGCACTTCCGTGCGAACAGCGTGATTCGCGCAACAGCTGTCAAACTCTGAATGGAAACAGAAAAGCACCACGTGCTTTTCTGTTTACAAACATCCAAACGGAGTGTCATAATGATGGCGGCTGCGAGAAAATCTCGCAGCCGCGCATCATACACTGATGACACACGGAGCTGTTAAGTGCCTTTTGCGCACGCAAAACGCCGCGTTTTTTGCGTGTGCAAAACGCACACGCTCGTGTAAATCAGGCCTAAGGCTGTGCTGAAGGCATGGACTAATAGATTGCCTGTTAGGGCATGCCCAGACGTGGCGGATTTCTTCCGCTACTGTCCGCATCAATGCCGCACATAATCTGCGTTGCAGATTCTGTTGCGGCTCTGCCCAAAATGGGCATTAAATTGATGCGGACTGGCCGTTGCGTATTGAGATGAAAGTACTTCCCTTCTCTCTATCAGTGCAGGATAGAGAGAAGGGACAGCACTTTCCCTAGTGAAAGTAAAAGAATTTCATACTTACCGGTCGTTGTCTTGGTGACGCGTCCCTCTTTCGGCATCCAGCCCGACCTCCCTGGATGACGCGGCAGTCCATGTGACCGCTGCAGCCTGTGATTGGCTGCAGCCGTCACTTAGACTGAAAGGTCATCCCGGGAGGTCGGACTGGAGGAAGAAGCAGGGAGTTCTCGGTATGTATGAACTTCTATTTTTTTTACAGGTTGATGTATATTGTGATCGGTAGTCACTGTCCAGGGTGCTGAAACAGTTACTGCCGATCGCTTAACTCTTTCAGCACCCTGGACAGTGACTATTTACTGACGTCGCCTAGCAACGCTCCCGTAATTACGGGTGCACACACGTAGTCACCCGTAATTATGGGTGCACACACGTAGTCACCCGTAATTATGGGTGCACACACGTAGTCACCCGTAATTATGGGTGCACACACGTAGTCACCCGTAATTACGGGAGTCCCATTGACTTCCTCAGTCTGGCTGTAGACCTAGAAATACATAGGTCCAGCCAGAATGAAGAAATGTCATGTTAATAAAACCAATACGCTCCACAGCACACATAACATCTGCATAACATCTGCGGACTTCATTGAGGAATTTTGACTCTCCATTGAAGTCAATGGAGACATTCCGCAATGAGTCCGCAACAAGTCCGCTACACGTCCGCAACAACCATTGTATGCTGCGGACACCAAATTCCGCTCCGCAGCCTATGCTACACAGCGGAATTTTCCGCAACGTGTAAACGAACCGAACCACAAAGCTGTGGAAGGCAATGGAAAAACATGTACACTGCGGATTTCCGCTGCGGACTGTCCGCAGCGGAATTCTAGAGCAATTCCGCTACGTGTGGTCATACCCTTAGTCTATCACTGACAGGCAAAAATTATTTTGTATACTGAAGCATTAGGAAAGTAATCAGTAGATTGCATTGTGAAGTCCCCTTATGGGCCAAAAAAAAAATATTACAGTTTAATAAACTTTATCACAAACATTTTTTTTTCCATAAAAAGTGATTTTTATTTTTCATAGGTTTTTTTATTAAAAAAATTACACATATATGATATTACAGCAATCGCAATGGCCCGTATAAAAAAGTTTTCATGTTTTCTAAACCGCACGGTGAACGATGTAAAAAATAAATGCAAAGAACAATGGCAAAATTGCTTTTTCTTTTTTCACCCCCCCCCCAAAATAATAAAAGTTAATCAATTATTTATAAGTTCCTAAAAAATGGATCTATTAAAAAATATGACTTTTAAAAAACAAGTACAAATACGGCTACATTGAGGAAAAAAAAAAGTTACGGCTATACGACTGTGGTGACATCAAATAAAAAAATGTTCATGATATTTGCTATTATTGTGTAAAAGTAGTAAAACATAAAAACCTATACATATTTAGTATCGCCGTAATTGTACCAAACTACAGAACACAGGCAATATGTTATTTATACCTCACGATAAACTGCATCCATTTAAAATGCAAAAAACAATGGTGGAATTGCTGGTTTTTTTCCATTTCCCCCTGAAAAAATAAATAAAAGTTAATCAATAAGTTAAATGTACCCCAAATTGGTGCCACCCAAAAAACAAACCTTCAAACTGCTACATCGATGGAAAAATAAAAAACTTTATGGCTCTCTGAATGCGGCAATGCAAAAATTCTACCAAAATAGGTTCAGTAATGAAGGGGGTAAACCCTCCGGTAATGAAGTAAGTAAAGTTGTACATTAGCTATAAGACATTAGCTATTTTTTAGTAGCTACAGCCAGGGGCGTAACTAGGAAAGACTGGGCCCCATAGCAAACTTTTGACTGGGGTCCCCCCTCCCTTGGGTGTCACACAACCCCCCCCCTTGTAGATAGTGCCTTTTTTTACAGCCCCCCCTGTAGATAACGCCATACAGTCCCCCCTGTAGATAACGCCATACAGCGCCCCCTGTAGATAACGCCATACAGCCCCCCCTGTAGACTGTATGGCGTTATCTACAGAGGGGTACTGTATGGCGTTATCTACAGGGGGGGCTGTATGGCGTTATATACAGGGGGGGCTGTATGGCGTTATCTACAGAGGGGGCTGTATGGCGTTATCTACAGGGGGGGCTGTGTGGCGTTATCTACAGGGTGGACTATGTGGCGTTATCTACAGGGGGGCTGTGTGGCGTTATCTACAGGGGGGACTGTGTGGGTTATCTACAGGGGGGACTGTGTGGCGTTATCTACAGGGGGGCTGTGTGGCGTTATCTACAGGGGGGCTGTGTGGCGTTATCTACAGGGGGGACTGTATGGCGTTATCTACAGGGGACTGTATGGAGTTATCTACAGGGGGGGGCTGTATGGCGTTATCTACAGAGGGGGCTGTATGGCGTTATCTACAGGGGGACTGTATGGCGTTCCCTACAGGGGGGGGGGGCTGTGTGGCATTATCTACAGGGGGGACTGTGTGGCTTTATCTACAGGGGGGCTGTATGGCGTTCCCTACAGGGGGGCTGTGTGGCATTATCTACAGGGGGGACTGTGTGGCGTTATCTACAGGGGGGCTGTGTGGCGTTATCTACAGGGGGGCTGTGTGGCGTTAGCTACAGGGGGGACTGTATGGCGTTATCTACAGGGGACTGTATGGCGTTATCTACAGGGGGACTGTATGGCGTTATCTACAGAGGGGGCTGTATGGCGCTAACGCCATACAGCCCCCACTGTAGAGAACGCCATACAGCCCCCACTGTAGGGAATGCCATGCCATACAGCGTCCCCCCCCCCCTGGCAGGGAACGCCATAATGCGACCTATAGTGTGTCCTACAAATAACATGCATCCCCTATCCAGGGGATACATGTGTGATCGCTGACATTGATAGGGAGAACGGGGGACTGAAAGTCCCCTGAAGTTCTCCATGACTAACCTCTGACTTCCGTCGTCTGTGTCGGCAGCTCAATAAAAATGAAAGGAGCACTGGTCACGCATGCGCACAAGCGCGACCGGCGCTCCATTCATTTCTACGGAGCTGCCGACACAGACCCCGGAAGTCCGAGGTTTGTGATGGAGAACTTCAGGGGACTTTCAGTCCCCCGTTCTCCCTATCGCTGCCAGCGATCACACATGTATCCCCTATCCTGTGGATAGGGGATACATGTCTTTTGTTTAATGGCAGAGCGGGGAGATACCTCCCTGCTCCGCCATAGTGTTCAGTGGCGTCCCGCTGTAGCAGCCATAGCGGCTGCTAGCGGAGCCTGCGGCCATGGTGGGGGCCCGTGCCGGCGGGCGACATGGGCCCCCTCATGCCTCGGGCCCCGTAGCAGTCGCTACCGCTGCTACGTCGGTAGTTACGCCACTGGCTACAGCTGAATGAAATGTAATGTCTGTTGTGACAGATCTTCGGTTACTTTGAGAAAAATAAATCGGACATGCTAGATATTTCCTCTAAGATCAGCGGTGCCACCAGTGTCTGACGGCCGCTTATCTCGCCTTGCTCAATAGATATGACATGCTTGCTTGGCCAAGTTGAACAAACATGTTAATCAAGAAATTGTACATTTTAATTGTCCACCAAAAGACCTTGTTTCATGTCTATAGCCTCTTTAAGAACAATATCACATAACCCTTTTCCTACTCATAGACATTCAATGTTCTGCTGACAGCTTTTGTTCATCAAGGGATAAAAAGTTTATCCCAAAAATTGTATTTGCTGCATGCTGCTGTTTCAAGGACAGACTGTAAATCTTGTAGGGTTTTCTCAGGCAAATATCTAGGGAAAACTCCAGACTGAAATCTTAGGAACCAAGGAGCGAATGAGTGGATAGCGCTGGCAGAATATATCGTACATCTGTGGAAGAATATATGTTTTCAATTAATGAATTATGGATGCTCCTTTGGCGTACAAACTCGTGTCTATCACTGAGACAATCTATTCAGTGTAATTTAAAACAGAAAGATGCAAGTAATAGACAGGACACCGTCATTTGTAGAAAATAAATACAAACTATTAATATGAATGCGTCATTCCATCAATAGCCGGCAAGGTGTGTCTAATATATGAAGTAGCCGCATTGTATAGAAAAAGCTGATGTATTAAGCCATTTGCTTTAATATTTTTCTAATAATACATCCTTTGTTTGAAGCAGAGAAATGTCATTATGGTTATGGTTTGCTAGACAATTACTTTGTCAAACCTCAACAAACTGCATAATAAATGGAGAAAAGATCTAACAAGTTCTGTATTTCCATCTGATTTGTTCTTTTCATTTAAGGTGCGCAGTATCTAGGGCTTGTAGCTGACATTCTATATTTTTCCTTAGGCTGCCAAGTAGCCAGGGTACACATTTATCTATCAAACTGAAGAGGAATAATTGAAACACTTAATATACATAGTGACAAGTAATCCATGAATGACCTCATTACTCATGTTTATTGATTATTTGCATTTAACATGTGAAGTTATATTATATTCTTATAGGTGGGCGCATATTTGTATAAAGTATTTGTACTTTTATGTCTACAAGTTTGTTATGTTATGCTTTAGCTTGTTATTTGTTTACTATTACTGGTGTATAACATAGACTTGTCCCAATAGTCATCTTCTATAGTGTTTTGCTTAATGTAAAATAATTCAATTAATGAAATTATATAAATAGGGATAATATGTGCCATTTTTTTTAATGATTATGGTATAAACTAAGACTATGCAGTATTGCTTAGACTAAGTTCACATTGCATTTGGGGTAAATGTTCAAGATACATAAACCGCGGGCATACATTTGGCTGGTATATGTCTGGGTACGTTTATGTCAACAGTATTAAAATGCATAGTTGACCAAGCTTATCAATACCTCTGTATGCAAACTTATACAACTTATACCACGCTGTATACTTTTCCTTTAATGGAAGTCAATGGCAGACGTATACAACTGTCTGTCAATACAGCTGCATATGTCTTCCATGCCCATCTAGGTTATACATTCCACTTAATATTTCAAAGATCCTGCCAAATGGAATGCCTGAAAATGGTGTGAACTTACCCTTACGTGGCCACAGGCAGATGGAGATCCCTTGTAACCTTCCAGCCATGCAAACTTCATGTGCCATCACTTGAAGTAGAATTGATAATACCATTGAGCATGTTTGTAGCTTCTAAACCATAACCTTTATTAAAAATAATTTTCTGATTCAGCAAATAAAGTGTATTTATTGCATAGTAAAAAGTTATGCAACTTTGTAATATACTTTAAGCATTAATTCCTCTTGGTTTTCAAGATTTATGCTTTCTGTCATTCTACAAGAATTTTCAGTGCTTACTTCCAGAGGCTGCAAATCTGCCAATTCTCCTATCACTGACCACTGAGCTTCTTCTAAAACATAAAATGATAAGACCTGCTCAGCGATAGTTACTGCACTGGATTCTACAGCATCTACAAGATGGTGCAACCGTCTACACTACCTGCTTGCTAGCGTTGACTGACAACCTATCTGAAACAAGTTATATTTGTAGACTCCATTCAGTAACTATTAGGGTATGTGCACACGGCAGCGTCCGATACGGCTGAAATTATGGAGCTGTTTTCAGGAGAAAACAGCTCCGTAATTTCAGACGTAATGGCTCGTCCTCTCATTTTGCGAGGCGTCATTGACGGACATAATTTAGAGCTGTTCTTCATTGAATTCAATGAAGAACGGCTCAAATTACGTCTGAAAGAAGTGTCCTGCACTTCTTTTGACGAGGCAGTCATTTTACGCGCCGTCGTTTGACAGCGTAAATTACAGGTCGTCGGCACAGTACGTCGGCATTACATCTACTTGTCCCCAGCTATTAAGCATGATGACAGATACACAAAGTTTTGATCAAGACTTGTAAAGGGAAAAATGCAATGTATGGTGAATTGTGGATATAGCACCCTACTGCTGACAAACAAAGGGACAGGTAGATATTCTCTTACCAGATGTTCTGTATTATTGGACAGATAGATTTAAATAATAAACATGTACAGTATGTACACTATATATAAATATATAAAACAATTGGTAAATTACATGGGTGTATAATGACAGTTTTGACATTTATGAATATATAGTATGTGGCTTGGGCCGCTTTCAGTTAGACATAGTACAGCACTCATGGCCGGCCTTAGATACGTTCGACCAGTGCGGTCGCACAGGGCGCCAGCCGCCACACTGCAAGAGGGGCGGCAGCGAGTGTGTGTATCCCCGCGCCGTTGCAACTACCAGTGGGTCAGGTGCCACTCGCTAACTTCACCCATGGCCGGCCTTAGGCAGTCGCCTTTCCGCCCAGGCACTTCTTCACTTAGTGGCCGTCGCTACCGCTGTAGCAGCCGTAGCGGCTGCTAGCGGCGACACCGGGCATGAGCGGCTGCTATAGCGGTAGCGACGGCACTATAGTAGAGCAGGGAGGTATCTCCCTGCTCTGCTATCTACTAGCGCCACTGTAGCTCCCTGAAGGAGCGGAATCCCCATGTGACCGGGGATTCCGCTCCTGGAGCACTCCTTGATGTCCCTGTCCATATATGGACAGTGACAACAGGGGAAAAACTCCTGAAGCGGAATCCCCGGACACAGCGTTGCAGACTGTGGACAGGGATTCTGCTCCTTCAGGGAGCTACAGTGGCGCTATCTATACTGGAAGGAGGGGGGGGGGGTTGCTATCTACAAGGGGGCTGTGGGCTGTGTGGCAGTACCTGCAAAAAAGGACAACTGTGCAGGAGCACACAAAATACCCAGCTTTCCCAGCTATCAAATCAATGTGTGGAAATAATCTAAGATATAACTTTTATTTAATCTAGCTAAAAGGATTAATCATTTTAGCTAGACTAAATAAAAGTTATATCTTAGTTTATTTCCACACATTTATTTGATAGCTGGGAAAGCTGGGTATTTTGTGAGCTCCTGCAAAGTTGTCCTTTTTTTAATGTCTATTGCTCGCCAGCTATGAGGGTCATTTCGTAGTCCTTGCACTACCTGCAAGGGGGGCTGTGGGCAGTGTGGCACTACCTACCAGGGGGCTGTGTGGCACTACCAACCAGGGGGCTGTGGGCTTTGTGGCACTACCAACCAGGGGGCTGTGGGCTGTGTGGCACTACCAACCAGGGGCTATGGGCTGTGTGGCACTACCAACCAGGGGGCTGTGGGCTGTGTGGCACTACCAACCAGGGGGCTGTGTGGCACTCCCTACCACGGGGCTGTGGGCTGTGTGGCACTCCCTACCAGGGGGCTATGCGGCACTCCCTACCAGGGGGCTGTGCGGCACTCCATAGCAGGGGGCTGTGCGGCACTGCATAGCAGGGGGCTGTGCGGCACTCCCTACCAGGGGGCTGTGTGGCACTCCCTACAGGGGGCTGTGTGGTGCAATCTACAAGGGGGCTGTGTGGCGCTATCTACAAGGGGGCTGTGTGGCGCTATCTACAAGGGGGCTGTGTGGCGCTACCTACAAGGGGGCTGTCTGGCGCTAACTACAAGGGAGCTATCTGGCGCTACCTACAAGGAGGTGGGGGATTATGGCACTGTCTACAGGGAGGCTATATGGCAAAATCTACAGGGGGCACTATACTGTGTGGGGGCCACTAAGCGGACATTATACTGTGTAGGGGTACTACAGGTGGCATAATAGTGTGGGCACAATTAGAGGACAAAATACTGTGTCCTTGAAGGGGTTGTAATATATTATTAAATATTATTATTATACTGTATGGGGGCACTAAAGGGGCATTATAATTTTTTTATGGGGCATTTTTTTTTAATGATGGGTGGGGCACCGAAAGATCATTTCGCACAGGGCGCCATCTATCCTAGGGCCGGCCCTGACAGCACTTATAGTAACCAGTATATTTTGGTCCAAGAACTGAATTGGACTCTGCCACATAGAAGGGAGCTTTAGGGGCACAGGCTAGTATACAATAACTAAAAACGATCACACACTATTCTCTTTGCAGCATATTTACTGTGAAGATCCAAAAAATTATACAGGGGACAATAAATATTACTATTAATACACATGCTGGGTCTCTTTTGTAAAAGAGAGGATAAGGTCTGGAAACACAGTAGAGGTAAATATTTATTTTATATACTGTATATTCCCTCCCATGTCATTTATTTTATTTTGAGAAGTATTCTTTTTTTGTTGCTAATTGTCCATATTTAATGTCACACATTTGGTTAAACCTTGCCAGTTGAAACAATATAGTTTCTTTATTCGTGCATTACGAGATTTAGTGTAAACTGGCTGCTTCTAATATCAACCAGGCCACATTATAATCTGCAAGAATCTTACATTCAGTTAATTTTAATGGTAATCTCACCTGTCTTGATCCATGATATCCTTGTTTATGTCACAATCATATCAGTCATTGGAGGATTATACACCTGAAAAGTGTCCCGGCCCAAGGAGTGCTGTCATTGCTAATAACCTAATTAGTAAAATATACTGAATTCTCCACTCCAATCCAGTGCTAATTAGGCTGGGTTCACACGACCATGTTACGTCCGTAATGTACGGAACGTATTTCGGCCGGAAGACCCGGACTGAACACAGTGCGAACCCAGCCTTACAATTAAACCTCCTGCTTCCAACTATTGTCATATTCCTCTAGACACTATTACTAGCGGTGCCTATTATATATTTTAGAAATTACTTTTCAAAAAATGTATTAATTTTCTTTAAGCAAAGTCTACCAATTAATAAATTCTAAAGTGGAAATGTTGAATGTTACTTCAGGTTTGGCTAAATGAGCTGAGCAAATACGCTCCATGGATGTTAAAGATATTCTACAGGCTACTTTAAAAATAAATGCGATTTTACCTATAATGCTGATAAAACAATTACTTAGATGATCCTTCGTTGAGCTTATATCTCCCTTTAAATTCTAGCCAAAATGTCACCCATAACCCTCTATGACTACACAAAATGTAATTTGCCTTGAGCGGACCTGGTGTGTGATCTTTAAAGAGGTTTCCATCTTAAGGGTTGGCCAGGACTAATTTTTTATTTTATTTTGACTTAATTTGCCATTTACAAATAATTTTGTAATATACTATTTGTTTCACTGTGTCAGCGTATCGATGTTCTTTAATGCTGTCACGTGACCGCACCTGTTGGGAATTTTTAACTTCCTGTGACATCCTGTGCCTCAGCCGAGCTTGCTCTTCCAGCTGAGCCAAGGCACGGCTCGTTATCAATTACGTGTACAGGCAGTGGGCCGGGCGGATGTTCCCTGAGCTCTTCAGAGCTCTGCCTCTAGTCCCACTGCCTGGGGATGACTCTGTGACACGTCAAGGGTCTTTCTGGACCGGAATCCCCGGTTAGAGTGTTGCTGACGCTCTGGCCGTGATTTCGCTTCTGGAGAAGATAGTGCCACACAGCCCCCTGAAGATAGTGCCACCTTTGGCATTATCTACGGGGGGGGGGGCTGTCTGGCACTATTTATGGGGGGCTGAGTGTATCTATGGGGGGCTGAGTGGCACTATCTGCAGGGGGTGTGTGGCATTATCTACAGGGGGCTGTGTGGCACTATCTACAGAGGGTGTGTGTGGCACTATCTACAGGGGCAGTGTGGCGCTATCTACAGAGGGCACTGTGGGATTATCTATAGAATGCTGTGTGGCGCTATCTACAGGCGGCTGTGTGGCACTATCTACATGGGCACTGTGGCACTATCTCCATGGGCACTGGCAATTTATATGTAGGTACTGGCACTAGGGGCGGCTAAGGGGGCATTATACTGTATGGGGCATTAAACTGTATGGGGCCAGCTTAGGGGGCATTATACTGTGTGGGAGGCACTATGGGGAATTATACTGTGTGGGGGTTTCTATGAGGGAATTATGCTGTGGGGAGGCACTACGAGAGCATGATACTGTGTGGGCTGGACCGGGTGTGTATGGGCGAGGATTGGGCAGGGATAGAGGCATGGCTTAAAAGGAAAAAAAATTGCTGTGCCATGCTACGCTGCATTGGTTGTACCTCTTTGCAATACTTGAAAGTTGGGAGGTATGGAGACAGAGAGAGACTTATATGCATTTATGGTAAATTATGTAAAAAAAACAACAACCTATATTACCATTGTGTAGAGTAGTCTTTGGTGTTTTCTTGACTGTAATACAGGATCTTTTGGCACAGATCCAACAGCAGGTGACAAAGACGTTCTGACTGAATTGTGTGTACCAAGATGTCTCATATAGGTGGAGTAGGCGGACGTACATCTATCAGGCTGTGAAATGGGGTGAGGTAGGGAGATGGGTGCCTGTAATTACAGCAGGTATAAATGGAGACACAGAGGAGAATGATGATTATTAGTGGGTGCTTGTGACACTGTGCAGGGAGGGAGCTAGGTGACTGTAATTAGACAAGGGATAGATGGAAACACAGAGGAGAATGATAATTATTAGTGGGTGTTTGTGATAGTGTGCAGGGAGGGAGCTGGGTGACTGTAATAAGAGCTGGGACAGATGGAGACACAGTGGAGCATGATGATTATTAGTGGTTGCTATTGACAGTGTGCAGGGAGGGAGCTGGGTGTCTGTAATTAGAGCAGAGAGGAACCCTATGAACATAGAGGGGCAAGGCAGTATGCAAAGAGCTGGCCGGGTTGCTGTGGAGGGAGGAAGTGGGTCCGGACTGTAAGCTGTCTTCTCAGCTACAGCAAGGGATCATGGGTATGGTTGGTTACAAGACAGGAAACAGCCAGGACCAGAAGCAAGGGATGTAAACAAACAGAAAGAGCAGCAGTGACTATTGAGATCAAACAGAAACTGGTTAGAAGGAATGTAGGGGGTTTTAGGGAAGGCAAACCAAGGCTGGGGGACATTTCTTAGAAAATATTTTTTCCCTGGCCAACCCCTTAAGTATGTATAGCATATCCACAGCAAGTGCAACTACCTCTCCTTTGAACTCAACAGAGCATGCCTCAGCCGGGAATCAGCAAATGGGTGATTTTTGAAAACCATTGATAGGTCATACATTTTTAAGATTGGCGTTAATTAAAACTTTTCAGACTTTCTGGGCCCAAGATAGTCCACCAACATTAGGGCTATTAACAATGTTGAATTCTTGTTCAAAATGCAGTGGGTTGAGATGAAAGTGAACAAAGAAAAATTCACTGTAAGTTTTTATCACACCTGTAAACTGTTTATTGGTACTGGAACGTCTATTCAAATAGCTCTGGTAAACTATTTGTAATTTACTGCATGGTATATGAGAGAACAATTGTGGGTGCAAAGTCCTATTATTATTTGTAGCTGCGCTTTATGTAATCATCCTCTTCTGCAGATTTCTCTTGATGATCATTATATTGAGCAATGCGTAGGAAATTCGGGGAGGGGAGGTTATTGGTGGGATTTGGGTCTACAAGGATTCATGGTCAACATGTTCTCTTTCCTCTGCTGTTAATATTCCATTAACTCCTTAATGACCACCCGCCATCTTTTGGCATCGCTGTAGTTGAGGCTGATGAGCTCTCATGTGAGCGCTCATCCTCTAAGCAGGAGCTGTAACAAACAGCTCCTGATTTCAGAGGAGCCTACTCAACACAGCTGGGGTCGGAATAACATTCGGACTCCAGCTGTTTAACCCTTTGATTGCCGTGGTCCATGACCGCGGCATGATCAAAGGGAATTCCCCTCTTTGATCGCATCACTGGCATTCCGGTGATGCGATCAAACACCGGGGAATCTCTCTGCAGTCAGCCCTGGGGACCTACAAAGGACCCCAGGGCTGTCTGTTCCGTTTGCCTGCTGTTTGGGCACACTATGTGCTGCCCGATCAGCAGCCTGTGTCATAGTGACACAGTGTAATCTATTAGCATACAGGAGTACGCTAATACATTATTAGTAAAAAATAAAGTTATAAATAAAGTTATCCCTTATTGGGATTAAAAAAAAGTAACAAAAAAATAAATAAATTTAAAAAAGTCATTATTTTGAATAAAATACATTTTATTGCCCCTACACTAAATAAAAACAAAAAACCTACACATATTATGTATCTACATGACCGTAATAACCTGAAGAATTAATCGAATGGGTTATTTAGCGTGAAACGCGAACGGGATAAAAAATAAACAAGAAAAACAATGCTGAGAATCGCTTTTTCCTATATTCACGCCGTAAAAAATATATTTTTTACCCCCAAACTGAGGGGGGGGGGGATACTATTTCTCTCGCATAAAACAAGGCCTCATATAGCCACATCAATGAAAAAATAAAAAAGTTATGGTTGCTGAAATGCAGAGAGGCAAAAACGGAAAAATTTAGCTGCTCATTAAGGTCTTTTCAGGCCCGGTCACTAAGGGGTTAACTTCCGATGCTCCATATTGTTGTTTTCTTGTTATGTAGCCTAATAAAGAGATAAAAAAAAACACAACAAGTAAAAAAAGGACAATTAGGCCTCATGCACACGACCGTAGTGTTTTTCTGGTCCGCAAATTCCAGGACCGTGTTCCGTGAAATGTCATCCGCAGTTCATCCGTATGTAATCCGCAAAATGCGGATGAAAAAAAAAAAGCCTAGGTAAAACAGGATGACGACAGAACTCATTCCCGGTCGTCGCCTAGCAACATTTCTGCAAATCCGCAAACTGCGGATGACACACGGAGGTGTATCCGCAATTTCCACGGGCCCATTGACTTCTATTGGCATGTCCGCATCGAATTTGCGGCCCGTAATAAGACATGTCCTGAGTTTCTGCGGCACGGATTTGCGGACATGCGGAGACCCGTGAAAACACGGATAGTGTGTATGGGCCCATAGAAATGAATGGGTCCGCAATTCTCCCGTGGATTTGCGGGGGAATTGCGGACGCAAAAACACGGTCGTGTGCATGGGGCCTTAAGGAAATGGGAAAATTTGTTTATTATACAGTTATCAGTAGAAAAACATGTATAGACTGTTTACAACAGAAAAATAGGTTATGTATAGCCACAATCTTTGTCATGGCTCTGTAAGTGGGTAACAACAAAGAATATCCATGTTCTTGCCACCTTGTTAGTTCAAGTCGATATCTATTTGATCAGACTTTATAAATAACACTAATAAAAGTCTATATTGTTTACGTATTTTTACATATTTGCCCATATGTCATCAGATTTATCAAGAGTCCTGCTACAATTAGTGACGGCATTTATTACTACAAATTATATGAACTTTTATTGCTGTAATAAATATATATAGTGGTATATTACACATTCGCGGGGCAGCACCACATTCTGGACTCTGTTGCTGTATCCCATAATATCACACAACCATCCTTACATTATTGATTACCATCCTAGCATTTATAAAAAAAAGAGAACAGCTGTCATCTGATAGCCTCTCCATTTGTCTGCTTCCTGCAGCAATCTCTCATACTGACTGTGTGAGTGACGTGTGTGTGATGCGAGTGTGTGTGTGTGATAGGTATTCTAGATTTGGAGCCCATCTGGCCACACAGACTGTGAGTTGTCACAACAAAATAAATATATCTATAATATGTATTTAAAAAAACTCACAAAATGACATGTCTTTCCTTGCAGTTATGTCCCAAGCTTCCCTCTTTATTGAATTTTAGTGACTCCTAAACTATAGGAGACGTTAGTTCCTTCCTTCTCACTGTCAACTTTAGTTAAAAGAGGAAAGAAAGAAAACCTTGTAACCTTACAGGCTATAAATTAGTGTGAAGACTTTGGTATCTGTAAGTCATCTTTGATGGAAAAATAAACTTTTGTTTTCTTATACCAGGTCTTGTTTCACATTTTAATCAACTATGTGTCTGCACAGGGAGGATGATGGGACACTCTAAGGGTATGTTCACACGAGGGCGTCCGTTACGGCTGAAATTACGGGGATGTTTCAGCCTGAAAACATCCCCGTAATTTCAGCCGTACTGGCATGTGCAGGCGCTTGAACGCCGCGTCAATTACGGCCGTAATTAGCGCTGCTATTCATTGGAGTCAATGAATAACGGCTCCAATTACGGCCAAAGAAGTGACAGGTCACTTCTTTGACGCGGGCGTCTATTTACGCGCCGTCATTTGACAGCGGCGCGTAAATTTACGCCTCGTGTGAACAGACAAACGTCTGCCCATTGCTTTCAATGGGCAGATGTTTGTCAGCGCTATTGAGGCGCTATTTTCAGACGTAATTCGGGGCAAAAACGCCCGAATTACGTCCGTAAATAGGCCGTGTGAACATACCCTTACTGTTACATTGACTGCCAGGGTGACCTTAGAGAGTAGCAAGTGACAGAGAAATTAGCTCCATGAGAACTAATATGGCTGACAATGGTAGCTGTCAACTACTTCCTGTCCTAGAAACTAAAGACAGAATAAGTCTCAACAAACAGCTGAGCTTACAAAAGAAAAATTGCATACAGTTACAGCACAGAGAAATTCAGGAGCACAAACAAGTTTTTATTTTGGGGGGATGTCTGGTTTTAGGAAAAAAATTCAATAAAGCCTTCTATACATATTGTTCATAAATAAGTGGGAGAATTTGCCCTTATTTCTTTCTGGGTTGGCTGGGTAGCAGAAGTGTAGTCGAGCAGAAAGAAATTGATTAAAACTAAACTGATATAACACTACATAAAATGATGAAGAACCTTGAATAGGAGACACAAGGTATTTACAGTTAGCAATATGATTGCTTTTATTATATCGGTTTATTACATTAGTTTGATTTTAGGGATTGTAATTTAGAAAAGTAGATAGACAAAAAAACTCTGTATCTCTTCTACTGTGGTCCTTGTAAAAATAAGTAAGAAGGTTTGAAATTGGAAGTAAGAGACAAAAATAATATGTCTGAAGATGACATTTGGACAGGCAATGAGGCATGGAAATACAGGTAAGCTGTTGCAGATGGTTGGGTATTCAAAGGCAATGTTATAGGGACAGAAAATGAGACATGGAGAGACAGGTGCTAGATGAGATGATTGATTTCCAAACAAATATATACAATACAATTCTGATGACAAAAGTATTCTGGGTAAAACAAAATTGCTAGTGTACTTTTTTATCAGGTACTTAGCACAGACAAGACACTTGAGATTATTTTCAAACTCAATTTTATACGTGTCGATTTCATATAAGTTATATGTATTTGATGTATTGACAAGGAAATCAATGCAATATTAAAATTAATGAAAAGATTCATGGCCTGAAAACAGCACAAGACAAATGTGCCATTTGACCATAAGGCTATGTTCACACGGAGTATTTTGGGGGAGGAATATCTGCCTCAAAGCTCCAAACGGAATTTTGAGGCAGATATTCCTCCCCCAAAATACTCCGTGTGAATAGCAATGATCGCGCCGTTTTTCGCCCGCGGCCATTGAGCGCCGCGGGCAGAAAACACGCTTTCTCCTGCCTCCCATTGAAGTCAATGGGAGGTCGGAGGCGGAAGCGCCCGAAGATAGGGCATGTCGCTTCTTTTTCCCGCGAGGCAGTTTTACTGCTCGCGGGAAAAAGACGCCGACGCCTCCCATTGAAATCAATGGGAGGCGTTCTCGGGCCGTTTCTGCCGAGTTTTGCGACGCGGTTTCCGCGTCAAAAAACTCGGCAAAAGACTCCGTGTGAACATAGCCTAAGAAGGAAAATATATAGAAAAGCAATTTAGTAAGTTCTACGCCTGCAATAAGTAAACATAAAGGTCTATCTATCTTTCAAAACTTGTTAACATTGTTAACTAAACAACGTAAAAATGTAGCTAATTTCAAACAACATTTTAGAGAACTGTATGAATAGCATTACATTGTAATAGCACGTAGCGTATCCGCCCTGTGCGCCGCAGGCAATTCCAGGCGAAAAAGCGCACCAAACTGTGGCACAGTTTTTTGCCCGGAAAGTCCGCTGTGGAAAACTGCAGCAATTAGCCAACCTGCTAGCCTGTGATTGGCTGCAGCGGACACATGGGATGAAACGTCATCCCAGGAGGTCACGCTGGAGGAAGGAACACAGACTTTTGGATAAGTATGAGTTTTTATTTTTTTCCCAGTTGTTAGTTTTTTGAGGCGGGATCGCTGCGAACACGCCGCAAAAAACGCAACAACTGCTATTTGTTGCAGGATTTACCTCCCTATTGAATTCAATGGGGAAAACCCGCAACAAATAAACAGCGTTTACGCAAGTACAATTGACATGCTGCAGAATAAAATTCCGCACCGCAGGTCAATTTCTTATCGATTTTTTTCATTCAGTATTAACGCAGCGTGTGGATGAGATTTGTGTTATGTCATCCACTTTGCTGCTACTTTATTTGCTGCGGTTTTTCAGCAACGACTTCCATTGTGGAAAAACTGCAGGATTTACTATTTATGCATCCAAGGTGAAGATGTATACTTAGACACAACAATAATTATGCATCCTGCACGTGGCAATTGTTGTCATATAGGCCTGGCATAATGAAAAAAAGTATGTCAACTTTTTTTTTGCCTTTTTTTTTGCTATTCATTTTATGAATTTTGACTGTTTCTGTACAATTTTTTTTTTTACAATCTTAAATTAAAGCGTCATTGTATCTTTTTGAAGAATCAGGAAATCTATCAAAGTACATACAGTCGTTTAAATGCTGTTCACAGTCTAATTGACATATGATCAAGCTGTGCAATGTGTTCTGGCCACAGAGATATAAATTAGTCCTGGTCATGAAGGGGTTAATAAATGGCCTATTAAAGTCATCCAGCTATAATAATGAGTAAAGGCAGCAGAAAAAAAACCTTATAGGATAATAGGAGAAATAGACTTTGAAACAAAGGAAATAAATTGACAGAAAAAAACATGATATTCCATGGATAAATAAAGCTTTGATATTGTATCAGAGAGAATATGATCCATGTGCAGTTAATACACCTCTACTAATCTGTCTGTATTTCCCACCTACACAGTAACATTTACAATTCACAATGAGGACAACAAAACGAAATGATTGATAGAGCTTGACATATGTCTACAGTAGACATTGTGGGAAAAAATTTATAGCTTTCAATATTTCTATAAGGACATTAAAGCTCAAATTAAACCCCCACTCAGAAAAAGTCTGCCAAGTGTCGCTGCCAATACAGGAGTAAAACTTTCCATAGCTATAGCAAGTGACCCATTTATCAAGCCCTGCCAACGCAAATAATGTCTCACAAAATAGTTAGAAAAAGAGTCACTTTCAAATAGGACCATGGTAAATAAAACCAGACTTTAGTAGGTACCGTATTTTTCGGACTATAAGACGCACCTGGCTATAAGACGCACCCAGATTTTAGACAATAGAAAATAGGACAAAAATTAATATTTTACTACTTTTACAAAGAAAAAACTATAGTCCCTTGACTGCCGACTATAAGACGCAGGGACTTTTTAGCAAGATTTATTCCTGCTAAAAAACTGCGTCTTAGGCCTCATTTACACGAGCGTGTGCGTTTTGCGCGCGCAAAAAAACGCTGCGTTTTGCGTGCGCAAAAGGCAATTGACAGCTCCGTGTGTCATCCGTGTATGATGCGCGGCTGCGTGATTTTCGCGCAGCCGCCATCATAGAGATGAGGCTAGTCAACGCCCGTCACTGTCCAAGGTGCTGAAAGAGCTAACTGATCGGCAGGAACTCTTTCAGCACCCTCGACAGTGAATTCCGATCACAATATACACCAACCTGTGAATAAAAAAAGACGTTCAAACTTACCATGAACTGCCTGCTTCCTCCAGTCCGGTCTCCCGGCCGTTGCCTTGGTGACGCATCCCTCTCTTGTCATCCGGCCCCACCTCCCAGGATGACGCGGCAGGCCATGAGACCGCTGCAGCCTGTGATTGGCTGCAGCCTGTGCTTGGCCTGTGATTGGCTGCAGCTGTCACTTGGCCTTAATTGTCATCCCGGGAGGTCGGACTGGAGGAAGGAGCCGGGACTTATCGGTAAGTCCGAACTTCTGTTTTTTTTAACACGTATATGTATATTGTGATCGAAAGTCACTGTCCATGGTGCTGAAACAGTTTAAGTCTTTGAGCACCGTGGGCAGTGACTGTCTCCTGACGTCGCGTACCCGAACATTTTTTGCCGGGTTCGGTCAAAACGAGTTCGGCCGAACCCGGTGAAGTTCGGTGCGCTCATCTCTAATTTGACACTCCGTTTGGATGTTTGTAACCAGAAAAGCACGTGGTGCTTTTCTGTTTACATTCATCCTTTTGACAGCTCTTGTGTGATTTTCGCGCATGCAACGCAGGACCGTCCGTGTGGCATGCGTTGTTTTCACGCACCCATTGAAGTCAATGGGTGCGTGTTGCGTGAAAAACGCAAGAATATAGAACATGTCGTGAGTTTTACGCAACGCACTCACGCAGCGCAAAATTCACGCATCGTCTAAACAGCCCCATAGACTATTATAGGTGCGTACGACACGCGTGAAAAGCACGCGCGTCGCACGCGCGTATAATACGCTCGTGTAAATGAGGCCTTATAGTCCGAAAAATACGGTACATACTTTTACAACATAGAGTTTTATTGGCTGAGTATGCACTCATCCAGTCAACAGGCAGCTCTCATACAAGCACTGCCACAATAACTGAGTTATGCAAGTATTTACGCAGAACCCTGCTAAGCTTCATTGGTAGCTATTTAGCAATTTCAGTATTAAATGGGTTGTTCGGTTTATTGTAAAGAACATTTGTGTAAACAAGAAATCTATAAGATCCAAACCTGTTATATATATTCATTGGTTTGTCGTCGAACAAAGATTTATAAGATCATAATTACATTTACCATGCAGTTTCTTACACACAATGGGGGAGATTTATTAATAGTTATTGTGCGGCAGCATCTCTTCCCTGTGTAGCATGCCTCAAATTCATCAATAGCGTGCACACTCTGTTTATAAAAATAGTCCAGGCTAAAGCAATACAAGGTAAGACCTGTTAGTCGTGGCTTGGACGTTGGCGGTAGCGGAAGTGTGGCGGTTGAGCTCTGCTGGTCCCGGTGATTATCCGGCCCCATCCCCTCTCAGGGAGCTGGAAATCTCTCCCTTCAGACTGGATTACTATTCCTCCGCACTGCCAGCACATTTTGACCCCATTTTTGCCCAATTTTGGACATCCAGACGGCAGGGCCTAGTCCGTGGGCCAGATCCCCGGCCTAAATTGAAAACTGGAAGTGAGCGGGCCACACTTCCAGCGCGGAGCACGGAGAGCACTGAGACAGGCGGTTTCAGCCTGGAAGGGGGAACAATTTAAAAAACGTACTCCTCTTCTCACTGCCATCCTAGGAGTGTATCCTACTGCACTCTGGGCCTTACAACCAGCACCAGCTGTGTGATAAACGCGGCCGCCTTCTTGAGACTTCCAGCTCTGGCTCTCTGGGGGAACTCCTCTCCTCCCTGGTGGTGCGGTGTGTGGCCGTATTCTCTGCCTGAATCAATGCTTTGGAGGTATTGTATACTATACCTGTAGCCCTCACACATTATACTTTACGTACCTATATGACTGTGATGTAGCATCTTGAGGACCCCCCTCTTCCCCTATGCAAGCACTATTTTGAAGTATATTCGTGGTGCACTAGCCTGAGTATTTGCTTTGTTCCTGCATAAAAATACTGCCTGTGATTTGTTTGTAATGGCGCCCTCAAAACAATCTAAAATCACTGACAAAATGGAAAAATCGGCGGGAGCGGCTTCTGGGCCACGCATGTCGCTGCCTTTTGAGGCTTCGGCCTCTCCTTCCACCACTGTTAACGCACCTTCAGAACCATTCATGCTGGATGTTCTAAAGGCTATAACGGAATCCTGTACGGTGCTAACAGAAAAAATAGACGCCCTCCAGACGGACTTTGGTCTCCTTAGGGCTGATGTGCACACACTACGTGAGAGGGCTACTGAGTCCGAAAGACGCATATCTGACCTTGAAGATGTGGTGACTCCTCTAAGACCTCGAGTTGACACACTACCTGGCGAGCTAAAATGGATGACATCGAGAACCGTTTGAGAAGGTGTAATATCCGTTTTATTGGTCTACCAGAGGGAGTTGAGAGGCCGGATCCTGCTGCCTTTTTTGGAAAATTGCCTTAAATGAATCTTTGGGAAAACAGCCTATTCTCCTATGTTCTGCGTGGAACGTGCGCACCGTATCCCGACCAGAACACCTCGACCTGGAGCACCTCCACGTACATTCATAGCCAAGTTTCTTAACTCCATGGATAGGGACAAGCTGCTAGAAATGGCAAGGAAACAAGGTCTTCTGAAATATAACAACCAAGATTTACGAACATTCCCTGATTATTCTCCGGAGGTTCAGAAACAAAGGCAAAGTTTTAATGAGGCCAAGAAATCTCTGCGAGAGAAGAAAATCCCTTACTCTATATTCTACCCTGCCAAGGTCAGGCTGGTGCACAATGGCGCTACCATTTTTTTGGGACAAACCTGAGGATGTTTTTGCTTGGTTAGAACATCATGGGATATAGTCCCTTTGTTCCTGACAACCTACGTCTCCCGGTGCGAGAGTGCATTATGTCTACAGGACTTGTTCTGCATGGCACAAACTATCTTTGGAGATTACTTATGGAACTACCGCTTGATGATGTGTGAGAAGAGTACAGATACTTATCTGCTATTCTACATTGCACTGCCAGTCGTTTCTTCTACCATATGGTCCACTGAGCCAAGTCTATTTATTTGCTAGATTTGTGGTATATCTAGGGGAAGGGGTTTATCCCCCTTACATTTAACAGTTTAACAGTATTCTCTAATGCCAGTTTTACCTTGTGCAGGATAGTTACTGCATTTGGGAATGAAGCCTGTGTCAGGTTTGGAGGGATGGGTTGGGTGGGGTTTTATTGATTTAGCTTTCCATATCTTTTCAGTCATTTACGTGTATTGCATAAATGTATGTGGATCAGTGACTTGACCTCTCAGATTGCTGGAATTTATAATCCCTCTTACGGATCAGATTTCACTACTCCCTTAAACAACGTATGTTATTTGGGTATGTCCTACTACCAATACTGAAGAAATGGCGATTTTACAGCCCCTTAGGATCTTCTGCTGGAATCTGAAGGGTCTTAATGATAAATTCAAGAGATTTCTGGTATTAAATTTTCCCTCCAATTATAGTTCTCAAATGATACTCCTTCAAGAGACTCATTTGATGGGCTCTAAACTGAAGGCTATTCATAGGCCCTGGGCTAGATATGGTTATCATGGCTCTTTTTATAGCTATTCCTGTGGGGTCTCCTTGCTGGTCCACAAAACTTTACAATATGTGGTCACTTCTGTTAAAACTGATCCTAGATGGAGATTTGTTATGATATTATGTCAGGTATACCTTAGATCATTCATTATAGTGAATATTTACAATCTCCCTCCGGCATCTATCCAGCCACTGAATGATGTGATAACAGATTTGGGACGTGCGCCCCTCTTGTTACTTGGGGATTTTAATCTCCTGCTCTGTCCGGAGTTGGATATTTTGGGTGGGACTTTGGGGATTGCCTCTACTCTAAGTGCATGGGCTAACACATATTATCTGACAGAGATCTTGCGTAAGCGCCATCCCTTACTGCGGACCTACTCATGCCATTCTCCGGCATACAGATTATTCTCCAGAAATAGATCTTGCATTTAGGAATACGGCCTCTCTTGTTTTTGTAGTAGATGCCAAGTACCTCCCTAGCGGTATTTCGGATCACTCCCCCTACTTCTCACTCTAGGATTCCCTGAGGTGGCAAAACGCAAAATTTGGAGATTGAGTCCTCTATGGCTCTCCTGTAAAGAGGCTATAATTGCTTTAGACTTGGAGTTACCAAGCTTATGGCCTGCAAATACTGATTCAACGGCATGTGGTTTGGTATGGGATGCTTTTAAGGCATACACGAGAGGGGTTGTGAGAGCCATTTTCTCACACAGCCGTGGGCTAACCACTCATCATATTGCTATTGAGTCTGCCCTAGCCCTGGGGGAGGGGCAATATCTTCAAAATGTAGACCCATCAACCTTTTCTGTCTTCTCTGAAAAACAGCGTGAATACAGTCTATTCCTAACAGAATGAACTAAGAAAATAACCCTATTCTGGGTGAAGTTATTGCCACTAGGTGTCTCCCTTCCTATCATCTACTGTCCATCCCCTGTTGTCAAGCAAAACCTGTCCCTAGTTACAGAGCAGAGGAGATGGACTTCAGGAAGTGTAAGTATGTCTCGTCACTACCTACCTATAGGTCTATAGAGAGGGGGGAGTAGACTGAGAGAAACAGACACTGCCTATAGAAGTCTATGGAGAAGGAACTGGGAGCAGGAGGAGAGAGCAAGAGCAGAAAAAAATACGTTGACCATAGAAGTTTAGGAGAGGGGAGAGGGAGCAGGAGAAGAGAGGAGATACAGGCCGCTGATAAGAGTTATATGTCACCCCAGTGCTGGATTCTCAGCTACACTGCTAATTACTGCTGTACAATCGCCTCTATGCTGATAGCAGCTTGGTTCTACACACTAGCCCAGGGAACAATGAGAATTAGTGATAGAGCCTGCAGATGGGAAAACTGCTAAACAATGCCATCAACATGTCATATAATGGCCAGAAATAGTGTTATTCCTCATGTATACACATGTGACAGCTTATTCTGAAATGTCACCTGAAAAGTTAGGTAGGCTTGAGTCCAAGAAAACCCCTTTAATATATTGGAATTCAATTAAAACTTAATTTCCAAATTTTGAATCTCAGAATGTATGATGCCTTTCAGAATATCGACTAAGCAAAGATGGGTCTAAATGTGTTATCCCATCTTATAGTAAATTTAATTCAGAATTAAATTCAGAGGCTCTTGATACTTTTGATGTTCCAACGTATTCTGTTCCTTATGATCACTTATAAGGACACAAAAAGGACTGTGAAATAGTTAAGGAATATCACACTAATTTCACTCTGCACTAATTTCTAAGCAGGGGGCAAAGCATGAGATCCCAAAGTCCCTGCCATCCTCAGAATCACTTAGTGCTCTTCTCCGTATGCACAATGTCATTTAAATGCCCATATTCTACGATTTTCAAATTAGACCACACTTGAGAGACTACACAAGGCAAACATTATCCTGTGTGAAAGCATCAACACATACATCTGCATCTCTTCAGATTACACATAGAACCCATTTTCACTTCACTTCTATATAGATCTACTCACTCATTCACTTGCTTACGCATTTTTCATGTATTGAGAATCTCCACTTTAGTATTATGTTCTTGCCATGACAAATATGCTTTAAATAGTGGATCTGAATAGAGATGTTGTCAGATCAATAAAAAATAGATGCTCTTTGTCATTTTATTTTATGTCATTTTCCGCCCCCCCCCCCCCAAAACCCCCCCCTCCCCAAAAAAAACAAGAATCTTATTGAATCAGAGCACAAGTGCTGCAACTACCTATTATAATTTAAATCATTGCACCCAGCCACATGCTCATAGCTCTCATATTGCCATTATTTGACATTACATATTTAGGTCACAAAGACTTTTTTAAATATTTCGATATATCAGTGGTAAATCTTATTGTCGTTTATTGTGATTTTTTTTTTATTGTGACATCATTAAACTTCATATAGTGTGGATTTGTACTATATTAGATGGGAACATTCATTTATTGACTTTAAGGACTATATATATATATATATATATATATATATATATATATATATATATATATATATATATATATATATATATATACAATATACAACTATAACCAGTAGCAGTGTCTCTTTCATTGGTTAGAGCAGAGTTTCCCAACCTTTTCAGGCTCGAGGCACCCCGGGAAAAAAAAAAAATTCTCAGGGCACTCCTACCATAAAATGTTTACAAAACGACAAAAAATGGCTAAAAGCAAGCAGTACACTCTTAGGCCTCATGCACACGACCGTAAAAACACTCGTTATTGCGGGTCGTAATTACGACCCGAAATAACGGGCCCATAGACTTCTGTTAGCCACGGGTACCTTCCCGTTCTGTCACGGGTAGGTGCCCGTGCCATTAAAAAAATAGAACATGTTGCTATACTTTATAATGGGAGCACGGCTCGGAAAAGCGGGCGGCTGCCCGTGGCCGGCCGTGCTCGTAATTACGAGTCGTAATTACGAGCACGGTCGTGTGCATGAGGCCTTAGGGTATGTGCACACGATAACTGGCTTTTACGTCTGAAATTACAGACTGTTTTCAGGAGAAAACAGCTCCGTCGTTTCAGACGTAAATGCTCCTCCTCGCATTTTGCGAGGCGTCATTGACGCCCGTAATCTTGAGCTGTTCTTCATTGAATTCAATGAAAAACGGCTCAAATTACGTTTCAAAGAAGTGCCCTGCACTTCTTTGACGAGGCAGTCATTTTACGCGTCGTCGTTTGACAGCTGTCAAACGACGACGCGTAAATTACAGGTCGTCGGCACAGTACGTCGGCAAACCCATTCAAATGAATGGACAGATGTTTGCCGACGTATTGTAGCCGTATTTTCAGGCGTAAATCGAGGCATAATACGCATCGTTTACGCCTGAAAATAGGTCGTGTGAACCCAGCCTTAGGGTATGTTCACACAACGTTTTTTTGTAAGACAGAAACTAAAAATATGCCTACAAATTCATTTAGGAATTTTGAGGCAGATTTTGAATTAACAGCGTTGTTTGACTTTTTTTTTTTTGCTGTGTTTTTTGCCCACATTTTTTTTTTAAGCCGTTGAAGCGAATGCAAAAACCGCAGACAAAAAAGAACCAAATGAGCGCTGCAGGTTTTTTCTGCCTGATATTAATTTCAATGGGAGGTCAGAGGTAGAAACCACTGGAAAACCATCAGCCCCCCACTCACAGTAAAATGACCATCAGCCCCCAACTCACAGTAAAATGACTATCAGCCCCCAACTCACAGTAAAATGACCATCAGCCCCCCCACTCACAGTAAAATGACCATCAGCCCTCCACTCACAGTAAAATGACCATCAGCCCTCCACTCACAGTAAAATGACCATCAGCCCTCCACTCACAGTAAAATGACCATCAGCTGCCCACTCACAGTAAAGTAACCATAAGCCCCACACTCACAGTAAAATAACCATCAGCCCCCCACTCACAGTAAAATGACCATCAGCCCTCCACTCACAGTAAAATGACCATCAGCCCTCCACTCACAGTAAAATGACCATCAGCCCTCCACTCACAGTAAAATGACCATCAGCTGCCCACTCACAGTAAAGTAACCATAAGCCCCACACTCACAGTAAAATAACCATCAGCCCCCCACTCACAGTATAATAACCGCTCAGTAAAGAGACCATAAGCCCCCTCCAGTAAAGTGACCATCAGCCTCAGCCCCCCCCAGTAAAGTCACCATCAGCCTCAGTCGTCCGTCCCGTCCCCCCCCCGTCCCCCCCGATAAAATGACCATCTGCCCCTCTAGCAAAGTGACCATCACAGAGAGAAAGTGTGCTTACTCCTGGGGAAGGAATAAATAAGGAGGTATAAGAACAACAACTCCCAGCATGCCCAGGCTATTATTATGTGATATCAATGGACATTACAGGGAGGAGATATAAGAGGAGAGAACTACAATTCCCAGCATGTCCAGGATGTTATGTGATATCAGAGAAACTTTACAGGAGGAGGAGGTAGAAGGAGAGAACTACAACTTCCAGCATGTCCAGGCTGTTATGAGATATCAGAGGACATTACAGGGAGGACGTATAAGGCGAGAACTACAACTACCAGCATGTCCAGACTGTTATTATGGGATATCAGAGGACATTACAGGGAGGAGGTATAAGAGGAGAGAACTACAACTACCAGCATGTCCAGGCTGTTATTATGGGATATCAGAGAACATTACAGGGAGGAGGTATAAGAGGAGAGAACTACAACTCCCAGCATGTCCAGACTGTCATTATGTGATATCAGAGGACATTACAGGGAGGAGGTATAAGAGGACAGAACTACAACTCTCAGCATGTCCAGGCTGTTATTATGGGATATCAGAGGACATTACAGGGAGGAGGTATAAGAGGAGAGAACTACAACTCCCAGCATGTCCAGAATGTTATGTGATATCAGAGAAACTTTACAGGAGTAGGAGGTAGAAGGAGAGAACTACAACTCCCAGCATGTCCAGGACGTTATTATGGGATATCAGAGGACATTACAGGGAGGAGGTATAAGAGGAGAGAACTACAACTCCCAGCACGTCCAGACTGTTATGTGATATCAGAGGACATTACAGGAAGGAGCAGTGGCGTAACTACCGCCGTAGCAGCAGTAGCGGCTGCTACGGGGCCCGCGGCATGAGGGGGCCCGTGTCGCCCGCCGGCACGGGCCCCCACCATGGCCGGAGGCTCCGCTAGCAGCCGCTATGGCTGCTACAGCGGGACGCCACTGAACACTACGGCAGAGCAGGGAGGTATCTCCCCGCTCTGCCATTAACTGGTTCCCGACCGCTGGCTGTATTTTTACGGCCAGCGGTCAGGGTCCTTAAAACCCGAGCCATAGACTTTCTACGGCTCGGGTTTTAACTTGCTGCCCGCGCGATCGGGCAGCTGAATGTCGGGTCTACGGCTGTCAGTGACTGCCGTGGACCCTGAGGAGAGGATAGAAGCAGCTTTCGCTGCTTCTGTCTTCTCTGATCACTTGTACACAGCGCTGAATGCGCGCTGTGTACAGGAATAGAGACAGCAGCAGCGGCGCTGTCTCTATTCCTCCCGGTGATCATGTGACTGGTCACATGATCGCCGGGTGCCGTTAGTGGCAGGCTGCTGCTTGGTCTTACTAGACCCAGCACAGCCCTATTAGTGACAATCGTCACTATGAGAGGGCTGATTTCCCCTGTAACTGGGGCTGCTGTGCAGCTCCAGTTACAGTGAAAAAACATGGTGTAAAAGAAAGAAAATATATATATAAAGTTCCCCAAAGGTCTTCTTTGACCTTTGGGGGACAGACCATAGTAATAAAAAAAGAATAAAGTAAAGTGCAAAAAAAATGTAAATAATAAATACACATAAAATACCCACCCCAAAAAAAACCGTCCCCCCCCCCGCCAATCATTGTTGTAATGCTAGCGCTGACCCAATTACCCTAATATAGACATGTAATATATAAAAATTTACGGTAGACAATGACGATCACAAATAAAAGGTCTATTTTAGGGTAAAACTATGTTATTACCAAAAAAAAAAAATTGCTGAAATGTAAAAAAGCTTATTTTTTTACTATTATTTTCAAACTTTATGAATAAAAATTCTAAAATAGCAAAAAAGTGCGTATAAAAATGATAAAAAGAAACCTGCATTGTCTACGGAAAAAACGTCACAAAAATCACGTCGTTAGCCCAACAAATAAAAAAGTTATAGCCATTTAACGAACACGTGCTAAAAATGGCTAAAAGGTGTCTGGTCCTGAAGGCTCAAAATAGAGCAAAAGACATGTATCCCCCCCCCCCTCTCCACAGGATCTCCACAGGATAGGGGATACATGTGTGATCGCTGGCATTGATAGGGAGAACGGGGGACTGAAAGTCCCCTGAAGTTTTCCATCACAAACCTCTGACTTCCGGGGTCTGTGTCGGCAGCTCCGTAGAAATGAATGGAGCGCCGGTCCTGCTTGTGCGCATGCGTGACCAGCGCTCCTTTCATTTTTATTGAGCTGCGCAGACGCCGGAAGTCAGAGGTTTGTCATGGAGAAGTTCAGGGGGACTTTCAGTCCCCCGTTCTCCCTATCCCTGCCAGCAATCACACATGTATCCCCTATCCTGTGGAGATCCTGTGGAGAGGGGATACATGTCTTTTGTAGGACACACTGTAGGTCGCATTTTTTTGGGAGGGGGGAAGCTGTATGGCGTTCCCTACAGGGGGGGAACGCTGTATGGCGTTCCCTACAGGGGGGGGGGGGGTGGCTGTATGGCGTTCCCTACAGGGGGGGTGGCTGTATGGCGTTCCCTACAGGGGGGGCTGTATGGCGTTCTCTACAGGGGGGGCTGTATGGCGTTCCCTACAGGGGGGGCTGTATGGCGTTCTCTACAGGGGGGGGCTGTATGGCGTTCTCTGCAGGGGGGCTGTATGGCGTTCTCTACAGGGGGATGTATGGCGCTATCTACAGAAGGGGGCTGTATAGCGTTATCTACAGGGGGGGGGCTGTAAAAAAGGCACTATCTACAAGGGGGGGGGTTGTGTGACACCCAGGGGAGGGGGGGCCCCAGTCAAAAGTTTGTTATGGGGCCCAGTCTTTCCTAGTTACGCCCCTGGGAAGGAGGTATAAGAGGACAGAACTACAACTCCCAGCATGTCCACGCTGTTATTATGGGATATCAGAGGACATTACAGGGAGGAGGTATAAGAGGCAGAGAACTACAACTACCCGCATGTCCAGGACGTTATTATGGGATATCAGAGGACATTACAGGGAGGAGGTATAAGAGGAGAGAACTACAATTTCCAGCATGTCCAGGACGTTTTATGGGATATCAGAGGACAGTACAGGGAGGAGGTATAAGAGGCAGAGAACTACGACTACCAGCATGTCCAGGACGTTATTATGGGATATCAGAGGACATTACAGGGAGGAGGTATAAGAGGAGAGAACTACAATTTCCAGCATGTCCAGGACGTTATTATGGGATATCAGAGGACATTACAGGGAGGACATATAAGAGGCAGAGAACTACAACTACCAGCATGTCCAGGACGTTATTATGGGATATTAGAGGACATTACAGGGAGGAGGTATAAGGGGAGAGAACTACAACTACCCGCATGTCCTGGACGTTATTATGGGATATCAGAGGACATTACAGGGAGGAGGTATAAGAGGAGAGAACTACAATTTCCAGCATGTCTAGGACGTTTTATGGGATATCAGAGGACAGTACAGGGAGGAGGTATAAGAGGCAGAGAACTACGACTACCAGCATGTCCAGGACGTTATTATGGGATATCAGAGGACATTACAGGGAGGAGGTATAAGAGGAGAGAACTACAATTTCCAGCATGTCCAGGACGTTATTATGGGATATCAGAGGACATTACAGGGAGGACGTATAAGAGGCAGAGAACTACAACTACCAGCATGACAAGGACGTTATTATGGGATATCAGAGGACAGTACAGGGAGGAGGTATAAGAGGAGAGAACTACAACTTCCAGCATGTCCAAGACGTTATTATGGGATATCAGAGGACATTACAGAGAGGAGGTATAAGAGGAGAGAACTACAACTTCCAGCATGCCCAGGACGTTATTATGGGATATTAGAGGACATTACAGGGAGGAGGTATAAGGGGACAGAACTACAACTACCAGCATGTCCAGACTGCTATTATGGGATATCAGAGGACATTTCAGAGAGGAGGTATAAGAGGACAGAACTACAACTAGCAGCATGTCCAGGACGTTATTATGGGATATTAGAAAACATTACAGGGAGGAGGTATAAGAGGAGAGGACTACAACTACCAGCATGTCCAGACTGCTATTATGGGATATCAGAGGACATTTCAGAGAGGAGGTATAAGAGGACAGAACTACAACTACCAGCATGTCCAGGACGTTATTATGGGATATCAGAAGACATTACAGGGAGGAGGTATAAGAGGAGAGGACTACAACTTCCAGCATGTCCAATATGTTATTATGGGATATCAGAGGACATTACAGGGAGGAGGTAAAAGAGGACAGAACTACAACTACCAGCATGTCCAGACTGCTATTATGGGATATCAGAAGACATAACAGGGAGGAGGTATAAGAGGAGAGAACTACGACTACCAGCATGTCCAGGCTGTTATTATGGGATATCAGAGGACATTACAGGGAGGAGGTATAAGAGGAGAGAACTACAACTACCAGCATGTCCAGGCTGTTATTATGGGATATCAGAGAACATTACAGGGAGGAGGTATAAGAGGAGAGAACTACAACTCCCAGCATGTCCAGACTGTCATTATGTGATATCAGAGGACATTACAGGGAGGAGGTATAAGAGGACAGAACTACAACTCCCAGCATGTCCAGGCTGTTATTATGGGATATCAGAGGACATTACAGGGAGGAGGTATAAGAGGAGAGAACTACAACTCCCAGCATGTCCAGGCTGTTATTATGGGACATCAGAGAACATTACAGGGAGGAGGTATAAGAGGAGAGAACTGCAACTCCCAGCATGTCCAGGATGTTATGTGATATCAGAGAAACTTTACAGGAGTAGGAGGTAGAAGGAGAGAACTACAACTCCCAGCATGTCCAGGACATTATTATGGGATATCAGAGGACATTACAGGGAGGAGGTATAAGAGGAGAGAACTACAACTCCCAGCATGTCCAGACTGTTATGTGATATCAGAGGACATAACAGGAAGGAGTTATAAGAGGACAGAACTACAACTCCCAGCATGTCCACGCTGTTATTATGGGATATCAGAGGACATTACAGGGAGGAGGTATAAGAGGCAGAGAACTACAACTACCCGCATGTCCAGGACGTTATTATGGGATATCAGAGGACATTACAGGGAGGAGGTATACGAGGAGAGAACTACAATTTCCAGCATGTCTAGGACGTTTTATGGGATATCAGAGGACAGTACAGGGAGGAGGTATAAGAGGCAGAGAACTACGACTACCAGCATGTCCAGGACGTTATTATGGGATATCAGAGGACATTACAGGGAGGAGGTATAAGAGGAGAGAACTACAATTTCCAGCATGTCCAGGACGTTATTATGGGATATCAGAGGACATTACAGGGAGGACGTATAAGAGGCAGAGAACTACAACTACCAGCATGACGAGGACGTTATTATGGGATATCAGAGGACAGTACAGGGAGGAGGTATAAGAGGAGAGAACTACAACTTCCAGCATGTCCAAGACGTTATTATGGGATATCAGAGGACATTACAGAGAGGAGGTATAAGAGGAGAGAACTACAACTTCCAGCATGCCCAGGACGTTATTATGGGATATTAGAGGACATTACAGGGAGGAGGTATAAGGGGACAGAACTACAACTACCAGCATGTCCAGACTGCTATTATGGGGTATCAGAGGACATTTCAGAGAGGAGGTATAAGAGGACAGAACTACAACTACCAGCATGTCCAGGACGTTATTATGGGATATTAGAAAACATTACAGGGAGGAGGTATAAGAGGACAGAACTACAACTACCAGCATGTCCAGACTGCTATTATGGGATATCAGAGGACATTTCAGAGAGGAGGTATAAGAGGACAGAACTACAACTACCAGCATGTCCAGGACGTTATTATGGGATATCAGAAGACATTACAGGGAGGAGGTATAAGAGGAGAGGACTACAACTTCCAGCATGTCCAATATGTTATTATGGGATATCAGAGGACATTACAGGGAGGAGGTATAAGGGGACAGAACTACAACTACCAGCATGTCCAGACTGCTATTATGGGATATCAGAGGACATTATAGGGAGGAGGTATAAGAGGAGAGAACTACAACTACCAGCATGTCCAGGCTGTTATTATGGGATATCAGAGAACATTACAGGGAGGAGGTATAAGAGGAGAGAACTACAACTCCCAGCATGTCCAGACTGTCATTATGTGATATCAGAGGACATTACAGGGAGGAGGTATAAGAGGACAGAACTACAACTCCCAGCATGTCCAGGCTGTTATTATGGGATATCAGAGGACATTACAGGGAGGAGGTATAAGAGGAGAGAACTACAACTACCAGCATGTCCAGACTGTTATTATGGGATATCAGAGGACATTAGAGGGAGGAGGTATAAGAGGACAGAACTACAACTCCCAGCATGTCCAGGCTGTTATCATGGGATATCAGAGGACATTACAGGGAGGAGGTATATGAGGAGAGAACTACAACTCCCAGCATGTCCAGGATGTTATGTGATATCAGAGAAACTTTACAGGAGTAGGAGGTAGAAGGAGAGAACTACAACTCCCAGCATGTCCAGGACATTATTATGGGATATCAGAGGACATTACAGGGAGGAGGTATAAGAGGAGAGACCTACAACTCCCAGCATGTCCAGACTGTTATGTGATATCAGAGGACATAACAGGAAGGAGGTATAAGAGGACAGAACTACAACTCCCAGCATGTCCACGCTATTATTATGGGATATCAGAGGACATTACAGGGAGGAGGTATAAGAGGCAGAGAACTACAACTACCCGCATGTCCAGGACGTTATTATGGGATATCAGAGGACATTACAGGGAGGAGGTATAAGAGGAGAGAACTACAATTTCCAGCATGTCCAGGACGTTTTATGGGATATCAGAGGACAGTACAGGGAGGAGGTATAAGAGGCAGAGAACTACGACTACCAGCATGTCCAGGATGTTATTATGGGATATCAGAGGACAGTACAGGGAGGAGGTATAAGAGGCAGAGAACTACGACTACCAGCATGTCCAGGACGTTATTATGGGATATCAGAGGACATTACAGGGAGGAGGTATAAGAGGAGAGAACTACAATTTCCAGCATGTCCAGGACGTTATTATGGGATATCAGAGGACATTACAGGGAGGACGTATAAGAGGCAGAGAACTACAACGACCAGCATGACGAGGACGTTATTATGGGATATCAGAGGACAGTACAGGGAGGAGGTATAAGAGGAGAGAACTACAACTTCCAGCATGTCCAAGGCGTTATTATGGGATATCAGAGGACATTACAGAGAGGAGGTATAAGAGGAGAGAACTACAACTTCCAGCATGCCCAGGACGTTATTATGGGATATTAGAGGACATTACAGGGAGGAGGTATAAGGGGACAGAACTACAACTACCAGCATGTCCAGACTGCTATTATGGGATATCAGAGGACATTTCAGAGAGGAGGTATAAGGGGACAGAACTACAACTACCAGCATGTCCAGACTGCTATTATGGGATATCAGAGGACATTACAGGGAGGAGGTATAAGAGGACAGAACTACAACTTCCAGCATGTCCAAGATGTTATTATGGGATATCAGAGGACATTACAGGGAGGAGGTAAAAGAGGACAGAACTACAACTACCAGCATGCCCAGACTGCTATTATGGGATATCAGAAGACATAACAGGGAGGAGGTATAAGAGGAGAGAACTACAACTACCAGCATGTCCAGGATGTTATTATGGGATATCAGAAGACATTACAGGGAGGAGGTATAAGAGGCCAGAACTACAACTACCAGCATGTCCAAGACGTTATTATGGGATATCAGAAAACATTACAGGGAGGAGGTATAAGAGGAGAGAACTACAACTACCAGCATGTCCAGGCTGTTATTATGGGATATCAGAGGACATTACAGAGAGGAGGTATAAGAGGAGAGGACTACAACTTCCAGCATGTCCAGGACGTTATTATGGGATATCAGAGGACATTACAGGGAGGAGGTATAAGGGGACAGAACTACAACTACCAGCATGTCCAGACTGCTATTATGGGATATCAGAGGACATTACAGGGAGGAGGTATAAGAGGACAGAACTACAACTACCAGCATGTCCAGGACGTTATTATGGGATATCAGAAGACATTACAGGGAGGAGGTATAAGGGGACAGAACTACAACTACCAGCATGTCCAGACTGCTATAATGGGATATTAGAGGAAATTACAGGGAGGAGGTATAAGAGGAGAGAACTACAACTACCAGCATGTCCAGGACGTTATTATGGGATATCAGAAGACATTACAGGGAGGAGGTATAAGAGGAGAGGACTACAACTCCCAGCATGACCAGGCTGTTATTATGGGATATCAGAAGACATAACAGGGAGGAGGTATAAGAGGAGAGAACTACAACTACCAGCATGACCAGGCTGTTATTATGGGATATCAGAGGACATTACAGAGAGGAGGTATAAGAGGAGAGGACTACAACTTCCAGCATGTCCAGGACGTTATTATGGGATATCAGAGGACATTACAGGGAGGAGGTATAAGGGGACAGAACTACAACTACCAGCATGTCCAGACTGCTATTATGGGATATCAGAGGACATTACAGGGAGGAGGTATAAGAGGACAGAACTACAACTACCAGCATGTCCAGGACGTTATTATGGGATATCAGAAGACATTACAGGGAGGAGGTATAAGAGGAGAGGACTACAACTTCCAGCATGTCCAAGATGTTATTATGGGATATCAGAGGACATTACAGGGAGGATGTATAAGAGGAGAGAACTACAACTACCAGCATGTCCAGGCTGTTATTATGGGATATCAGAAGACATAACAGGGAGGAGGTATAAGAGGAGAGAACTACAACTACCAGCATGACCAGGCTGTTATTATGGGATATCAGAGGACATTACAGAGAGGAGGTATAAGAGGAGAGGACTACAACTTCCAGCATGTCCAGGACGTTATTATGGGATATCAGAGGACATAACAGGAAGGAGTTATAAGAGGACAGAACTACAACTCCCAGCATGTCCACGCTGTTATTATGGGATATCAGAGGACATTACAGGGAGGAGGTATAAGAGGCAGAGAACTACAACTACCCGCATGTCCAGGACGTTATTATGGGATATCAGAGGACATTACAGGGAGGAGGTATACGAGGAGAGAACTACAATTTCCAGCATGTCTAGGACGTTTTATGGGATATCAGAGGACAGTACAGGGAGGAGGTATAAGAGGCAGAGAACTACGACTACCAGCATGTCCAGGACGTTATTATGGGATATCAGAGGACATTACAGGGAGGAGGTATAAGAGGAGAGAACTACAATTTCCAGCATGTCCAGGACGTTATTATGGGATATCAGAGGACATTACAGGGAGGACGTATAAGAGGCAGAGAACTACAACTACCAGCATGACGAGGACGTTATTATGGGATATCAGAGGACAGTACAGGGAGGAGGTATAAGAGGAGAGAACTACAACTTCCAGCATGTCCAAGACGTTATTATGGGATATCAGAGGACATTACAGAGAGGAGGTATAAGAGGAGAGAACTACAACTTCCAGCATGCCCAGGACGTTATTATGGGATATTAGAGGACATTACAGGGAGGAGGTATAAGGGGACAGAACTACAACTACCAGCATGTCCAGACTGCTATTATGGGGTATCAGAGGACATTTCAGAGAGGAGGTATAAGAGGACAGAACTACAACTACCAGCATGTCCAGGACGTTATTATGGGATATTAGAAAACATTACAGGGAGGAGGTATAAGAGGACAGAACTACAACTACCAGCATGTCCAGACTGCTATTATGGGATATCAGAGGACATTTCAGAGAGGAGGTATAAGAGGACAGAACTACAACTACCAGCATGTCCAGGACGTTATTATGGGATATCAGAAGACATTACAGGGAGGAGGTATAAGAGGAGAGGACTACAACTTCCAGCATGTCCAATATGTTATTATGGGATATCAGAGGACATTACAGGGAGGAGGTATAAGGGGACAGAACTACAACTACCAGCATGTCCAGACTGCTATTATGGGATATCAGAGGACATTATAGGGAGGAGGTATAAGAGGAGAGAACTACAACTACCAGCATGTCCAGGCTGTTATTATGGGATATCAGAGAACATTACAGGGAGGAGGTATAAGAGGAGAGAACTACAACTCCCAGCATGTCCAGACTGTCATTATGTGATATCAGAGGACATTACAGGGAGGAGGTATAAGAGGACAGAACTACAACTCCCAGCATGTCCAGGCTGTTATTATGGGATATCAGAGGACATTACAGGGAGGAGGTATAAGAGGAGAGAACTACAACTACCAGCATGTCCAGACTGTTATTATGGGATATCAGAGGACATTAGAGGGAGGAGGTATAAGAGGACAGAACTACAACTCCCAGCATGTCCAGGCTGTTATCATGGGATATCAGAGGACATTACAGGGAGGAGGTATATGAGGAGAGAACTACAACTCCCAGCATGTCCAGGATGTTATGTGATATCAGAGAAACTTTACAGGAGTAGGAGGTAGAAGGAGAGAACTACAACTCCCAGCATGTCCAGGACATTATTATGGGATATCAGAGGACATTACAGGGAGGAGGTATAAGAGGAGAGACCTACAACTCCCAGCATGTCCAGACTGTTATGTGATATCAGAGGACATAACAGGAAGGAGGTATAAGAGGACAGAACTACAACTCCCAGCATGTCCACGCTATTATTATGGGATATCAGAGGACATTACAGGGAGGAGGTATAAGAGGCAGAGAACTACAACTACCCGCATGTCCAGGACGTTATTATGGGATATCAGAGGACATTACAGGGAGGAGGTATAAGAGGAGAGAACTACAATTTCCAGCATGTCCAGGACGTTTTATGGGATATCAGAGGACAGTACAGGGAGGAGGTATAAGAGGCAGAGAACTACGACTACCAGCATGTCCAGGATGTTATTATGGGATATCAGAGGACAGTACAGGGAGGAGGTATAAGAGGCAGAGAACTACGACTACCAGCATGTCCAGGACGTTATTATGGGATATCAGAGGACATTACAGGGAGGAGGTATAAGAGGAGAGAACTACAATTTCCAGCATGTCCAGGACGTTATTATGGGATATCAGAGGACATTACAGGGAGGACGTATAAGAGGCAGAGAACTACAACGACCAGCATGACGAGGACGTTATTATGGGATATCAGAGGACAGTACAGGGAGGAGGTATAAGAGGAGAGAACTACAACTTCCAGCATGTCCAAGGCGTTATTATGGGATATCAGAGGACATTACAGAGAGGAGGTATAAGAGGAGAGAACTACAACTTCCAGCATGCCCAGGACGTTATTATGGGATATTAGAGGACATTACAGGGAGGAGGTATAAGGGGACAGAACTACAACTACCAGCATGTCCAGACTGCTATTATGGGATATCAGAGGACATTTCAGAGAGGAGGTATAAGGGGACAGAACTACAACTACCAGCATGTCCAGACTGCTATTATGGGATATCAGAGGACATTACAGGGAGGAGGTATAAGAGGACAGAACTACAACTTCCAGCATGTCCAAGATGTTATTATGGGATATCAGAGGACATTACAGGGAGGAGGTAAAAGAGGACAGAACTACAACTACCAGCATGTCCAGACTGCTATTATGGGATATCAGAAGACATAACAGGGAGGAGGTATAAGAGGAGAGAACTACAACTACCAGCATGTCCAGGATGTTATTATGGGATATCAGAAGACATTACAGGGAGGAGGTATAAGAGGCCAGAACTACAACTACCAGCATGTCCAAGACGTTATTATGGGATATCAGAAAACATTACAGGGAGGAGGTATAAGAGGAGAGAACTACAACTACCAGCATGTCCAGGCTGTTATTATGGGATATCAGAGGACATTACAGAGAGGAGGTATAAGAGGAGAGGACTACAACTTCCAGCATGTCCAGGACGTTATTATGGGATATCAGAGGACATTACAGGGAGGAGGTATAAGGGGACAGAACTACAACTACCAGCATGTCCAGACTGCTATTATGGGATATCAGAGGACATTACAGGGAGGAGGTATAAGAGGACAGAACTACAACTACCAGCATGTCCAGGACGTTATTATGGGATATCAGAAGACATTACAGGGAGGAGGTATAAGGGGACAGAACTACAACTACCAGCATGTCCAGACTGCTATAATGGGATATTAGAGGAAATTACAGGGAGGAGGTATAAGAGGAGAGAACTACAACTACCAGCATGTCCAGGACGTTATTATGGGATATCAGAAGACATTACAGGGAGGAGGTATAAGAGGAGAGGACTACAACTCCCAGCATGACCAGGCTGTTATTATGGGATATCAGAAGACATAACAGGGAGGAGGTATAAGAGGAGAGAACTACAACTACCAGCATGACCAGGCTGTTATTATGGGATATCAGAGGACATTACAGAGAGGAGGTATAAGAGGAGAGGACTACAACTTCCAGCATGTCCAGGACGTTATTATGGGATATCAGAGGACATTACAGGGAGGAGGTATAAGGGGACAGAACTACAACTACCAGCATGTCCAGACTGCTATTATGGGATATCAGAGGACATTACAGGGAGGAGGTATAAGAGGACAGAACTACAACTACCAGCATGTCCAGGACGTTATTATGGGATATCAGAAGACATTACAGGGAGGAGGTATAAGAGGAGAGGACTACAACTTCCAGCATGTCCAAGATGTTATTATGGGATATCAGAGGACATTACAGGGAGGATGTATAAGAGGAGAGAACTACAACTACCAGCATGTCCAGGCTGTTATTATGGGATATCAGAAGACATAACAGGGAGGAGGTATAAGAGGAGAGAACTACAACTACCAGCATGACCAGGCTGTTATTATGGGATATCAGAGGACATTACAGAGAGGAGGTATAAGAGGAGAGGACTACAACTTCCAGCATGTCCAGGACGTTATTATGGGATATCAGAGGACATTACAGGGAGGAGGTATAAGGGGACAGAACTACAACTACCAGCATGTCCAGACTGCTATTATGGGATATCAGAGGACATTACAGGGAGGAGGTATAAGAGGACAGAACTACAACTACCAGCATGTCCAGGACGTTATTATGGGATATCAGAAGACATTACAGGGAGGAGGTATAAGAGGAGAGGACTACAACTTCCAGCATGTCCAAGATGTTATTATGGGATATCAGAGGACATTACAGGGAGGAGGTAAAAGAGGACAGAACTACAACTCCCAGTATGTCCAGGACGTTATTATGGGATATCAGAAGACATAACAGGGAGGATGTATAAGAGGAGAGAACTACAACTACCAGCATGTCCAGGCTGTTATTATGGGATATCAGAGGATATTACAGGGAGGAGGTATAAGAGTATAGAACTACAACTACCAGCATGTCCAGGACGTTATTATGGGATATCAGAGGACATTACAGGTAGGAGGTATAAGAGGAGAGAACTACAACTTCCAGCATGTCCAGGACGTTATTATGGGATATCAGAGGACATTACAGGTAGGAGGTATAAGGGGACAGAACTGCAACTACCAGCATGTCCAGACTGCTATTATGGGATATCAGAGGACATTACAGGGAGGAGGTATAAGAGGAGAGAACTACAACTACCAGCATGTTCAGGATGTTATTATGGGATATCAGAGGACATTACAGGGAGGAGGTATAAGAGTATAGAACTACAACTTCCAGCATGTCCAGGACGTTATTATGGGATATCAGAGGACATTACAGGGAGGAGGTATAAGGGGACAGAACTGCAACTACCAGCATGTCCAGACTGCTATTATGGGATATCAGAGGACATTACAGGGAGGAGGTATAAGAGGACAGAACTACAACTACCAGCATGTCCAGGACGTTATTATGGGATATCAGAAGACATTACAGGGAGGAGGTATAAGAGGAGAGAACTACAACTTCCAGCATGTCCAGGCAGTTATTATGGGACATTACAGAGAGGAGGTATAAGAGGAGAGAACTACAACTACCAGCATGTCCAGGATGTTATTATGGGATATCAGAGGACATTACAGGGAGGAGGTATAAGAGGACAGAACTACAACTACCAGCATGTCCAGGACGTTATTATGGGATATCAGAAGACATTACAGGGAGGATGTATAAGAGGAGAGGACTACAACTACCAGCATGTCCAGGACGTTATTATGGGATATCAGAGGACATTACAGGGAGGAGGTATAAGAGGAGAGAACTACAACTCCCAGTATGTCCAGGCTGTTATTATGGGATATCAGAGGACATTACAGGGAGGAGGTATAAGAGGAGAGAACTACAACTCCCATCATGTACAGGCTGTTATTATGGGATATCAGAGGACATTGCAGAAAGGAGGTATAAGAGGAGAGAACTACAACTCACAGCATGTCCAGATTGTTATTATGGGATATCAGACGACATTACAGGGAGGAGGTATAAGAGGAAAGAACTATAACTACCAGCATGTCCAGGACGTTATTATGGGATATCAGAGGACATTACAGGGAGGAGGTATAAGAGGAGAGAACTACAACTCACAGCATGTCCAGATTGTTATTATGGGATATCAGACGACATTACAGGGAGGAGGTATAAGAGGAGAGAACTATAACTACCAGCATGTCCAGGACGTTATTATGGGATATCAGAGGACATTACAGGGAGGAGGTATAAGAGGAGAGAACTACAACTCACAGCATGTCCAGATTGTTATTATGGGATATCAGACGACATTACAGGGAGGAGGTATAAGAGGAGAGAACTACAACTACCAGCATGTCCAGGCTGTTATTATGGGATATCAGAGGACATTACAGAGAGGAGGTATAAGAGGAGAGGACTACAACTTCCAGCATGTCCAGGACGTTATTATGGGATATCAGAGGACATTACAGGGAGGAGGTATAAGGGGACAGAACTACAACTACCAGCATGTCCAGACTGCTATTATGGGATATCAGAGGACATTACAGGGAGGAGGTATAAGAGGACAGAACTACAACTACCAGCATGTCCAGGACGTTATTATGGGATATCAGAAGACATTACAGGGAGGAGGTATAAGGGGACAGAACTACAACTACCAGCATGTCCAGACTGCTATAATGGGATATTAGAGGAAATTACAGGGAGGAGGTATAAGAGGAGAGAACTACAACTACCAGCATGTCCAGGACGTTATTATGGGATATCAGAAGACATTACAGGGAGGAGGTATAAGAGGAGAGGACTACAACTCCCAGCATGACCAGGCTGTTATTATGGGATATCAGAAGACATAACAGGGAGGAGGTATAAGAGGAGAGAACTACAACTACCAGCATGACCAGGCTGTTATTATGGGATATCAGAGGACATTACAGAGAGGAGGTATAAGAGGAGAGGACTACAACTTCCAGCATGTCCAAGATGTTATTATGGGATATCAGAGGACATTACAGGGAGGATGTATAAGAGGAGAGAACTACAACTACCAGCATGTCCAGGCTGTTATTATGGGATATCAGAAGACATAACAGGGAGGAGGTATAAGAGGAGAGAACTACAACTACCAGCATGACCAGGCTGTTATTATGGGATATCAGAGGACATTACAGAGAGGAGGTATAAGAGGAGAGGACTACAACTTCCAGCATGTCCAGGACGTTATTATGGGATATCAGAGGACATTACAGGGAGGAGGTATAAGGGGACAGAACTACAACTACCAGCATGTCCAGACTGCTATTATGGGATATCAGAGGACATTACAGGGAGGAGGTATAAGAGGACAGAACTACAACTACCAGCATGTCCAGGACGTTATTATGGGATATCAGAAGACATTACAGGGAGGAGGTATAAGAGGAGAGGACTACAACTTCCAGCATGTCCAGGACGTTATTATGGGATATCAGAGGACATTACAGGGAGGACGTATAAGAGGCAGAGAACTACAACTACCAGCATGACAAGGACGTTATTATGGGATATCAGAGGACAGTACAGGGAGGAGGTATAAGAGGAGAGAACTACAACTTCCAGCATGTCCAAGACGTTATTATGGGATATCAGAGGACATTACAGAGAGGAGGTATAAGAGGAGAGAACTACAACTTCCAGCATGCCCAGGACGTTATTATGGGATATTAGAGGACATTACAGGGAGGAGGTATAAGGGGACAGAACTACAACTACCAGCATGTCCAGACTGCTATTATGGGATATCAGAGGACATTTCAGAGAGGAGGTATAAGAGGACAGAACTACAACTAGCAGCATGTCCAGGACGTTATTATGGGATATTAGAAAACATTACAGGGAGGAGGTATAAGAGGAGAGGACTACAACTACCAGCATGTCCAGACTGCTATTATGGGATATCAGAGGACATTTCAGAGAGGAGGTATAAGAGGACAGAACTACAACTACCAGCATGTCCAGGACGTTATTATGGGATATCAGAAGACATTACAGGGAGGAGGTATAAGAGGAGAGGACTACAACTTCCAGCATGTCCAATATGTTATTATGGGATATCAGAGGACATTACAGGGAGGAGGTAAAAGAGGACAGAACTACAACTACCAGCATGTCCAGACTGCTATTATGGGATATCAGAAGACATAACAGGGAGGAGGTATAAGAGGAGAGAACTACGACTACCAGCATGTCCAGGCTGTTATTATGGGATATCAGAGGACATTACAGGGAGGAGGTATAAGAGGAGAGAACTACAACTACCAGCATGTCCAGGCTGTTATTATGGGATATCAGAGAACATTACAGGGAGGAGGTATAAGAGGAGAGAACTACAACTCCCAGCATGTCCAGACTGTCATTATGTGATATCAGAGGACATTACAGGGAGGAGGTATAAGAGGACAGAACTACAACTCCCAGCATGTCCAGGCTGTTATTATGGGATATCAGAGGACATTACAGGGAGGAGGTATAAGAGGAGAGAACTACAACTCCCAGCATGTCCAGGCTGTTATTATGGGACATCAGAGAACATTACAGGGAGGAGGTATAAGAGGAGAGAACTGCAACTCCCAGCATGTCCAGGATGTTATGTGATATCAGAGAAACTTTACAGGAGTAGGAGGTAGAAGGAGAGAACTACAACTCCCAGCATGTCCAGGACATTATTATGGGATATCAGAGGACATTACAGGGAGGAGGTATAAGAGGAGAGAACTACAACTCCCAGCATGTCCAGACTGTTATGTGATATCAGAGGACATAACAGGAAGGAGTTATAAGAGGACAGAACTACAACTCCCAGCATGTCCACGCTGTTATTATGGGATATCAGAGGACATTACAGGGAGGAGGTATAAGAGGCAGAGAACTACAACTACCCGCATGTCCAGGACGTTATTATGGGATATCAGAGGACATTACAGGGAGGAGGTATACGAGGAGAGAACTACAATTTCCAGCATGTCTAGGACGTTTTATGGGATATCAGAGGACAGTACAGGGAGGAGGTATAAGAGGCAGAGAACTACGACTACCAGCATGTCCAGGACGTTATTATGGGATATCAGAGGACATTACAGGGAGGAGGTATAAGAGGAGAGAACTACAATTTCCAGCATGTCCAGGACGTTATTATGGGATATCAGAGGACATTACAGGGAGGACGTATAAGAGGCAGAGAACTACAACTACCAGCATGACGAGGACGTTATTATGGGATATCAGAGGACAGTACAGGGAGGAGGTATAAGAGGAGAGAACTACAACTTCCAGCATGTCCAAGACGTTATTATGGGATATCAGAGGACATTACAGAGAGGAGGTATAAGAGGAGAGAACTACAACTTCCAGCATGCCCAGGACGTTATTATGGGATATTAGAGGACATTACAGGGAGGAGGTATAAGGGGACAGAACTACAACTACCAGCATGTCCAGACTGCTATTATGGGGTATCAGAGGACATTTCAGAGAGGAGGTATAAGAGGACAGAACTACAACTACCAGCATGTCCAGGACGTTATTATGGGATATTAGAAAACATTACAGGGAGGAGGTATAAGAGGACAGAACTACAACTACCAGCATGTCCAGACTGCTATTATGGGATATCAGAGGACATTTCAGAGAGGAGGTATAAGAGGACAGAACTACAACTACCAGCATGTCCAGGACGTTATTATGGGATATCAGAAGACATTACAGGGAGGAGGTATAAGAGGAGAGGACTACAACTTCCAGCATGTCCAATATGTTATTATGGGATATCAGAGGACATTACAGGGAGGAGGTATAAGGGGACAGAACTACAACTACCAGCATGTCCAGACTGCTATTATGGGATATCAGAGGACATTATAGGGAGGAGGTATAAGAGGAGAGAACTACAACTACCAGCATGTCCAGGCTGTTATTATGGGATATCAGAGAACATTACAGGGAGGAGGTATAAGAGGAGAGAACTACAACTCCCAGCATGTCCAGACTGTCATTATGTGATATCAGAGGACATTACAGGGAGGAGGTATAAGAGGACAGAACTACAACTCCCAGCATGTCCAGGCTGTTATTATGGGATATCAGAGGACATTACAGGGAGGAGGTATAAGAGGACAGAACTACAACTCCCAGCATGTCCAGGCTGTTATCATGGGATATCAGAGGACATTACAGGGAGGAGGTATATGAGGAGAGAACTACAACTCCCAGCATGTCCAGGATGTTATGTGATATCAGAGAAACTTTACAGGAGTAGGAGGTAGAAGGAGAGAACTACAACTCCCAGGATGTCCAGGACATTATTATGGGATATCAGAGGACATTACAGGGAGGAGGTATAAGAGGAGAGACCTACAACTCCCAGCATGTCCAGACTGTTATGTGATATCAGAGGACATAACAGGAAGGAGGTATAAGAGGACAGAACTACAACTCCCAGCATGTCCACGCTATTATTATGGGATATCAGAGGACATTACAGGGAGGAGGTATAAGAGGCAGAGAACTACAACTACCCGCATGTCCAGGACGTTATTATGGGATATCAGAGGACATTACAGGGAGGAGGTATAAGAGGAGAGAACTACAATTTCCAGCATGTCCAGGACGTTTTATGGGATATCAGAGGACAGTACAGGGAGGAGGTATAAGAGGCAGAGAACTACGACTACCAGCATGTCCAGGATGTTATTATGGGATATCAGAGGACAGTACAGGGAGGAGGTATAAGAGGCAGAGAACTACGACTACCAGCATGTCCAGGACGTTATTATGGGATATCAGAGGACATTACAGGGAGGAGGTATAAGAGGAGAGAACTACAATTTCCAGCATGTCCAGGACGTTATTATGGGATATCAGAGGACATTACAGGGAGGACGTATAAGAGGCAGAGAACTACAACGACCAGCATGACGAGGACGTTATTATGGGATATCAGAGGACAGTACAGGGAGGAGGTATAAGAGGAGAGAACTACAACTTCCAGCATGTCCAAGACGTTATTATGGGATATCAGAGGACATTACAGAGAGGAGGTATAAGAGGAGAGAACTACAACTTCCAGCATGCCCAGGACGTTATTATGGGATATTAGAGGACATTACAGGGAGGAGGTATAAGGGGACAGAACTACAACTACCAGCATGTCCAGACTGCTATTATGGGATATCAGAGGACATTTCAGAGAGGAGGTATAAGGGGACAGAACTACAACTACCAGCATGTCCAGACTGCTATTATGGGATATCAGAGGACATTACAGGGAGGAGGTATAAGAGGACAGAACTACAACTTCCAGCATGTCCAAGATGTTATTATGGGATATCAGAGGACATTACAGGGAGGAGGTAAAAGAGGACAGAACTACAACTACCAGCATGTCCAGACTGCTATTATGGGATATCAGAAGACATAACAGGGAGGAGGTATAAGAGGAGAGAACTACAACTACCAGCATGTCCAGGATGTTATTATGGGATATCAGAAGACATTACAGGGAGGAGGTATAAGAGGCCAGAACTACAACTACCAGCATGTCCAAGACGTTATTATGGGATATCAGAAAACATTACAGGGAGGAGGTATAAGAGGAGAGAACTACAACTACCAGCATGTCCAGGCTGTTATTATGGGATATCAGAGGACATTACAGAGAGGAGGTATAAGAGGAGAGGACTACAACTTCCAGCATGTCCAGGACGTTATTATGGGATATCAGAGGACATTACAGGGAGGAGGTATAAGGGGACAGAACTACAACTACCAGCATGTCCAGACTGCTATTATGGGATATCAGAGGACATTACAGGGAGGAGGTATAAGAGGACAGAACTACAACTACCAGCATGTCCAGGACGTTATTATGGGATATCAGAAGACATTACAGGGAGGAGGTCTAAGGGGACAGAACTACAACTACCAGCATGTCCAGACTGCTATAATGGGATATTAGAGGAAATTACAGGGAGGAGGTATAAGAGGAGAGAACTACAACTACCAGCATGTCCAGGACGTTATTATGGGATATCAGAAGACATTACAGGGAGGAGGTATAAGAGGAGAGGACTACAACTCCCAGCATGACCAGGCTGTTATTATGGGATATCAGAAGACATAACAGGGAGGAGGTATAAGAGGAGAGAACTACAACTACCAGCATGACCAGGCTGTTATTATGGGATATCAGAGGACATTACAGAGAGGAGGTATAAGAGGAGAGGACTACAACTTCCAGCATGTCCAGACTGCTATTATGGGATATCAGAGGACATTACAGGGAGGAGGTATAAGAGGACAGAACTACAACTACCAGCATGTCCAGGACGTTATTATGGGATATCAGAAGACATTACAGGGAGGAGGTATAAGAGGAGAGGACTACAACTTCCAGCATGTCCAAGATGTTATTATGGGATATCAGAGGACATTACAGGGAGGATGTATAAGAGGAGAGAACTACAACTACCAGCATGTCCAGGCTGTTATTATGGGATATCAGAAGACATAACAGGGAGGAGGTATAAGAGGAGAGAACTACAACTACCAGCATGACCAGGCTGTTATTATGGGATATCAGAGGACATTACAGAGAGGAGGTATAAGAGGAGAGGACTACAACTTCCAGCATGTCCAGGACGTTATTATGGGATATCAGAGGACATTACAGGGAGGAGGTATAAGGGGACAGAACTACAACTACCAGCATGTCCAGACTGCTATTATGGGATATCAGAGGACATTACAGGGAGGAGGTATAAGAGGACAGAACTACAACTACCAGCATGTCCAGGACGTTATTATGGGATATCAGAAGACATTACAGGGAGGAGGTATAAGAGGAGAGGACTACAACTTCCAGCATGTCCAAGATGTTATTATGGGATATCAGAGGACATTACAGGGAGGAGGTAAAAGAGGACAGAACTACAACTCCCAGTATGTCCAGGACGTTATTATGGGATATCAGAAGACATAACAGGGAGGATGTATAAGAGGAGAGAACTACAACTACCAGCATGTCCAGGCTGTTATTATGGGATATCAGAGGACATTACAGGGAGGAGGTATAAGAGTATAGAACTACAACTTCCAGCATGTCCAGGACGTTATTATGGGATATCAGAGGACATTACAGGTAGGAGGTATAAGGGGACAGAACTGCAACTACCAGCATGTCCAGACTGCTATTATGGGATATCAGAGGACATTACAGGGAGGAGGTATAAGAGGAGAGAACTACAACTACCAGCATGTTCAGGATGTTATTATGGGATATCAGAGGACATTACAGGGAGGAGGTATAAGAGTATAGAACTACAACTTCCAGCATGTCCAGGACGTTATTATGGGATATCAGAGGACATTACAGGGAGGAGGTATAAGGGGACAGAACTGCAACTACCAGCATGTCCAGACTGCTATTATGGGATATCAGAGGACATTACAGGGAGGAGGTATAAGAGGACAGAACTACAACTACCAGCATGTCCAGGACGTTATTATGGGATATCAGAAGACATTACAGGGAGGAGGTATAAGAGGAGAGAACTACAACTTCCAGCATGTCCAGGCAGTTATTATGGGACATTACAGAGAGGAGGTATAAGAGGAGAGAACTACAACTACCAGCATGTCCAGGATGTTATTATGGGATATCAGAGGACATTACAGGGAGGAGGTATAAGAGGACAGAACTACAACTACCAGCATGTCCAGGACGTTATTATGGGATATCAGAAGACATTACAGGGAGGATGTATAAGAGGAGAGGACTACAACTACCAGCATGTCCAGGACGTTATTATGGGATATCAGAGGACATTACAGGGAGGAGGTATAAGAGGAGAGAACTACAACTCCCAGTATGTCCAGGCTGTTATTATGGGATATCAGAGGACATTACAGGGAGGAGGTATAAGAGGAGAGAACTACAACTCCCATCATGTACAGGCTGTTATTATGGGATATCAGAGGACATTGCAGAAAGGAGGTATAAGAGGAGAGAACTACAACTCACAGCATGTCCAGATTGTTATTATGGTATATCAGACGACATTACAGGGAGGAGGTATAAGAGGAAAGAACTATAACTACCAGCATGTCCAGGACGTTATTATGGGATATCAGAGGACATTACAGGGAGGAGGTATAAGAGGAGAGAACTACAACTCACAGCATGTCCAGATTGTTATTATGGGATATCAGACGACATTACAGGGAGGAGGTATAAGAGGAGAGAACTATAACTACCAGCATGTCCAGGACGTTATTATGGGATATCAGAGGACATTACAGGGAGGAGGTATAAGAGGAGAGAACTACAACTCACAGCATGTCCAGATTGTTATTATGGGATATCAGACGACATTACAGGGAGGAGGTATAAGAGGAGAGAACTACAACTACCAGCATGTCCAGGCTGTTATTATGGGATATCAGAGGACATTACAGAGAGGAGGTATAAGAGGAGAGGACTACAACTTCCAGCATGTCCAGGACGTTATTATGGGATATCAGAGGACATTACAGGGAGGAGGTATAAGGGGACAGAACTACAACTACCAGCATGTCCAGACTGCTATTATGGGATATCAGAGGACATTACAGGGAGGAGGTATAAGAGGACAGAACTACAACTACCAGCATGTCCAGGACGTTATTATGGGATATCAGAAGACATTACAGGGAGGAGGTATAAGGGGACAGAACTACAACTACCAGCATGTCCAGACTGCTATAATGGGATATTAGAGGAAATTACAGGGAGGAGGTATAAGAGGAGAGAACTACAACTACCAGCATGTCCAGGACGTTATTATGGGATATCAGAAGACATTACAGGGAGGAGGTATAAGAGGAGAGGACTACAACTCCCAGCATGACCAGGCTGTTATTATGGGATATCAGAAGACATAACAGGGAGGAGGTATAAGAGGAGAGAACTACAACTACCAGCATGACCAGGCTGTTATTATGGGATATCAGAGGACATTACAGAGAGGAGGTATAAGAGGAGAGGACTACAACTTCCAGCATGTCCAAGATGTTATTATGGGATATCAGAGGACATTACAGGGAGGATGTATAAGAGGAGAGAACTACAACTACCAGCATGTCCAGGCTGTTATTATGGGATATCAGAAGACATAACAGGGAGGAGGTATAAGAGGAGAGAACTACAACTACCAGCATGACCAGGCTGTTATTATGGGATATCAGAGGACATTACAGAGAGGAGGTATAAGAGGAGAGGACTACAACTTCCAGCATGTCCAGGACGTTATTATGGGATATCAGAGGACATTACAGGGAGGAGGTATAAGGGGACAGAACTACAACTACCAGCATGTCCAGACTGCTATTATGGGATATCAGAGGACATTACAGGGAGGAGGTATAAGAGGACAGAACTACAACTACCAGCATGTCCAGGACGTTATTATGGGATATCAGAAGACATTACAGGGAGGAGGTATAAGAGGAGAGGACTACAACTTCCAGCATGTCCAAGATGTTATTATGGGATATCAGAGGACATTACAGGGAGGAGGTAAAAGAGGACAGAACTACAACTACCAGCATGTCCAGACTGCTATTATGGGATATCAGAAGACATAACAGGGAGGATGTATAAGAGGAGAGAACTACAACTACCAGCATGTCCAGGCTGTTATTATGGGATATCAGAGGACATTACAGGGAGGAGGTATAAGAGTATAGAACTACAACTTCCAGCATGTCCAGGACGTTATTATGGGATATCAGAGGACATTACAGGTAGGAGGTATAAGGGGACAGAACTGCAACTACCAGCATGTCCAGACTGCTATTATGGGATATCAGAGGACATTACAGGGAGGAGGTATAAGAGGAGAGAACTACAACTACCAGCATGTTCAGGATGTTATTATGGGATATCAGAGGACATTACAGGGAGGAGGTATAAGAGTATAGAACTACAACTTCCAGCATGTCCAGGACGTTATTATGGGATATCAGAGGACATTACAGGGAGGAGGTATAAGGGGACAGAACTGCAACTACCAGCATGTCCAGACTGCTATTATGGGATATCAGAGGACATTACAGGGAGGAGGTATAAGAGGACAGAACTACAACTACCAGCATGTCCAGGACGTTATTATGGGATATCAGAAGACATTACAGGGAGGAGGTATAAGAGGAGAGAACTACAACTTCCAGCATGTCCAGGCAGTTATTATGGGACATTACAGAGAGGAGGTATAAGAGGAGAGAACTACAACTACCAGCATGTCCAGGATGTTATTATGGGATATCAGAGGACATTACAGGGAGGAGGTATAAGAGGACAGAACTACAACTACCAGCATGTCCAGGACGTTATTATGGGATATCAGAAGACATTACAGGGAGGATGTATAAGAGGAGAGGACTACAACTACCAGCATGTCCAGGACGTTATTATGGGATATCAGAGGACATTACAGGGAGGAGGTATAAGAGGAGAGAACTACAACTCCCAGTATGTCCAGGCTGTTATTATGGGATATCAGAGGACATTACAGGGAGGAGGTATAAGAGGAGAGAACTACAACTCCCATCATGTACAGGCTGTTATTATGGGATATCAGAGGACATTGCAGAAAGGAGGTATAAGAGGAGAGAACTACAACTCACAGCATGTCCAGATTGTTATTATGGGATATCAGACGACATTACAGGGAGGAGGTATAAGAGGAAAGAACTATAACTACCAGCATGTCCAGGACGTTATTATGGGATATCAGAGGACATTACAGGGAGGAGGTATAAGAGGAGAGAACTACAACTCACAGCATGTCCAGATTGTTATTATGGGATATCAGACGACATTACAGGGAGGAGGTATAAGAGGAGAGAACTATAACTACCAGCATGTCCAGGACGTTATTATGGGATATCAGAGGACATTACAGGGAGGAGGTATAAGAGGAGAGGACTACAACTTCCAGCATTCCCCTGGCTCCATTTCTCACACAACTGCTAACAAACTAAAGGAAAAAAAGACTTACCCTGCACAACGTTAATGGCTCCTCTCCCTCCGTCCGGCTTCTAGTGGGAAGCAGTGGGCGGTACTCGTAACAGACGTCCGTGCGTCACGTCTGCTACAACGTCGGGGGCGGAGCTTGTAGCAAAAAAAAAAATATATTTTTTTGTAACTTTTTTTTAATTTTTTTGCAGTGGATGAGCGGAGAGTCGCGGCACCTCGGGACGGTTCTCGCGGTACCCCGGTTGGGAACCACTGGGTTAGAGTATCAATGTTAATGCAATTCATATTTTAGCAGTTTACTCTTTAAGGAACTGCTTTGGAAAATGTATAAAAAAGAGAGGGATGGCACTCCTCTGGGGTGATTTTGTATGTGCTGATGAAAATCTTTTGTATAGTAGAGTTATAATCGACTCACATGGTGGGGTTGTGCAGGATCATCAGCACAACTTGACTTTATTGTTCGTCTGGTGAAACTTTCCGGTACACTTTCCTTCTATCGGGCGCTTCCATGTAGCTGGTGCGTTGTTCACTACAGACTGATACAGGGGTCGGTTATACACCAGCTGGTGTATAACCTACCCCTGTATCAGTCTGTGGTGAACAACGCACCAGCTGCACAGCAGTGCCCGATACAAGGAGCTATTTTTATACCAAAAAGCATCTTTAAGGAACTATAAGGTTAATAGCTAATCGATAGCTCCAGAACAATATAATGAAACCTCATTGAAAAGAACAACCACAATTGTATAAGGAAAGGGTCTTCTAGATGTGTATTCCTCTCAATGAATATGGCCAGTGTGCATATTATTTAATGGAACTGTAAATCTGTCACAGAAAATCTGGTCTAAATAAAGGAGTGGAGCTTCTGCAGGAGGCCAGATGTTAAACTCTGTGCATATAAACTGTCCATTTTATTGGTACTATGTTAATGTGACTAAGCTTAAAGAGGTTCTCCAACTGAATGTACAGATGTATTCTTCCTTATATTTTCTCTTATCTCAACATATTCTGAGACGTGTGGTGCGAGAGGACCGACTTTGAAAAAAAAACCATGATTTTACGATACTCTATCACGAGATGTCTATGCTATATGTGTCTATGTGTGACCACCCAGTTGTGATGTGGATTACAGTCTGTCAAGGGTTTTGCTAGCATGTCACGATATTTTATTAAATTGGTTTAATGAAAAATTGGATTTCTTAACCAAATTCAAGCAAAGGTAAGAGTGGACACATCTTTATCTTTTATTGTCTTATTAACCCCTTAAGGACTGAGCCTGTTTTGGCCTTAAGGACACAGCCTATTTTTTCAAATCTGACATGTGTCACTTTATGTGGTAATAACTCCGGAATGCTTTTACCTATCCAAGCGATTCTGAGATTGTTTTCTCGTGACACATTGGACTTTATGTTACTGGCAAAATTTGCTCGATACATTAAGTATTTAATTGTGAAAAACACAAAAATTTAGCGAAAAATTACAAAAATTAGCATTTTTTTAAATTTATATGTATCTGCCTGTAAGACAGGCAGTTATACCACACAAAATTGTTGCTAATTAACATCACCCATATGTCTACTTTAGATTGGCATCGTTTTTTGAACATCTTTTTATTTTTCTATGACATCACAAGGCTTAGAACTTTAGCAGCAATTTCTCACATTTTCAAGAAAATTTCAAAAGGCTATTTTTACAGGGGCTAGTTCAGTTGTGAAGTGGATTTTAGGGCCTTATATATTAGAAACCCTCGATAAGTCACCCCATTTTACAAACTTCACCCCTCAAAGTATTCAAAACAGCATTTAGAAAGTTTCTTAACCCTTTAGATGTTTCACAGGAATTAAGGCAAAGTAGATATGAAATGTTCAAATTTCTTTTTTTTTTTTTGCAGAAATTCATTTATCATCTATTTTTTTTGTAACACAGAAAGTTTTACCAGAGAAACGCAACTCAATATCTATTGCCCAGATTCTGCAGTTTTTAGAAATACCCCACATGTGGCTCTAGTGTGGTAATAGACTGAAGCAGAGGCCTCAGAAGCAAAGGAGCACGTAGAGGATTTTGGGGCCTCCTTTTTATTAGAAAATATTTTAGGCTCCATGTCGGGTCTGAAAGGCTCTTGCGGCGCCAAAACAGTGGAAATCCCCCAAAAGTGACCCCATTTTGGAAACTATACCCCTTGAGGAAATTATCTAGGGGTATAGTGAGCATTTTGACCCCGCAGGTTTTTTGCAGAAATTATTGGAAGTAGGCCGTGAAAATGAAAATCTACATTCTTTCAAAGAAAATGTAGGTTTAGCTAATTTTTTCTAATTTCCACAAGGACTAAAAGGAGAAAATGCACCACTACTTTTGTAAAGCAATTTCTCCCGAGTAAAACAATACCCCGCATGTGGTCATAAACGGCTGTTTGGACACACGGCGGAGCTTAGAAGGGAAAGAGCGCCATTTGGCTTTTGGAGCTCAAATTTAGCAGGAATGGTTTGCGGAGACCACGTCGCATTTGCAAAGCCCCTAAGGGACCAAAACAGTGAAAACACCAAAAAAGTGACTCCATTTAGGAAACTACACCCCTTGAAGAATCCATCTAGGGGTGTAGTGAGCATTTTGAACCCACAGGGGTTTTATAGATTTTATTAGAATTGGGCAGTGAAGATAAAAAAAATCCTTTTTTTCCAATAAGACGTAGCTTTAGCTCAAAATTTTTCATTTTCTCAACAAATAAAGGAATAAAAGAACCCCAACATTTGTAAAGCAACTTCTCTGGAGTATGGCAATACCCCATTTGTGGTCATAAACTGCTGTTTGGGCATACGGCAAGGATCAGAAGAGAAGGAGTGCCATTTGGCTTTTGGAGCATAGATTTTGCTGGATTGGTTTCTTGACACCATGTCACTTTTGCAAAGCTCCTAAGGTACCAGTACAGTGGAAACTCCCCAAAAGTGACTCGATTCACGAAACTACACCCCTTGAGGAATTCATCTAGGGGTGTAGTGAGCATTTTGACCCCACAGGTGTTTCATAGATTTTATTAGAATTGGGCAGTGAAAATAAAAAAAATCATTTTTCTTCAATAAGACGTAGTTTTAGCTGAAAATGTTTCATATTCTCAACAAATAAATGAAAAAAAGCACCCCAACACTTGTAAAGCAACTTCTCCTGTGTACGGCAATACCACATATGTGGTCATAAACTTCTGTTTGGGCACAGAGTAGAGCTCAGAAGGGAAGGAGCGCCATTTGGCTTTTGGAGCACAGATTTTGCTGGATTGGTTTCTGGTCGCTATGTCGCATTTGCAAAGTCCCTGCGGGACTAAAACAGTGGAAACCCCCCAGAAGTGACCCCATTTTGTAAACTACACCCCTCAAGGTATTCACCTAGCGGTTTAGTGAGCATATTAACCCCACAGGTGATTGGCAGAAATTGGTGTGCACTCGATGTTGCAGAGTGAAAATGGTTTTTCAATAGATATGCCAATATGTGGCGCCCAGCTCGTGCCACTGGGGACACACACCCCAAAAATTGTTAAAAGGGTTCTCCCGGGTATGGCGATGCCATATATGTGGAAGTAAACTGCTGTTTGGGCACACTGTAGGGTTCAGAAGGGAGGTAGCGCCATTTGGCTTTTGGAGCGTGGATTTTGCTTGTAGTAGTTTTGTTTTGAGTCTTACTGGTGTTTCCGTTTATAATGTTGGTGTACATGTAAGGCGGGCGGAGTATATAAGGGGCATAGTCAGGTGGTATAGTGGGGTAAAAAAAACCAATAAAATAATCCATAGATGTGTGTTATGCTGTGACACAATCCTTTCTGCACAGGCCGGTCTCGCACTAATAAATGGTCTTTACTTATTCCCCTTTTGGTCCACACTCGGCACCTTTGAAGTTTGGGTAATTTTGCTGGGAAAGTGTTGTCCTGGTATAATACGGGCGCCCTCACTTGCAGCAGATATGTTTGGGCCCTCCCCTTCCTGGTTCCCTAATTTTAGGGGCCTTGATAATTCGCCACTTGAAACAGAAGAAACGTTCCCCTCGGGCCGGCACAACTGCATATTTTTATTTCCTGGCTTATTGGTGCCTTGACTAATTTTATTTTTTCATAGACGTAGTGGTATGAGGGCTGGTTTGTTGTGGGACGAGCTGTAGTTTTTATTGGTACCATTTTGGGGCACATGCGACTTTTTAATCACTTGTTATCCTTTTTTTTTTGGGAGGCAAGGTGACCAAAAAACAGCAATTCTGGCATATTTATTTAGGTTTTTTTTATACAGCGTTCACCACGCATTATAAATTACATGTTGGCTTTATTCTGCGGGTCAGTCCGATTCAGTTAATACCTAATTTATAGCACTTTTTATGTTTTACAACTTTTTGCACAATAAAATAACTTTTGTAAAACGAATGGATTTTTTCTGTCGCCAAGTTGTGAGAGCCATAACGGTTTTACATTTTTCGTCGACGGAGCTGTATGAGGGCTTGTTTTTAGCGAGACGAGTTATAGTTTTTATAGGTACCATTTTTAGGTACATGCGACTTTTTGATCACTTTTTATTTCAATTTTTGGAAGACAAAGTGACCAAAAAATAGCAATTATGTCAGTAATTTTTAGTTTTTTTTTTTACGGCGTTTACTGTGCGGAATAAATAACATTATATTTTTATAGTTAAGGTCGTTACGGTCGCAGCGATACTAAATAATGTATGGCTTTATTATTTTTTTCAATAATAAATGACTTGATAAGGGAAAAAGGGTGATTGTGTTTTGTGTTATTATTTGAAACTTTTATTGTATTTTTTACAACTTTTATTTTTACTTTTTTTACACTTTTTTTTACACTTTTCTTTAGTCCCACTAGGGGACTTGAAGGTCCAACAGTTTGTTTGATGTTCTAATACATTGCACTACCTATGTAGTGCAATGTATTAGAACTGTCAGTTGTTCACTGACAGCAAGGCGATCAGGCTCCGCCTCCGGGCGGGGCATAATCGGCTAACGTAATGGCAGATAGGAAGCCATTGTTGGGCATCCTGTTGCCATAGTAGCAGTCGCCAGCCTTGCCATCGCATGGCAAGGCTGCCGATTGCATACAAACCACTGTGATGCAGCGATTGCATTGAATCGCTGCATTGAAGGGGTTAATGGCAGGAATCGGAGCTTGCTCCGGTTCCTGCCAATAGATCGGGGTGTCCGCTGTAACATACAGTGGACACCCACTGCAGATGACGCCGGCTCAGCTTCTGAGCCGGAAGCTGAGCCGGCGCCATCTTGCCGATGGTACCGGAAGCCTCCTGGGCCCCGCCGACGACAGGGAATAGGAGGATTCCGTTACTGGCAGACCGGGAGGTAAGTATTACCCCTCCGATCGCCTTTGCAGCCACCGGCAACCCAGCGATCACGTTGCCGGGGTGCCGGTGGCTATAAACTCCTCACATGCTGCGATCTCTATTGAACGCAGCATGTGAGGGGTTAATCGGTCGGATCGGAGGCTAGCTCCGGTCCTGGCCGATACCTCAGGATGCCAGCTGTAACATACAGCTGTCACCCGGCGGTGATGTCGCTGGCTCAGCTCCTGAGCCAGCCCCATCTCCTTCACGTACAGTTACGTGGAGATGCGGGAAAAGGCCATCTCCCATGACGTAACTGTACGTGAAATGGCGCACAGGGGTTAATCAGACTTTTTTTTTTAAAAAACATTGGTGGAGAACTACTTTCACACATGAAATTCCAACACATTGACCACCCCACCAGGTGACTTTATGAAAAACCCTTTATCACAATACAATACAAGACAGTGACTATCGGTCTAAAAGAATTGTAACCAATCTAACTACAGTCAATAACAATCATGAAGCAATAGTCATACTTTCTTACAGCACGTAAGACCATTAGATATATTTCTCATTGGTAATAATGTGGTCTTTTGAACAGTTGCTAGCTGTATTTCTTCTATCAAGCTCCAGGACTGGTTCATATCATAGTTTCTTATATGTTTTATTACACCACCCCTTAAAGTTTGATTTCTGTCAAATGACATCGGTAGGGATAGTATTTGCATATATTTACACTAATATTATTAACGGAGACTTACTAAAAAATACTAGTCTCTAATTTCATGGTTATGACTTGTTTGTTCCATCAGTTACATAGCACCATCAAGGTTTAAATAATTCAGGTGTGATAACATAATACTCCTGAGAAAAGTCGGAATTAAACTTTTATACAATTTCAGTAATTGCTTAGACAAAATGCTGGTGGAACTAGAAGTGTAGCTATAGGAAATGCAGAGGTAGCAGTCGCACCTAGGCCCTGGTTCCTTAAAGGCCCAAAAGCCCCTCTGTCAAATAAGAAGATATCAGTATTATAAGGCCCTGTTCCCATCACATTTTTTTGTCGTACGTTTAGCGTGTATATCGGGAAAGCTCCCGACGTACATGCTCAATGTGTCCATAGGGCTCTATTAGACACACAGGGGCCAAATGAGTATCCTTTTTTCCTCTATCGTGCTGCTATACATCAGTATACCACAAAAAAAATGAAGGAATAGCATTGTAGACTACACTATTCCATATAACAGTATCTGGTAAAAAAAAAACTTAGACGTTTAACGGATGCAACAATAGCCTAAGCGTGACAGGCCATACAGGTCCGTCACAGGCCTCTGTTAGGTGTATATGTTTGGAAGCTCCAATGTTCTAACTGTCCATATATGGAGAGTTATTCACTGGAGCTTCCCCCATGCTCAAGATTTAGTGAAGGCTATCACTGTGGCCCGGGCTTTGATGCCTGTCCCTTCCCCACATCTCGTGACCTGATTTCTGCCGTCTGGAGGGACAAATGTAACGGTGCGTGTGAGTATGAACAGAAAGAAGAACCATGTAAACAATGAAGAGACTGTGGTGCTTGTGGGAGTGCAGCAGCCTCTTCAAACAGTGGATCGGCGGGGGTGTGACAAAAATGGACAGCACAAGGGCGACATCCGTGTGCTGTCCATTTTTCATGGATCAGTTGCTAAAGAAGTGCAGAAACAAAATAATAAAACCAGTAAGTGTTTGTAGAGGAGAAAAACAGATTAGAAAGACCGGGGACACACGGAAACCACACTGACGTAACACAGACATGTATATGTATTAAAAACTATCTGTTTTTTGTGAATGCAAATTGGACAAGCTGGTATGAATGCACACGACCGTAAAAACACCCGTTATTGCGGGTCGTAATTACGACCCACAATAACGGGCCCATAGACTTCTGTTAGTTACGGGTACCTTCCCGTTTTCTCACGGGAAGGTGCCCGTGCCGTTCATTTTACGGGCCGTGCTGCTATACTTTATAATGGCAGCACGGCTCGCAAAAGCGGCCGGCTGCCCGTGGCCGCCCGTGCTCGTAATTAAGAGTCGTAATTACGAGCACGGTCGTGTGCATGAGGCCTAAGGCCTATCTATTAGAGTAATAGCTCTGTAGATTAAAAAAAAATAGTTACTACTTTGTTTGTCAGGATAAGTAAATAAGCTGTGATCATATTGTTTCCTCCATGTCACAGGAAGGCATAGCTAAATAAACTCCCCATATCTCAGCTCCCCGGAGCCTCGAGAGTCCGACGGGGTGTTAGTGGGTTAAAACCAAACATAAAAAAGTGACAATAATCCTTGGAAGTCTGCCACTTGTTTGTACTATATTTTTGTGTCTGTTGGTTTTGCACCCTTAAGAAGAAATAGTTTATAATTCCAACATATAACAATTATAGGGAGTGTGGTTCTATTCACCGTCATCCCATTGTAGCATTTGCTCTAGGAGCAATTCATCGCTATGCTGAGATCAATGCTGCATGCATGAATGAGCAAAAACTGAGGGCACTGAATTTCAAAACCCGCATGACTGAAGCGAAGGGGACATTGATAGATGATTAGATTGTTAATTAGCCCAGCCGCTGCGACAGAAGCCCAAATTGTATTAGTATTTTAGTCTATAACTTGAGCACAGAAAAACTCCCTTGTATTTGTTTGTAAATGATAATACAATAAATGCCGCCCTTCAGAATTAGAACCCACAGATTAAGGGCATTTTGACTAATCATGTTTGTTTAAGTTTGTCCGAATTTAATTCTGCTATTTTTTTTTCAATAATATATATGTTACTGGAAAAGCTGGTTGACCACCAATAGTGCCGGCAATACATTTTCTCCCAATAGAGTTGCTTCCAGTCTTTCTAGATTCCTAAACTGCAAACTGGCCATGTAATGCAGTGATGCATCCCCCGCTGCCACATTACGGCATAACAGGCAGAGATGCCATTTACGATTCTGGGAAAGTTGGAGGCCAGTATCTGTGGATCTGTGATGCCAGCCATATTGGTAGTCACCCAGCTTTTGCAGTGTGGACCCTCAGATACATTTCCTCTGGTTGGCCCAAGGACAAACAAATTAAATGACATTTTTAAAACGTGACGGAAGAAGATAACTTAGAATATTACCTTTACTAGTGTTTATGATAATAATGCAGAAGCTGTTGAATGTATAGAAGACCGTGGCTCATTTATTGTGCTCTGTATAAATAAACGGAAGAATATGAGATCCCAAGACATATGTCTTTATTGTGCATTTAAATTAAACAAGCAGGGTTTATGTATCCCGACTGAGCAATACTCCTTTAGCATCTACCCAGCTTTTCAAGACACCTGTATACATGCTGTTTTATGTTATTTATGCAAAGAAGGGCTTTGATAATAGAGATAACAGATCGGGATCTGTATTTATCTAAAATAATCTGACAGCCCTGATCTGGACTTTCATTTCTTCAGATTCAATGTGGAAAATCCAAACCTGGAAATGAGGCTTAGCAAGGCTTAGGCTAGTAGTGACATTCGACATGCAATTCCCAGCCATGTCAAAGTTGTCAATGCTACTTTTCTTGCATCTTTAATACAACTTGGTATTTTATTTGTTCCCCTTTCTTGTTTCCTAATTTAGTTCCATGCAATAAATCCTACATCTGTGTCAAAGTTGCAGTCAACGGACTTCACGGAAACAGTAAGTTACAAATTTTGGAATTCATTTTTATTTTATGGAAGCTTCCAGTTGTCCTAGATCCTTAGCTTAAAGGAGTTTTCCCATAAAGCTATTTGCCCTTAATTAAATCCATATTAAAATACAAGTTACTTCTTAATATATTTTAATTAAAAAAGGCTGGCCATTTCTGAGTTATAAACCTACTTCTCTCCCATGGCCCCACTCCCTTAAGTCGACTGTCAATCAAACTTTCGTCCTGCCGAAGATGGTACATGGCCGAGTACGCAGAGTTTATCTCTCTCATTTTCTTCTCTGATCAGCGCTTTCTGTATTTTCTGCATGCTCAGACTGCAATTTTAGGGCTATTCATCTGCAGTCTGAGCATGTTCTATCTTGGACACAGTAACCTTGTTTTGTGACGTCCCGTAGCATAGCCTCACTGGATACTACTATACATGTGGAATGCTACTAGCCGGAGCATATCCACAACTCCATTTACAGTGTAAATATTTTTTTCATGGTCCATTCCATTTGGTGATACTTTCTGGATAGAATTCTCCATACAGGATCCCCTTTACTGAACACGTACGATGGGAAAGTATTCTAGTTATTGAAAGGTATATAGGTGCGCAATAGTGTTTTTATTTATGTAAACTTCATAAACCAACTCCCTCTTGTGTTATTCAAAAGCTTTTGAAATGAAGGTTTAGTCGAAGATCAACGATCAAGGTCCTACTAGTATGATCTCCTCTACGTGTTATAATATTGATTAGCCACCGATGAAGAACTAGGTAAGAACTATGGATAGAACTGGCAACTCATGTTTTTTTCTACTTTTCCTGAATACTTCTAAGTAAGTATTAAGACTAAGACTAAGACTTTCTTATCATGAGCCGAATAGAACACAATGTCGATTTTCTTGGGCTCATATGAACTGCCAATTCTAATGTAATATCAAGACCTATGGTTAAAACTATCAGACGTCCAAATGACATCTGGCTTCTCAGCTACTACAGATTATTGGCTGCAGTGTTTATCAGTGCATTATTCATCAAAACTGATGATGCAGAGTACAACATGCTGTCTGCATCTCCATGTCTGAGTGGGAGATAAGTTGGCAGAAGTGCCTGGTATTCTGTGAGCAGCATGTAATCAATAGTGTGGGTGCTTGTTCGTTTTATGTTGATGACTATTCCCCCTGGTGTATCTTTGTGAGACTTTTTTGTTCACTACATCACCAGCTGTGCATTTTATTTTCTTTCTCATCTTAATACCAAAATCTGTAAGCAAACTAGATGGCACAACCTTTTCATCTGTGGATAGGAAATTCAAAAATCTAATGACTGAGACATTACTAGAGCTCATATCTTAAGGAAACAAATAAAAGTAGTGCGCACATCCAGCATTTATAGGCAGCTGTAGCAATATGCAGGTGTTCGGTTATAGTAAATGGATAGTGGAATGGTGAGAACAGGTTTCAGAAATGACATACTAGGTTGGTACCGCATGTTGGTTAGAGTACAGTCAGGGCTGTGGAGGGCTGTGCACCTATGCAGAAATGGGCAAAATAATAGTGGTGCTAATAGAGTGAAATAAATTCATATCTTTTTTATTATATACATTTATATTTGTATACATACAAATAATTCTATTGTACGTTATTATATCCCTGACTTTGCTGCTCTCCATACCAAATAGTATGCCAAAGTAACAAGTACAATATTTACAGTCAATATTTAGATAGTTTCACTCATTAGTCAACACAATGGGAGCCGAGAGGGCAAGCAGTACCTGATTTACATCCCACGAGCCTGTAGGAAGAGTTTGTCCGGTGCCTTCGACTCTGCCTATCAAGTAGGGCACCCCTTAAGTAATGTATGGCTTTATAATGTTTGCTCTACAAAATAAGTAAGAACATTGTGGTGTGGTTTGGTTCTACATACTGTTTAGTATATTCATGAGTGAATTGTTTCCTTGACCTGATGCTCTTCCCCAGGGTCACCTAAAGGAACAGGCCTACTCTGCCTGTGGGTAAATCCAGTCCCAGGGGCAAGGCGCTTGGAAGAGTGTTACAACCTTTTTATACTAGCAAATGGGGGTGGTGCCAGCAAATGGACCCCCATCAATGTTATCTTCTGACATGTCTCTGTGACATATCATATCAAAAAATATTCCCAAAAGTGCACATACATTTTAATAAATATATAGGTTCATTTGTATAAAGCAAGAATGGCTCAGATCCAAACTACTATAAGCATTGATGACGATAGAAGTTGTAACATTTTGGTTAACCCCATCAATGAGTATCACAGTGTTAAATTGGTTGTCTCAGGACAGACCTTTATGTTATATCCACATTACATGCTATACACTATACATGTCTGATAGATGCGGGTTCCACCTCCGGGACCTACATCTATCTCCTGAATAGGGTTCTCCTTCCCTTTCCTGCCTTGCTAGGCAGCCAGTGGGGTATCAGTGCAAAGCTAGACGGAAATTCTGGAAACAACCCAGCTCGCTGGGCTACTTTTGTTTCTGTAACTCCCATAGCAGAGATAGGAGCGGGTCCTAGAGGTGGGACCTGCAGCTATCAGACAATTATGGTATATCCTGTGTTATGAGACAACCCATTTAATCAAGAGAAGACCATAGAAGATGCTAAATTCTAAAACAAAAAAATATATATTCTATTTCTATTGGTATGTAATCCAACTGAAAAAAAGCTCTGTATGCCAACATTTGAAATTGGTTGCATTTGGACCTCCATGGATGCTTTATTATGGCTTTGTACAAAACAAAGCTATAATTTGGCCCTCTGCATGAGGCCTTAAAGGTGTTGTCCACTTCGGACAATCTCTACTTGTTAAAAGGGTTCCTTAACAACTGCCCCCCCTGTTAAGATCCTAGCAATCAGTTGTAATCTGTGTGAAAACCTGTCAGTAAGTGTTCAATTTCCCTGCAGCGCCACCACAGGTGAAATAATCATTACACCATGCCCATTCAAATCAATGAGTTGTCTGCGCAATGCACAACAGGACAGGTCCTCCAGAGTGAAGGTTGCCCTTTGTAACCGCTTTCCACTCTGGCCAAGAGATAAGGATTCTGAACAGTGGACTAGGTTTTCTAAACTGGACAACCCCTTTATTATTATCACTGTAACATTAAAGGAAATATTGTAACTTGCAGTAAAGGGGTTGTCCCCAGATCGACATTTATCACCTATAGAATAAAACATTAAGATGTTGCCTGGTTATTTTTTTTCCACCATTACTTACAATGACTAATTTTTATTTAACCCCTTCCCGACATCCGCCGTATATATACGGCGCACGCCAGGTGGGGGTATAGGGAGCGGGCTCACGGGCTGAGCCCGCTTCATAGAGCGAGTGTGTCAGCTGTGTGTTACAGCCGACACTTCCGGGTAATGAGCGGGATCCCGTTCGAGCGCGATCCCGCTTGTTTAACCTGTTAAATGCCACGTTCAATAGCGATTGCGCCATTTAAATGACTAAGAACAGGGGGGCGGCCCCCTGTAACGTCCCAATGCCCCCCTTGCGGCGAGATTGGGGGGAACCGTTGGTTGGCACAGCAGCCTGGGGGCCTGACGAAGACTGTCATACTAATGTATTGCAGTATATCATGCATCGCTGGTTAAGGTCCCCTAGGGGGACAAGTAAAAAAAGTAAAAAACAGTAAAATAAAGTTTTTTTTAACAAATAAAAAAAAATTAAAAAATGAAAAGCTCAAAAAACCCTCCTTTTCCCATTTTCCCTCAAACACAATGTAAACAAAATAAAAAGCTAACATAACTGGTATCAACGCGTCCGTAAAAGTCTGAACTATTACAATATATCATTATTTAGTCCGCATGGTGAACGCCGTAAAAAATAAAAAATTAAAAACATCAGCATTGCTGTTTTTTGGGCCTTCTTCTCCCACAAAAAATGAAATAAAAAGTGATCAAAAAGTCTCACGTACTCCAAAATGGTACATTATAAACTGCAGCTCGCCTGCAAAAAATAACCACTCAGACGGCTAAATCAACAGAAAAATAAAAACGTTATGGCTCTCAGAATATGCCGACAAAACTCCAATTTTATTTTTAACAAACAGTTTTTCCCTTGTAAAAGTAGTAAAAAATAAAGAAAACTATATCAATTTGGTATCGCTGTAATCATATTGACCCGCAGAATAACGTTAACATGCCGTTTTTACCATACGGTGAACGCCGTCAAAACAAAACCACACAAAAGGTTGAGGAATCGCTGATTTTTTTCCTATTCCACTGCACATATAATTTTTCTCTCATTTCCCACTACATTATATGGTACAAAAAATGGTGCTGTGAAAATCTACAACTCGTCCCGCAAGAAACTAGCCCTCATATGGCAATATTGATGGAAAAATCCCTCTTTTGGAGAAATGTTACTTGCATAATAGAATAGTCTACAACACATTTTCTGGTATTACACAAATGACAATTTATGTAGTATGTGATATGGCTCATCCTGAAGAAATATTGGTACCCATAAAAGTTACTGGACTGCAAACCTCTGTAAAAATGACAGCTGGAAAGGAATGCCACGTGACTGGTTATAAAATCAATCACAAAAAACTATACACGTGTGAAAGCAGAAATAACGATACTTGTGTTTTAAGAAACTCACAGCGAGAAAATCTGCGTAAATTTCAAGGTCAAACACTGTATTAGCCTTATCACCCAGGTGTCAAATTGTAAAAGATGAATTACATATGGATTATTTTAAGGTGCACTAATGGTAGCCATATACATCAGATTAACATTGTCAGATCCTGTCATTTTTTGTATTATCCAGCATATTTGCCGCTTTTAGGATACATTTTTTTTGTCAACTCATTTGGTTACCTCCCTCCTCAATAGATATTCACATGCATATTTGGCTGAGCCATAGGTCCATGTTAATGTGGAAAATGGGGGTGATGATGAATAATTTTTGTCCAGCAGCTATCGTGTGGCTGTTCGGATTAGGCTACATTTGTTTTTGACTTTACTAGCGACCTAAACAGATTAACCGATGACAAATTGAACAATCAACCAATTTGCCTAGGCCAAAAAAAATATAATAATAATCAAATTGATTTCTATGGAGGTCAACTGATGATATACCTTGACACAAATATAGCAGTGTGAAGCCTGTCTTCAGCTTAAAGAGGCTCTGTCACCAGATTTTGCAACCCCTATCTCCTATTGCAGCAGATCGGCGCTGCAATGTAGAGTAACGTTTTGTTTTTTTTTTTAAAACGAGCATTTTTGGCCAAGTTATGACCATTTTTATATTTATGTAAATGAGGCTTTCTAAAGTACAACTGGGCGTGTTTAACCCCTTCAGGACCAAGTTCATTTTGGCCTTCAGGACCAGACCCATTTTTTCAAATCTGACATATTTCACTTTATTTGGTAATAACTCCGGAATGCTTTTACCTATCAAAGCGATTCTGAGATTGTTTTCTCGTGAGACATTGGACTTTATGATAGTGGAAAAATTTGGTCGATAAATTCAATATTTATCAGTGAAAAACACCAAAATTTTGTGGAAAATTGCAAAAATTAGCATTTTTCTAAATGTAAATGTATCTGCTTGTAAGACAGGCAGTTATACCACACAAAATTTTTGCTAATTAACATCCCCCATATGTCTACTTTAGATTGGCATCATTTTTTGAACGTCCTTTTATTTTTCTATGACATCACAAGGCTTAGAACTTTAGCAGCAATTTCTCACATTTTCAAGAAAATTTCAAAAGGCTATTTTTACAGGGGCCAGTTCAGTTGTGAAGTGGCTTTTAGGGCCTTATATATTAGAAACCGCCAAAACGTCACCCCATTTGAAAATCTTCACCCCTCAAAGTATTCAAAACAGCATTTAGAAAGTTTCTTAACCCTGTAAATGTTTCACAGAAATTAAATCAACGTAGAGGTGAAATTTTCAAATTTCATTTTTTTTTTGCAGAAATTCATTTTTAATCTATTTTTCCTGTAACACAGAAGTTTTTACCAGAGAAACGCAACTCAATATCTATTGCCCAGATTCTGCAGTTTTTAGAAATATCCCACATGTGGCCCTAGTGCGGTAATGGACTGAAGCACCGGCCTCAGAAGCAAAGGAGCACCCAGTGGATTTTGGGCCTCCTTTTTATTAGAAAATATTTTAGGCACCATGTCAGGTTTGAAGGGCTCTTTCGGTACCAAAACAGTGGAAATCCACCAAAAGTGACCCCATTTGGGAAACTACACCCCTTGAGGAAATTATCTAGGGGTATAGTGAGCATTTTGACCCCGCAGGTTTTTAGCAGAAATTATTGGAAGTAGGCCGTGAAAATTAAAATCTACATTCTTTCAAAGAAAATGTAGGTTTAGCTAATTTTTTCTAATTTCCACAAGGACTAAAGGAGAAAAAGCACTGCAACATTTGTAAAGCAATTTCTCTCGAGTAAAACAATACCCCACATGTGGTAATAAATGGCTGTTTGGACCCACGGCAGGGCTTAGAAGGAAAAGAGCGCCATTTGGCTTTTGGAGCTCAAATTTAGCAGGAATGGTTTGCGGAGGACATGTCGCATTTGCAAAGCCCCTAAGGGACCAAAACAGTGAAAACGGCAAAAAAGTTACTCCATTGAGAAAACTACACCCCTTGAGGAATCCATCTAGGGGTGTAGTGAGCATTTTGACCCCGCAGGTTTTTTGCAGAAATTATTGAAAATGGGCCATGAAAATGAAAATCTACATTCTTTCAAAGAAAATGTAGGTTTAGCTAATTTTTTCTAATTTCCACAAGGACTAAAGGAGAAAAAGCACTGCAACATTTGTAAAGCAATTTCTAACGAGTAAAACAATACCCCACATGTGGTAATAAACAGCTGTTTGGACCCACGGCATGGCTTAAAAGGAAAAGAGCGCCATTTGGCTTTTGGAGCTCAAATTTAGCAGGAATGGTTTGCGCAGGCCATGTCACATTTGCAAAGCCCCTAAGGGACCAAAACAGTGAAAACGCCAAAAAAGTGACTCCATTGAGAAAACTACACCCCTTGAGGAATCCATCTAGGGGTGTAGTGAGCATTTTGACCCCATAGGTGTTTCATAGATTTTATTAGAATTGGGCAGTGAAAATAAAAAAAATCCTTTTTCTTCAATAAGACGTAGCTTTAGCTCAAAATTTTTAATTTTCTCAACAAATAAAGGAAATAAAGAACCCCAACATTTGTAAAGCAACTTCTCTGGAGTACGGCAATACCCCACACGTGGTCATAAACTGCTGTTTAGACACACGGCAGGGCTCAGAAGGGAAGGAGCGCCATTTGGCTTTTGGTGTACAGATTTTGCTGCATTTGGTTTCTGGTCGCTATGTTGCATTTGCAAAGTCCCTGTGGAACCAAAACAGTGGATCCCCCCCAGAAGTGACCCCATTTTGGAAACAACACCCTCAAGGTATTCACCTAGGGGTGTAGTGAGCATGTTAACCCCACAGGTGTTTTGCAGAAATTTGTGTGCACACGATGTGGGAGAGTGAAAATGGGAATTTTTCCTTAGATACGCCAATATGTGGTGCCCGGCTTGTGCCACCATAACAAGACAGCTCTCAATTTTTATGCGGTGTTTCCCGGTTTTAGAAGCACCCTACGTGTGGCCCTAATCTTTTGCCTGGACATTCGACAGGGCTCAGGAGTGAAAGAGTACCATGTAAAATTGAGGCCTAATTTGGCGACATATAAAGTATTGGTTCACAACTGCAGAGGCTTTGATGTGAAATAAAAGAAACCCCTGAGAAGTGACCCCATTTTGGAAACTACACCCCATAAGGCATTTATTAAGGGGTGTAGTGAGCATTTTCACCCCACGTGTCTTTTCCATAAATGATTGCGCTGCCGAAGGTACAAATTAAAATTTGGCCCTAGGCATGCCAATTCATTGTCAAATATGTCGTGCCCAGCTTGTGCCACTGCGGACACACACCTCAAAAATTGTTAAAAGGGTTCTCCCGGGTATGGCGATGCCATATATGTGGACGTAAACAGCTGTTTGGGCATGCTGTAGGGCTCAGATGGGTGGGAGCGCCATTTGGCTTTTGGAGCGTGGAATTTGCTTGGTAATAGTTTTGTTTGGAGTATCACTGTTGTTTCCGTTTATAATGTGGGGCATATGTGAGCTGGGCAGAGTACATCGGGGCATAGTCAGGTGGTATAATAATAAGGTAAAAAAAATAATAAAATGATCCATAGATGTGTGTTACGCTGTGATCGATCCTTTCTGCACAGGCCGGTGTCGCACTGATAACTGGCGTCCTTCCTTATCCCCCTTTTGGTCCACACTCCGCACCTTTGCAGTTTGGGGAATTTTTCCGGGAAAGTGTTGTCCTGGTATAATACGGACGCCCTCGCTTCCAGCGGATATGGTTGGGCCCTCTCCTTCCTGGTTCCCTAATTTTAGTGCCTTGATACATCGCCTTTTGAAACAGAAGAAATGTTCCCTTCGGTCCGGCACAACCGGATATTTTTCTTTCCTGACTTATTGGAGCCTTAACTTATTTTATTTTTTCATAGACGTAGTGGTATGAGGGCTGTTTTTTTACGGGACGAGCTGTAGCTTTTATTGGTACCATATTGGGGTACATGCAACTTTTTGATCACTTGTTATCCTTTTTTTGGGAGGCAAGGTGACAAAAAAACAGCAATTCTGCCATAGTTTTTTTTTTTATATACAGCGTTCACCATGCGTTATAAATTACATGTTACCTTTATTCTGCGGGTCAGTACGATTCCATCGATACCTAATTTATAGAACTTTTTTATAACTTTTTGCACAATAAAATTACTTTTGGAAAGAGAATGTATTTCTTCTGTTGCGATGTTGTAAGAGCCATAACTTTTAAATTTTTTCGTCGATGGAGCTGTGTGAGGGTTTGTTTTTTGCGAGACGAGGTATAGATTTTATAGGTACCATTTTTGGATACATGCGACTTTTTGAACACTTTTTATTTCAATTTTTGGAAGACGGTGACCAAAAAAACAGTAATTATGGCAGTGTTTTTGAGTTGTTTTTTTTACGGCGTTCACTGCGCTGGATAAATAACATAATCTTTTTATAGTTTAGGTCGTTACGGTCGCAGCGATACCAAATATGTATGGCTTTATTATTTTTTTCAATAATAAATGACTCGATAAGGGAAAAAGGGCGATTGTGTTTTATTTTATTACTTGAAACTTTTATTGTATGTTTTACAACTTTTATTTTTACTTTTTTTACACTTTTTTTTTTACACTTTTTTTTAGTCCCACTAGGGGACTTGAATGTCCAACTGTTTGTTTGATGTTCTAATACATTGCACTACCTATGTAGTGCAATGTATTGGAACTGTCAGTTGTTCACTGACAGCAAGCCGATCAGGCTCCGCCTCTGGGCGGGACCTAATCAGCTTACGTAATGGCAGAAAGGAGTCCATTGTTAGGGCTCCTGTTGCCACAGTAGCAGTCGCCAGCCTTGCCATCGCGTGGCAAGGCTGCCGATTTGCTACAAACCTCTAGGATGCAGCGATCACAATGGATCGCTGCATCGAAGGGGTTAATGCCAGGAATCGGAGCTAGATCCGGTTCCTGGCGATAGATCGGGGTGTCTGCTGTAACATACAGCGGACACCCACTGCTGATGACGTCGGCTCAGCTTCTGAGCCAGAAGCTGAGCCGGCGCCATCTTGCCGATGGTACCGGAAGCCACCTGGGCCCCGCCGACGACGGGGCATAGGATGATTCCGTTACTGGCGGACCGGGAGGTAAGTATAAGCCCTCCGATCGCTTTTGCAGCCACCGGCAACCCAGCGATCATGTTGCTGGGGTGCCGGTGGCTATAAACTCCTCACATGCTGCGATCTCTATTGAACGCAGCATGTGAGGGGTTAATCGGCCGGATCGGATGCTAGCTCTGGTCCTGGCCGATACCTCAGGGTGACAGCTGTAACATACAGCTGTCACCCGGCGGTGATGTCGCTGGCTCAGCTCCTGAGCCAGCTTCATCTCCATCACGTACAGTTACGTGAAAAGGCGGTAAGACATCAGCTTTAATCACGTAACTGTACGTGATTGGGTGGGAAGGGGTTAAAGTTAAAGTACAAGTGGGCGTGTATTGTGTGTGTTACATCTGGGCGTTTTTACTTTTTTTACTAGCTGGGCGTTGTGAAGAGAAGTATCATCCACTTGTCTTCACAACGCCCAGCTTCTGGCAGTGCAGACACACAGCGTGTTCTCGAGAGATCACGCTGTGACGTCACTCACTTCCTGCCCCAGGTCCTGCATCGTGTCGGACGAGCGAGGACACATCGGCACCAGAGGCTTCAGTTGATTCTGCAGCAGCATCGGCGTTTGCAGGTAAGTAGCTACATCGACTTTTGACAGCGACGCATAAAATTTCAGGTCGCACAGTACATCGGCAAACCCATTAAAATGAATGGGAAGATGTTTGTCAACGTTTTGGAGTCGTGTTTTCAGGCGTAATTCGAGACGTAAAACGCCTCCGTTACGCCTGAAAATAGGTCGTGTGAACCCAGCCTAAGGGTCTCAACACCCGGCCTCTAACGGATCATCAAAACTTCTGATATGTCTCTATGACACATCAAAAGTGTTTTGAATGTGCAGATACTTTACTTTTAGCATATGTTGTTGAAAGGAAGCTGTCACGTTGAACATGGTGTCTGATCTGTGGGCAGCATGGTATAGAGCAGGGGGAGCTGAGCAGATTGATATTTAAATCCCTTCTGTCTATAGGCTTAAGAGTCTAGTGGATGGTCCTACTCAGTGATCAATAGCTGTTTCTGTAAATACACTCATACAGGGAAGGCTGTCAATCAGTGTTTGCCCACAGATCAGACACAATGTTCAATGTGACAGATTCCCTTTAACCTGTTCCCTCACAGCACCGTAAGGGCATGACCACACGTAGCGGAATTGCTCTGGAATTCCGCTGCGGACAGTCCGCAGCGGAAATCCGCAGTGTACATGTTTTTCCTTTGCCTTCCACAGCTTTGTGGTTGGGTTCGTTTACACGTTGCGGACAATTCCGCTGCGTAGCATAGGCTGCGGAGCGGAATTTGGTGTCCGCAGCATACAATGGTTGTTGCGGACGTGTAGCGGACTTGTTGCGGACTCATTGCGGAATTTCTCCATTGACTTCAATGGAGAGTCAAAATTCCGCAATGAAGTCTGCAGATGTTATGTAGATGTTATGTGTGCTGCGGAGCGTATTGGTTTTACTAACATGACATTTCTTCATTCTGGCTGGACCTATGTATTTCTAGGTCTACAGCCAGACTGAGGAAGTCAATGGGGCTCCCGTAATTACGGGTGACTACGTGTGTGCACCCATAATTACGGGAGCGTTGCTTGGCGACGTCAGTAAATAGTCACTGTCCAGGGTGCTGAAAGAGTTAAGCGATCGGCAGTAACTGTTTCTGCACCCTGGACAGTGACTACCGATCACAATATACATCAACCTGTAAAAAAATAGAAGTTCATACTTACCGAGAACTCCCTGCTTCTTCCTCCAGTCCGGCCTCCCAGGATGACGTTTCAGTCTAAGTGACAGCTGCAGCCAATCACAGGCTGCAGCGGTCACATGGACTGCCACGTCATCCAGGGAGGTCGGGCTGGATGCCGAAAGAGGGACGCGTCACCAAGACAACAGCCGGGTAAGTATGAAATTCTTTTACTTTCACTAGGGAAAGTGCTGTCCCTTCTCTCTATCCTGCACTGATAGAGAGAAGGGAAGTACTTCACCTCAATACGCAACGGCTAGTCCGCATCAATTTAATGCCCATTTGTGCTGCATTGATGCGGACAGTAGCGGAAGAATTCCGCCACGTCTGGGCATGCCCTAATAGTACATTGACTTCAGAAGTGCTTCCCCAAAGAACCACCAGGGGCAGTCAAACCATATGTGTAACCTGTGCAGCTGTGGGCAAGGGGGCTCACCATCATCTTAAAGGCTATGTAAATCTTTGAAGTAATAATTTTTTTAAATGTATGTATTTTATCAAAACCATTTTTCTAACACATCTTTGTCAAAAATTCAGCTTTTTTTAGATGCAGCTTCTATGCATCCACTATAGAAGCGGCATCTCTGCGCTTAAACCTAAATTTGTCAATCTTCTCATGTAGATGATATTTCAGACAGTGAAACAATTAATGCCCAATTTCTTAATGATTTTTTAAATTATTTTTTTTAAATATATCTTCAACCTTTTTTTCTAAAGGCCTGAAATAATCTCTTTGGATATAGGCATGGTCATACCACACATTTAACAATAGAGAATAAACCAAATACAAGTGGCCCCTGGCCGCTTACACCCTTCTTGTGGCTGTCATCTGGTCCTCATCGCTGCCGGTGACACAAAATGAAATGCCTGAGGCAGGGGCGTAACTAGGAAAGACTGGGCCCCATAGCAAACTTTTGACTGGGGCCCCCCTCCCCTGGGTATCACACAACCCCCCCTTGTAGATAGCACCTCCCTATAGATTCCGCCACACACCACCCCCTATAGATAGCACCATACAGCCCCCCTGTAGATAATGCCATACAGCCCTCCCCTGTAGATAACACCATACAGCCCCCTCTGTAGATAACGCCATACAGCCCCCCTGTAGATAACGCCACACAGCCCCCCTGTAGATAACGCCACACAGCCCCCAACCCCACCCTCCTCAAGAAAAAACCGGCCTATAGTTTGTCCTACAAAAGAGACGTATCCCCTATCCACAGGATACATGTGTGATCGCTGGCAACGACAAGGAGAACGGGGGACCGAAAGTCCCCCGAAGTTCTCCATGAGAAACCTCGGACTTCCGGGGTCTGCGCAGTTCAATAAAAATGAAAGGAGCGCTGGTCACGCATGCGCACAAGCGCAACCGGTGCACAATTCATTTCTATGGAGCTGCCGACAGACCCCGGAAGTCCGAGGTTTGTCATGGAGAACTTCGGGGGACTTTCGGACGCCCGTTCTCCTTATCGTGGGCGTCCCAGCGATCCCACATGTATCCCCTATCCTGTGGATAGGGGATGCATGTATTTTGTAGAAACAACCCCTTCAGTGGTTTCGCGCTATAGCAGCCATAGTGGCTGCTAGCGGAGTCTCCGGCCATGGGGGGCCATGCTGGCGGGCAGCATGGGCCCCCTCATGCTGCGGGCCCCATAGCAGCCGCTACGGCTGCTATATCGGTAGTTACGCCACTGGTCTGAGGTTTAAAGGGGTTGTACAGGATTAGAAAAACATGGCTGTTTTGTTTCAAAACAGCACCACACCTGTTCATAGCCTTTGTGTGGTATTGCAGCTCAGCTTCACTCACTTCAATTTCAGAAGGAAATGGTATATCTGTGATTGTTTAATAAATCATTGCAAATTCAAATTGCTAGTGTTTTTTATGTAAACCATCGATCAAAAAAGATCACATATTCATATGTCCACATCCATATTAACCCCTTCCCACAACAGCCAGTTTTAGTTTTTTGTTTCAATTTTTTCATCCCCACCTTTCAAGAGCCATACGTTTTTTCTTTTTCCATCGACATAGCCGTAAAAGGACTTGTTTTTTCTGCCGGATGCGTTTTTATTTTTTTTTAAATATAATTTTTATTGAATAATTTAAACATTTTGCAACAAATACAAAGATCACATAGAAAGTATGCATAATACATCAGAGAAAATAAAACATATAAGAAAGCATAATACATGGCATAAACTTATCCCATATCGTAAGAGCAAAAATCCTCACCACCCCCACCCAAAGCACGACTCCAGCTACCAGAGTACGTGTGCTGTCGCAATTGATTTTCTGCTGTATATTTGCAGTCACAGGTGTTCTTGCACCTGCATACACATTTTATATCATTTTGTTGGAATGTGATGTTCAAACTTTTGTGTTGTTTATGTGATCCATATATGTGGGGTTAGTGATTTTTTGTTCTTGAAATCCCCTCATTCTGCCATGGGTGATTTTAATTAGTTTAATGCTGGTTCCTACCACCCCCAGATATATATTTAGGCTTAGTCCCAGTTCTGGGTGTACGTGCAGAGTAGGTCCCCACCTTATAGAGGTTGCTTTGTCGTGGCAGGTGGGCAAACACTTTTTGATCAAAATGTGCACTAAGAAGCTCCCTATTATAAGAAGATTTAGCAGTAATGCATATTTATTTATATTTAGTGGTTTAGGTTACATTGGTGTTCACAGTGTGCTGTCGCCATTCTTTGTCTGCTGTATATTTGCAGTCACAGGTGTTCTTGCACCTGCATACACATTTTATATCATTTTGTTGGAATGTGCTGTTCAAACTTTTGTGTTGTTTATGTAATCATTTTAACTAGGTGACACCTGCCCAGAAAAAGCAACGGTAACTGACGCCATCTCGTAAGCTTCGTCTGTATTTTCTTTAAGATCGGTGAAAAATTAAGTAGGTATAGATGCTCAGGGGTATTCCCTATCTTAATGCCCAGATATGTGATATATTGGCGGGTAGAATATATGCTGCATCCCAATGATTGTCTGAAATTTCTGGGGAATGGATGTCCTAATTCCAAGATTTCGCTTTTCGCTACATTGACTCTGTATCCTGAGCAGAGTCCAAAGTGACGCAGGAAATAAAAAATAGGTACTAAATGCTTCTGGGGATTTGACAAAAAGAGAATGACATCAGCAGCAAATAATGCTATCTTTACTTCATTAGTTCCCACTTTTATTCCATTAAACAATTTGGATTCTTCCTGGAATCGTGCCATGGGTTCCAAAGCTTGGTTATTTTCATATAATTGGACTATGCATAAGGTGATTTAAATTATAGTGGAGCCGTGAGCAGGTCAGGAAGTTGGATTTACCCTTAGGCCTTATTCACACGAGCGTATTTTACGTCCGTATTACGCGCGTTAAAACAACGGACGTCACACGGACCTATGCAATTCAATGGAGCCATTCAGACATTCAGTGTTTTTCACGTAGCGTGTGTCCGCTGCGTGAAACTCACTACATGTACTATACTTGTGCGTATTTTGCGCATCACACACCCATCAGTCAATGGGTGCGTGAAAATCACGGACAGAATACGGACGTCAGCCGTGTGCTGTCCGTGATTCACGCAACAGTTGTGTGTGACATACTGATGACATACGAACATAAAAAACGCAGACGCACACCATACCGGGATGTCACACGGAACTGCAACGCAACAAAAACACTGCGTTTTATACCCGTGCAAAACGGACACGTTTGTGTGAATAAGGCCTAACAGAAAAGCCATGCATGAACATTGAAAACAAAACCTGAACAAGGCAGGAAAAATGAAAACACAATCAAAAACAATATACATTGAAAAAAATGCTCTTGATGAGGGAATGCAAAACATGGCACCCTAATGGCGTAATGGACTTCACTTTTTTCCGGCATACAGAACATATATCTTCTTCCCCCTCCCTCCCTGACCTGTATAATGAGAATTACAACGGTCCAATGGTGCAGCGGGTCATGTTCTAGAGATAAAACAAAGGAAAAATTGTGCCTCCGATCTGCAATGAGACTCATAGGAGCTTCCTGTCTACCGGCATACAGCGTCCACATAGGTTACCTCACAGGATCAAACGTCTCTGACAAACCTTCAATCCGGAAATGGAGAACGGGTACGTTCTTGGTCGCCTCTGTTTTTCAGGGGATTCAGTTCTCCGTAGAGACCTTTCGCTGCAAACATTGCCAGATGAAGAAAATAAGCCTCCGATCAAGTCTATCCGGCATCTGAACGGTCACGCCTTGGGATGCTTGGACTGCATCGTGGACTGTGTCTCGGACTTTGTCTTGTGCTTTGTTGAGGACGTCCCATTTACGAGTCCAAGAGTACTTCTTCAGTCGCTGATGTATAAACCTTGGCTTGCCCATCCGCTTGGAATACTTGTAAGGTAGCTGGGTATTGTAAGGTAAATCATTTCTTTGCCTGAAATAGAGCAGTGAAGATTTTGCTAAAGGAACGGTGACGTTTTGCGACATCCATCGAGTAATCCCCCTTGTAGATAGTGCCTTTTTTACAGCCCCCCCCCTGTAGATATCTACAAAGGGGGCTGTATGGCATTCTCTACAGGGGGGGCTGTAAGGCGTTCTCTACAGAGGGGGCTGTATGGCGTTATCTACAGGGGGGGCTGTATGGCGTTCTCTACAGGGGGGCTGTATGGCTGTATGGCTTTAAGACTGCCCACTGGACTCCTAGGTTCAGAATGAGCAGAGGTTTAAATGAATAAATTAAAAGTTAGACTGAATCTTTTGCTACAAAATTCGACATCAACCTACTTAGCGCCCCCTGTTCTATAACATGCTGTCTGCAAATTGGACTGCATTTTCAACTTAACAGGTTCCCTTTAAGTATTTTCTCAAGTTCCACTTGATGAATTAGCTCAATTTATGAAACCTGTCTCGGTGCCACAGTAGGAAAAGTACTGTGCAGAGAAGCCATCGGGAATTTATGGACTCCATAGAGCCTAAGAGTATGAGAACCTGCCCCCTCATTACCCATAGCAGGGAAGGGGACACAATCGAGAGTGGTGGGTGGTGGGGCAGGGGCTCTGTCAGGGGGCAAGGGGGATAGACTAAGTGGCAAGGCTCCGTGGGGGAACAAGAAGGCTGGGGAAAGTGGCAGGGGTGTGGGGAGGGTCATGGGGGGAGATGAAACAGGGGCTCTGTGGAGGGGCAGAGAAGAGACAGGTGGACAGGGGCTCTGTGGGAGGGTTGCGGCAGCAACATAAAAAAAATCATTGCACAAATAATTGCAACCGTACTGCCCTCATGGCAGACCTGGTGCTGTGGATGCAGCCAAGCAGTTTGCTCAGTGGGTGCAGTAGCTCCTGCTAGCCCCTAATTTAAAGTGGTCTGACTGATTCCCTTTAACCCTCCTTTACCCAAAAAGTATTTAGTAAATAGTAAATATAAAACTTCTGCACAGCATATTTTACTACCTATATACTACCTATATATTTATATTCATTCACTATTTTCTACTCAGCAGCTCTTCAGAATGATTCCTAGTCTCGTGCTCTAGTCATGGCTTACTATATGCTATGCCTCTTATTTGGCACAAATTGGTGCTACTATTATTAAATATACGTGGATAGTTCTATAGTCAGGATATACAGTAACTATAGCTGCTATGATGTGCAATGACCTGAAATGGCCGGCCATGGAATTACACAAGAGAGGCTGCTACAGAACCTAGTTGTAATTAGTGTGCCAAGTCAGCAAGTAAATGAACTAAACTAGACTTTGATTAATTAAACTGGAAAACCTATGTGAGAATTATATTATATATTCTAAACTTGGGTTTTTAAAGAATATTAGAAAATATGCTTCATGTTGGTAGCCATGTTAAAATGAAGACTATTTGACAACTTGAGTATATATTGAAAGTACTATCACTCTCTCTGATGGCTGTATAGTCCAGCAGTCCTGCAGGATGGATGTCAGATTTCAGCTTTCATATTCGGATATTATTGTGTGCTCCCCCTGACAGGTGCACACAATATGATTTGCAGCATTCTCCCTTGCTACTGATGTATCCATAGAAGAGATGCTAGCATCATGGATGCCACAGTACACTGCTCATACCTCCCAGCCTCTGACTCCCAAAACACGGGACATTTAATCTACCTTCTTGCCTACGAACACCCCAAAACGGCATAGAAATACCTATTTTTAGGGAAATACCACATTATGTCCTGGTTTTTCAGGACAGTCCCAGGAAAAATGGTACACTTGGATAGCTTCATATTAGGTACTGACACATTTTTTTATTCTTTAATCCATTAACTAAAATGTGTTGCTGTTGGAATAAATATTAAAATCCACATGTGGTGATTGATACAAGCAATTTTAATATAAACAAGGAAAGAGTTTAACGTTTTTTAAAGGTGAATGTTTTTGATTTTTTTTGGAAATGTATATGCATTGTCAGAGCTTAGGTCACAGCTTTAATAAAGACTAAACCTCGAAATGTACGATAAAATTAAACAGGTGTTAAAAAATTTGCCTCCACTGTTTGTCAGTCTGCAGGTTCCTCTGCATGTTCTTTAAACAGTATTGTAGAAATCCTGCACAGGGGTTAATTTCCTGCTGATCTTTTCAATTTTCGGCTAGTAAATGGCTGAGGGGATAGGGTTTAACAAAGGTGGTCTTGCTTACCAAGCTTTGTGTCCTACACTAGGCAGAGCAAAAGAGGGGCTCCTGCTGCAGCCAGTTGTCTTTCAGCCAGACTGTTATGTGATATCAGAACACTTACAGGGAGGGGGTATAAGAGGAGAGAACTACAACTCCCAGCATGTACACACTATTATTATGTGATATCAGGGAACATTACAGGGAGGAGGTATAAGATGAGAGAACTACAACTCCCAGCACATCCAGGCTGTTATTACGGGATATCAGAGGACATTATAGGGAGGAGGTATAGGAGGAGAGAACTGCAACTCCCAGCATGTCAAGACTGTTATGTAGGGATATCAGAAGTTATTACAGGGAGGAGGTATAAGAGGACAGAAGGACAACTCCCAGCATGTCCAGACACTTATGTGATATCAGAACATTCACAGGGAGGGGGTATAAGAGGAGAGAACTACAACGCCCAGCATGTCCAGGCTGTTATTATGGGATATCAGAGGATATTACAGTGAGGAGGTATAAGAGGGGAGAACTACAACCTCCAGCATTCCCCTGGCATTAGCCCCACCAGTAAAGAGACCATAAGCCACCCCCCCACTAAAGAGACCATCAGCCTCAGTCCCGCCATTGTAAAATGACCATCAGCCCCTCTAGTACAGTGACCATCACAGATAGAAAATGTGCTTACTCCTGGGGAAGGAATAAATAAGGAGGTATAAGAGGAGAGAACTGCATTCCCCTGGCTCCAGTTCTCACACAATTTCTAACAAATTATATTAGGCTTCGTTCACATCTGCGTTGGGGTCCCGTTCTGACGTTCCGTCTGAGCTTTCTGTCAGAACGGGAACCTGAGCAGACACAAACTCACACAGACGAAAACCAGAGGTTTCCTTTTCCATCAGCATCGGCAAAACGACGGGTCCGGTGCACAACAGACACAAACGGAAACCATGGGCACCGGATCCGTCACCATTGAAATCAATGGTGATGGAAACGGAAACATGTGAGTTTGTGTCTGCTCAGGGTCCCGTTCTGACGGAAACCTCAGACGGAATGTCAGAACGGGACCCCAATGCAGATGTGAACGAAGCCTAAGAAATACTTACCCTGCCCAGCGTTAATGGCTCCTCTCCCTCCGTCAGGCTCTTCTAGTGGTGGGCGGTACTTGTTACAGATGTGCGTGCGTCATGTCTGCTACAAAGTTGGAGTAAGCGTCAGTGGCGGAGCTTGTAGCAAAAAAAAAATAATAATTTTTTTGCAGTGGATGAGCGGAGTGTCGCGGCACCACTGGACGGTTCTCGCGGCACCCCGGTTGGGAACCACTGTGCTAGACTATGAGACATACTGGATTATCAGACAGTCATAAAAATAAGCATAGAAAATGTAAATGTAACGTTAAAGATGCATTAGGAGTATTAGACATCCATCTTTTGTTGTGTTTTTTTAGTGTGTTTAAAGAGGCTCTGTCACCAGATTTTGCAACCCCTATCTGCTATTGCAGCAGATCGGCGCTGCAATGTAGATTACGGTAACAGTTTTATTTTTAAAAAAACGAGCATTTTTGGCCAAGTTATGACCATTTTTGTATTTATGCAAATGAGGCTTGCAAAAGTCCAAGTGGGCGTGTTTAAAAGTAAAAGTCCAAGTGGGCGTGTATTATGTGCGTACATCGGGGCGTTTTTAATACTTTTACTAGCTGGCCGTTCTGATGAGAAGTATCATCCACTTCTCTTCAGAGCGCCCAGCTTCTGGCAGTGCAGATCTGTGACGTCACTCACAGGTCCTGCATCGTGTCAGACGAGCGAGGACACATCGGCACCAGAGGCTACAGTTGATTCTGCAGCAGCATCGGCGTTAGCAGGTAAGTCAATGTAGCTACTTACCTGCAAACGCCGATGCTGCTGCAGAATCAACTGTAGCCTCTGGTACCGATGTGTCCTCGCTCGTCTGACACGATGCAGGACCTGTGAGTGACGTCACAGCGTGATCTGGCAGAAGCTGGGCGTTCTGAAGAGAAGTGGATGATACTTCTCATCAGAGCGCCCAGCTAGTAAAAGTAGTAAAAACGCCCCGATGTACGCACATAATACACGCCCACTTGGACTTTTACTTTTAAACACACCCACTTGGACTTTTACTTTAAACACACCCACTTGGACTTTTGCAAGCCTCATTTGCATAACTACAAAAATGGTCATAACTTGGCCAAAAATGCTCGTTTTTTAAAAATAAAAACGTTACTGTAATCTACATTGCAGCGCCTATCTGCTGCAATAGCAGATAGGGGTTGCAAAATCTGGTGACAGAGCCTCTTTAACAAATGCACCTAAACACACAATAAGGACTGCAATAAAGGTCACACAATTTTTGGTACAGTTTTTGTTAAAATTAAGGTATTGAGGTCTATGGGCAGAAGACTCGCACCAAAATTCGACATGTTAGGCTTGGCCCACATTTAATAACAATGGCGTATTTTGCACCAATGAAATTGGAAAGGGATCTCCTTTTTACGACTGCTTGACTAGAAAAACTTTGGTGCCACTGATGGACGCCTTTTTTAACCTTTGCATTTGATAAATAGGCTACATTAACAGCTTGACCACACCAACAATTTTATTAACACCCCCACAATGTTTTTATTCAATAGTTTTTATTGTTTTAGAAAAGATTGAATTACATAAATTGAGATACAAGAGAGAAGTACGAGTTTTTATGGTCTCAGACTTAGAGTATATAGATGAACATCATACATAACTGGCAATACGGAAAGTCAGAGCACTGGCTAAATTCACACATTCTGAGTTTATACAATTCCACATATGGGAACTACTGTATATACATGTCAAAATCCATTTAACATCTTAACGACCGCCCACCGTCTTTTGACGGCAAGCGGTGCATGTCCTTAGTCTACAGCGACGTCTTTTGGCATCACTGTAGAAGAGGCTGATGAGCGCTCCTGTGAGCGCTCATCCTCTAAGAATGAGCTGTAACTAACAGCTCCTGATCTTAGAGCAGCCTACTGAATACAGCTGGGGTCAGAAAACATTCGGACCCCAGCTGTTTAACCCTTTGATTGCCGCGGTTCGTGTCCGCGGCAAGATCAAAGAGAACTCCCCACTTTGATCTTGTCATCGAAAACCCGGTGACGCGATCAAACACCGGGGAATCCCTCTGCAGTCAGCCCAGGGGACCTACAAAGGACCCCAGAGCTGTCTGTTCAGTTTGCCTGCTGTCAGGGTATGATCACACGCAGTAAGCAAAAACGTCTGAAAATACGGAGCTGTTTTCAGGCGAAAACAGCCCTGATTTTCAGAAGTTTTTTTAACAACTCGCGTTTTTCACTTAGTTTTTTTACGGACGTTTTTGGAGCTGTTTTTCAATGGAGTCAATGAAAAACAGCTCCAAAAACGTCCCAAGAAGTGTCCTGCACTTCTTTTGACAAGCCGTCATTTTACGTGCCGTATTTTGACAGCGACTTATTAGGGGCGTTTTTTCAGGCGTAATTCGAGGCGTAAGGGTATGTTCACACGCAGTAACAAAATACGCTGAAATTACGGGGCTGTTTTCAGGCAAAAACAGCTCCTGAATTTCAGACGTTTCTGCAAGTACTCGCGTTTTTCGCGGCGTCTTTTACGGACGTTATTGGAGCTGTTTTTCAATGGAGTCAATGAAAGACGGCTCCAAAAACATCTCAAGAAGTGACATGCACTTCTTTGACGCGGGCGTATTTTTACGCGCCGTCTTTTGACAGCGACGCGTAAAATGACCTCGTCTGAACAGAACATCGTAAAACCCATTGCAAGCAATGGGCAGATGTTTTCAGACGTAATGGAGCAGTCTTTTCAGGCGTAATTCGAGGCGTAAAACGCCCGAATTACGTCTGAAAATAGGTTGTGTGAACATACCCTAAAATGCCCGAATTACGCTAGAAAACAGTGGGTGTGAACATACCCTCAGGGCACACTATGTGTTGCCCTAACAGCAGCCTATGTCATAGTGACACATTATGATGTATTGGCATACAGGAGTATGCTAATACATTACAAGTAAAAAATAAAGTTATAAATAAAGTTATCCCTTAATGGAATTTAAAAAAAGTAACAACAAAGAAATAATTTTTTTTAAAAAGTCATTATTTTGCATAAAATATATTTTATTGCCCCTACACTAAATAAAAACAAAAAACCTTCACATATTAGGTATCTAAACGACCGTAATAACCTGAGGAATTAATTTATCAGGTTATTTAGCATGAAACTTGAACGGGATAAAAAATAAACAAGAAAAACTATGCCGAGAATCGCTTTTTCTTATATTCACTCCGTAAAAATAATATTTTTCTACCTCCAAACTATGAAAAAAAAAAAACAATTTCTCCCACAATTTCTCCCTCATACGGCCACGTCAATGAAAAAATAAAAAAAGTTATGGCTGCTGAAATGCAGAGAGGTAAAATCTGAAAAATGTAGCTGGTCATTAAGGGTATGTTCACACGCACTAATTACGGACGTAATTCGGTCGTTTTTGCCCCGAATTACGTCCGAAAAATGCGGCTTGAAAGCGTTGACAAACATCTGCCCATTGAAAGCAATGGGCTGATGTTTGTCTGTTCACACGAGGCGTATATTTACGCGCCGCTGTCAAATGACGGCGCATAAATAGACGCCCGCGTCAAAGAAGTGACCTGTCACTTCTTGGGGCGTAATTGGAGCCATTATTCATTGACTCCAATGAAAAGCAGCGCCAATTACGTCCGTAATGGACGCGGCGTTCAAGCGCCTGCACATGCCGTTACGGCTGAAATTACGGGGATGTTTTCTCCTGAAAACATCCCCGTAATTTCAGCCGTTACGGACGCTGTAGTGTGAACATACCCTAAGACCTTTTCAGGCCCGGTCATTAAGGGGTTAAACCAAGGTAAAAACAGAAACAAAAACAAACACCTAGGTGAGCTTTAACCCCTTAATGACCGCCAATACGCCTTTTCACGGCGGTCATTAGTGGGCTTTATTCTGATGCAATAGCCTTTTCACGGCGCTGCATCAGAATAAATAAACAGAGCAGGAAGCCGTTAAATCTCCCTGCTCTCAGCTGCCAGGGGTAGCTGAGGGCTGGGAGTGTCCCTGCTCGAACGAGTGAGATCGATATCAGTATCAAGCTCACCCGTTTAACCCCTCAGATGCAGCGCTCAATAGCGTGCACCGCATCTGAGTGGTTTTGGAGAGAGGGAGGGAGGGAGCTCCCTCTCATCCCACCTACACCCAGCGATAAGATCGCTGAGTGTCCGTGTCTCCGATGGCAGCCGGGGGGTCTAATAAAGGCCCCCAGGGCTGCCTGTAGTGAATGCCTGCTAGGTCATGTCAGAGGCATGGCCTAGCAGATGCCTGTCCGTTTTAAACGGGCAGGCAGTAATACACTGCAATACAGAAGTATTGCAGTGTAATATGCGATCATCCGATCGCTTTTAAAATAAAGTCTCCTAGTAAGACTAGTAAAAAAGTTAAAAAAAAGTTTAGTAAAGTTAATAAAAAAATGTGAAGAAAAAAAAATTAAAAACCCACTTTTTCTCCTTACAAAATGCTTTACTATTAGGGCACAGCCAGACGTGGCGGAGTTTTTCCGCTGCAAATGTTGGTGCAGATTTGGGGCAATTACGCAACGAATCTGCACCAACATTTGCATATTTGACAGGTAATTCAGATGTTGCAGAAAAGACAGATTTCAGTTTTTGCATTACAAAGGCTGAAATCCGCCGTGAAATTCCGCTTCTTCTCCGCAACAGTCAGTACATGCTGCGGAGGGAAAATTCCACACCGCAGCCTATGGTCCGCAGCGGAGTTTTCCGCAACGTCTGAACTACCTTCGCTAAAAATTTATTGAAACAACTGTAAAAAACGGCCGCAGGAGAATTCCACTGCAGACTGTCCGCAGCGGAATTCCACAGCAATTCCGCCACGTCTGGCCGTGCCCTTAAAAAACCCAAAATAAAGTAAAAAAGTTACACATATTTGGTATCGCCGTGACCGTAACGACCCAGACTATAAAGCTATTACCTTATTTAACCCGCACGGTGAACTCCGTAAAAAATAAAATAAAAAACAATGGAAAAATTGCTGTTTTCTGTGAATCGTCTTAAAAAAAATAAAAAAAAGTGTTTACTGTGTAAGTAGTAAAACATACAAAATCTATACAAATTTGGTATCGTTGCAATCGTAACGACCCGTTGAATAAAGATATTGGGTTATTTATACCACATGGTAAACGGTGTAGATTTAGGACGCAAAAAAGCGTGGCGAAATGTCAGTTTTTCTTCTATTCCCCCCCCAAAAAAAGTTAATAAAAGTTAATCAATAAATAATATGAAAATGTTGCTATTAAAAAATACAACTTGTCCCGCAAAAAACAAGACCTTATACAGCTATGTCGATGCAAAAATAAAATAGTTATAGCTCTTCAAATGTGACGATGGAAAAACGTAAAAAATGGCTTGGTCATTAGGGCCCAGAATGCAAGCAGAGGGAAAGGGTTAAATTAGGGGAGGTGTCACATCATAGTGTATATGGGAGGTTATAGAGTAAAGCTATAATGAAGGAATCCCAGAGTTTCAGTGTAGAGGTTCAGCATACTGTATTTAAGTGTTTCCAACACTCGCTATTGCGTAGGAATTTGTCCCATCAAAATCAGTTATTCTTGCCATCAGTTTGAGATAGAAAATCTGAACTCTGAGGCTGGGTTCACACACCCTATTTACGGACGTAATTCAGGCGTTTTAGCCTTGAATTACGTCCGAAAATACGGCTCCAAAGCGTCGGCAAACATCTGCCCATTCATTAGAATGGGCTTTACGATGTTCTGTGCCGACGGTCATTTTTTTTAAAAAGATGCCCGCGTCAAAGAAGTGCCTGTCACTTCTTGAAGCGTAAATGGTGCCGTTTTCCATTGACTCCATGGAAAAACAGCTCCAATTATGTCCGTACTGGACGCAGCGAAAAGCGCCTGCAACATGCCATTACGTCTGAAATTCCGGAGCTGTTTTCTCCTGAAAACAGCTCCGTAATTTCAGCCGTAACGGAGGCTGCCGTGTGAACATACCCTTATAATACACGTACGGTACATACATTTTTACACAGCTCTGTATACATTAATGCGATTATCCATTGACTTTACGGCCAGCACCCATACAGAATCCGGTGCATCCGGAACATGGAACAATGTTTTTATATGGTTTTATATTTTTTTTTTACATGGGACACACTGTGTCTACAAAAAAATCTCTACACATACAGCAACACGTGGAACGGAAACCACCATAGGATAATATTAATTCTGTCTTCATGGATTTGTGGTCGTGTAATAGAACACCATGTCCTAGTCTTGTTGTTTTTGTCAGTGTCTTCACAATTGTGTTTATTTGGGAAAAACATCAACAGGAAAAACTGTGTATAAATGCAAATAACTTCTTTAATGAAAAAAAGGAACGTGGCAAAACAGTAGTAAAAAGCGCATGTTATAATGTGTTCTTTTCGCCATAATTGTACAGATTCCATACTGGAATGTATTTATGGTGTACCGCCAAAAAAAAGTACATGAGAACACAGTATATATTTTTTTCTTTTTAAGCTAGATAGTTACCTTTGCTGATATAGTGAAGTTCCATATTTATCTTAAAGTTCTGTGCCAGAAGCAAGTGCTGGACTGGATTATCGGATACCAGATAAATGGAGTATCACTGTCTTAATTTAGTGGTATTCCACTGCTGTGTTTTGTATAAACTGTGATTTATTTAAATTTTAAGTAGAAGTTAAAAAAAAACAAAAACCTTTGCATCTCAGGAATAAGTGTTCAGTGGACTGTACTGTGGATTTATCTTCAAAAATGACTCTAGCGCCTCTAAGCAATGTTATTCACTACATGGAACAACATTGTTTTCACCTTTATTGCATAGTTTTATTGCAGTATTTGCATGTTCATTAATTCCCTTGATGTATTCCCACCCTCTCTGTTTAATGTGACTTCTAGTATTCTAGTTCTCCAATAGGATTGTGACAGATTCCGCTGTTGAGCTGGACTATAAAGTAAATTTCACATAAAGCTGAAACCGTGGGGTATGGAGAACGTGGCTATTATACTTTGTTTACACATGATCTATAATTATTAGTATACTGTGCATTCAAGTCCTCTTCTGAGCATTTGCATTGATCAGAAGATTAAAATACCACCCAGCAGCAACATGGTTTCCTCAATAGGGGAGAGGCTTGCTATGACACTTTTGCTGCAAAAAGATAAATAAAAAAATCAGTGATTGAACATGGTAAAAGTAAATATTCTTACGTGTATGATGATAGTAGATCTCAAGGAAATTGTGTCTAATATGGGTTGTAATTAAGGGAGAAAGGGTCTTATTCAGGCATTGGTGGTCTGTTCGTGTAGTGCCCCATCTCTGTTAACCCCTAGAATGTGTTTGTAGGTACACTGCGGTGCAATGTTCTGTCTTTGGTAAGAAATAGCTTTTGCATGGCTTTAGAAAAAGAAAACCTTGACACTTTTTTTTTTTTCTACATAAAAAGTGGCACTCTTGCCTATGGGCATGTCTGGTATTGCAGCTCAGCCCTATTTAACTTACCATACCAGGCACAGACCCTCTTTTCTAATATGATACATACAACCCCTTTAATTTCTGTGCCTGGCTCAAACTTTTACTACAGATGACCTGAAGATGCTATGGTGGTGAGGGGTTGTAACATGATAATGGGATCCAGGAGGGTTCATTAGAAGCTTACAGTGGCACAGGTCACTTGCTGATGGGATAAATCAGTTATTAAATTGTTTCATAAATAACATGTTAGTTGATCATAATGATATAGCCTGTGTGTACAATAATAACTGTACAGGCTACAAAGCAATTCAAAGTGTACAAAGTCCTTGTTCCGTACAGTTGTCAGATGAAACATCCTTTGCTCTTTGTAACTGGGCAAGAACACTCAACATACGTCCTCTTGTTTGTTCATACACTTGCAAAAGTAGTCTTCTGTAAGGTATTGTATTTTATCTGAGATTTAGCATCCCACACAGGGTCGTATAACCTACTCTTATGTTTAACATTTTCAAACAAAGAAAATCACAAAGTTGCTATTTTATATAGCGTATTAGAGTTTCCTTTCTAATACTGATTAAATAAAGTTATTTGTGATGCAAGATTCTAATAAAAAAATAGGCGCACAATGTTTGAGCGTTCATCTGCAAACTGCTGTGAATGAAAGCAGACTAGAGTACGTCATACTCCCCCATTGTACATATCCATCACATTTTACTATAATCTTCTATTAATGAGTAACCATTATTTAGAGTGAATTTCCAGAATAAGCTGTTATGTTTGTGTAGATGAGAAATACTATTATTTCTGACCATTATTTGACTTCCTTTTTCAGCAGTTCTCCTCCTCTTTAGGCTCCATATTTGTTATTTGTCCTTGAACTCAGCTCCCAAAGGGACAGAGACAAGCTACAATGATACACATTGCATACACAGCACATAGAGAAGAGGAGATCCTGCACCAGGGTCTGGCGTCAGCACCCGGCGAACCTGGGCAAGTGCCAGGGGCCCACTACCCTTTGGGGGGCCCACTTGGCCGCCGGGTGCTGACGCTGCCATCATGGCTCCTCCAGGAGTCGAATCCCCGGCCAGAGTCTTGCCGGGGATTCTGATTCTAGAGGGATGCCCTGTCTAGGAGGCAGTATAACTACCCCTGTAGCAGCCATAGCGGTTGCCATAGGGCCCAAGGCATGAGGGGGCCCATGCCGCCTGCCATCACGGGGACCCCCCATGCCCAGTGGCCCCGCTAGCAGCTGCTATGGCTGATACAGCAGTAGTGATGCCACATTCAATAGTATCTGTGTCCTTAGGACGCACATACTATTGAACGGTATGGCAGAGAAGGGAGGTATCTCCCTGCTCTGCCATTTACTACGGTACAGACTCCCAGGCACAGTGCTAGTAGCTAATAGCGCTCTGCCTTGGACTCTGGGGAAGCCCAGGACATCACTGTCCATATATGAACAGTGATGTCAGGAGGAGAGAAAGAGTCCCAGGCAGAGTGCAAGAAGTGGCTCTGCTCTGGGACTCCATCTCATATATGGACAGTGATGTCAGGAGCAGAGCAGTGTCCCAGGCAGAGTGCTAGTAGCTCTCTGCCCGGGACTTTGGCTCTGGGGTTGCCCCTGACATCACTATCCATATATGGACAGTGATGTCAGGGGCTTCCCCAGAGTACAGGAGCAGAGACTTTACTAGCGCTCTGCCCAGGACTTCAGCTCTGCTCCGGACATCACTAGCCATATATGGACAGTGATGTCAGGAGCCAAGCAGAAGTCCCAGGCAGAGTGGTAGTAGCGCTCTGCCTGGGACTATGGCTCTGGGGTTGCCCCTGACAACACTGTCCATATATGTACAGTGAGGTCAGGGGCTTCTCTTGAAGCGGAATCCCCAGCCAGAGCGTCGGCAATGCTCTGGCTGGGGATTCCACTCCTAGAGGGAGCCCCAAAGTTGCTACCTACAGGGAGGTGGGCTGTGTGGCACTACCAGGGAGGGGGGCTGTGGGGCACTACCAGGAAGGGGGTCTGTGTGGCACTACCTGGGAGGAGGGGGCTGTGTGGCACTACCTGGGAGGAGGGGGCTGTGTGGGACTGTCAGGGATCATTACCATGTATATTGTTTGAAAAATATTATCCTTACATATATATATATATATATATATTCAGTATATTACACAAAGAGATTGGATTCATGGAGCACAAAGAGCCTGCATAACACGCCTATGGAAGACACCGCCCCCTGGAATGCAAAGAGGAGTGTGCAGAAGAATGTATAGGAAAACTTACAGCAGAGGAGCCAATGGGACTTAAGCAAGTCCCACATCTCGAGGGAGGGGCATGTGTCTCCTCTGTCTGTTTCTTTGTTCAGAATAAAGTTCAGTTCTCCTCTTTTCTGATGAAGGGAAAGTTGTGTAGCGAACATTTCTGACTCGTTCCCTTCTTTCCAGGCATGCCTTTAGCTTTCAATTTACAGAGGTGGTTATTCGGTGTGAAATGACAGGGAGAAAGGAGCTTCCCTGATATACGGACCTGACATTTGGCACCCCAGATGGGACCCGAAACCTGAGGGTGATAGCATTATGATTATTAGTTGAGGCCCTATTGTTTATAATGTCTGAGGTTTATAATTATAATGTGTGTAAATATGCCACGGTGCTACAAATTACAATCTGAGGAGTTTTGTGTGGAGGCGTGAGATGAAGGTCACTGTGCTACCCATGATCTGTTATATCTGCAGGGGTAAAAGTCCCATTAGGACAGTAAGTGACAGTGCGACAGTTGTTACCATTAATAAAATGTAGACCGGATTAATTATATATATATATTACAACCAGCAGCGGTTTGTAGATTATATCAAGACAACCATCCTGTATCCAGAGGAGAATAGGGAAAGTTAGGACCACTCCGACTCCTTGGAAGTCCAGGTACAAAGGGGGGTTACTCATCAGGAGTAGCTCGTCTCAAGCTGGTGAAGAAATCCAAAACCCCTACCCGCCTGGTTCAAGTGGTCAGTGGTAGGTTGCTAGGCAAGACTCAGGGATAGAATAATATTTTTAGGGGGGACTGTCAGGGATCATTACCATGTATATTGTTTGAAAAATATCCTTACATATATATATATATATATATTCAGTATATTACACAAAGAAATTGGATTCATGGAGCACAAAGAGCCTGCATAACACGCCTATGGAAGACACCGCCCCCTGGAATGCAAAGAGGAGTGTGCAGAAGAATGTACAGGAAAACTTACAGCAGAGGAGCCAATGGGACTTAAGCAAGTCCCACATCTCGAGGGAGGGGCATGTGTCTCCTCTGTCTGTTTCTTTGTTCTGAATAAAGTTCAGTTCTCCTCTTTTCTGATGAAGGGAAAGTTGTGTAGCGAACATTTCTGACTCGTTCACTTCTTTCCAGGCATGCCTTCAGCTTTCAATTTACAGAGGTGGTTATTCGGTGTGAAATGACAGGGAGAAAGGAGCTTCCCTGATATACGGACCTGACAGGACTACCTGGGAGGAGGGGGCTGTGTGGCACTATCTACAGAGGGAACTAAATTTATGGGGGTACAAACAGGGGGCCTAACTTCTATATGGGGCATAAACAGGGTCTAACGTCTATATGGGGGCAAAAAAGTGATGTTTTCTGCCATTTTACTGATGCCGTGAGTTCCCCCGCAAAGGGACCTACTAAGCCTGCTTTGCCCAAGTGCCCACATACACCTGGAGCCGGCCCTGTCCTGCTCCCCCATCTCTTTTTAACACATACAGAAGCAGCATGGTAAACATTATGCAGCAGTAATGAGCAGTGTTGCTGTAAGTTCACCGCTGGGATGAGAGAGTAGAACACCTACTAGAAAGAGCAGCATTGGTCTGTGTCTCTCTGCAGCAGCTCCCACTCCTACGCCTCCTCCTCTCTCCATAGACATATATGGGCTGCAGCTGTAATCAGATCTCTAAGTGAGACTGATAATCCGTCTTCATCACTGCCTCTCAGATTTTACCAGTGAATTGAGAGTGAGTGATCAGTGCATTCCGTGTGGGGGATGTAAGCGGGGGAAGTGAGGTCTAAAGAGTAGAGAGAGAGCAATTTTTCTGTAATAATATATATTACAAAGTGTGTTAACTAGCCTTTTACTTGTGATTTTATGGGAAAAAAAATTACCTGACGGCTACTCTTTAAGGAACTGTTAATATATATTTGTTTGATATGGCATTTGTTCTCTCTACTATAATTCTATATTTTGACCCTATTATTTATGTCACAGCAATGGCTATTTTTATTAATAAATCCGGAAAAAAATAAGAGTGACTGAATCTGGAGTTATGGACCCCAACCTTATTCTATGAAAAACTCCTCTCAAATAATATGTTAGTTTTATTCTACCAGTCATTACAATTGTGGTGATACCCTATATGTAAATTTTCTTTTATAGCTTACTATTTTTAAACAATTATATATTTTTAAATGGTGGGAAGCGTTATTTTTTATTAAACTTTTTTAAGCTTATTTGTACATTTTTATTGTCCCATTAGGGGACGTGAACCTGCAATCTCTTGATCGCTTACCTAATATTTATACCTGGCGGCCTTTGTTAGGCCCTTGGCTGCTATAGTAATCCATCTTAACCCCTTAAACGCGTCACGGGTCACCAATGGGCTGACAGCGGGAGCCCCGTCCCAAATTCCCTATATGCCATGGTCAAGGGTATTATAAGCGGTTAAATGGCAGGGATCAGAGGCATTACTAGGCACAACACAGTGTATAAATAGACATAACACAGTGTAGCATATTTCACCAGAATTTTGCATTAAAGGGGTTTTCACGTACTGTATACCAGTCGATGGCTGCAGTGATCACATGGGTATATGGACTGCATTGCTGTCAGAGAGTACCGGAGTGGCTGCTGTGGAACACCGGAGAGATTTATCAGGTGAGTAAGGACTCTTTCATTTTTTATTGCATTTTCTCACCTTGGGCAGATTTTTGCTCAGCTCAGAAAAAAACCTTTAAAAGGGTTTTCCAGAACTTATAAACTAATTTCTATTTCACTACACTTCTAAAAATAATCAAATTTGTAATATACTTACGTTTGAATTTCCTTTTCTAACACCTGATTCCAGCGCCGGTCACGTGATGCGTCTCCAGTTTTGAAATCTTTACTTCCGTCGCTGCCCCGTAGATTTTCCGTCCGGCTCAATGTACGGTGACGTCACTGTACACTGACGGAAGGATTAGACCGTATCCTCTTCCTCCGGAGCATGCGTGGTTTCTACACTAACAGTGTTTACTACGCATGGCCACTCCTGTGCTATCACAGCGCCTGCATGAAATTTTCTAGCAAAGTGAAGGATGTAAACAAAGTGAAGGTTGTAAACAGACGTTTCCAGCACGGAAAGAAAAGGATAACTAACAAAAGATATTTTGGGGGGTTGATTTATGGCTAAAAAAAGCGGCAGACTATTATTAAAAACATTTTTTAGATCTTGGAAAACCCCTTTAATGCTTATATTAGAGCCAGGAACACACTTTTATTTTTACCAGAACAATTTAATGTATTGATTTAGATGAGTGAATAAATCCCAAAATATAGCATGGTGGATTAGAGTTTATCACTGTTGTATTTGCAGTAATGGGGTCGTAAGTTAAAATCCAACAAAGGCAGTACCTATATTTTTACTGTGTATCCTGGTTTCATCCAACACTGGTTGATTGGTTTACTATGAAATTGACCTCCTTGTGTTAGAGATAAGTAAAACTAGATTGTAAACCCGCTGAAGACAGGGAATGAAGACATTTGACTGCAAATATGAATGGCTCGGGGAAAAATAGGAAAATATACTATACTATGTTATACTACATTTTCTGCTCCTCACTTACCATTTCATAGTTTGTAATTTTAGATTAATGAATGAGGATTATAAAAGTAGACCATGTTGTTATAGCAGCTCCACATCTTCAGCTTTATCTCTGCATAAGGGGCTGTGAAACATGAATCTTTTCAAAGCAGTGTAAGAAATATTTAAGAGCCCAGTCTATGAGGAACAGTTCTCCTAGGCATAATTTCGGCGCTGGTTGCAGCAGGGAGTGTGTGCTGTGAGGAAAGTATTATTTTTCTAAATGGAAGGTGTCAGACGGTCACGCCAATGTGACTGCGTGTTCAAGATCACTGCCTCCCATCTGCAATTTGTGACGTGTGAAAGATTCTGCCCAAATGTGCTCACCAACTGGAAATCCTCAGCAGTTTTCTCTTATCAGGAGAGACCAAGATAACCAATGGTTTACAGATCACGGATCCTATCAAATTAATATCATTCAGGGATAGAATCTGCTTTACATACTCCTATCTAACTCCAGCTAAAATGACTATAGCATGCAAGTTCATTTATCAGATTAAGAGGCATTGCTATTTATCAGGACACAAAGACAGAGCCAGATGCACAAAGACACACACAGACACACACTATGCAGGTGTTTGTGAGATTTCATGGAAATAAGTATCTGCCTGTATAAAATTGTATTTTCCCCACTTTACGTTGGCTAATGGTGTAATGTATGCTATGCTGCATGACATAGATGCATTGGGGGTGGCATGCTTTAATACAATGCACATTATGTTCACATAACATAGTTCACACACACAGGCTGATTTGTTCATTGTGTGCGTTGTTTCATCGCTATATGTCACTGAAGGGGTTATCTGGGATGTGCCATTTTTTTCATTAGGGGCTGGAAATGGAAATAATAAACCTAAAAAGTAGTACTGCCCCCGCCATCCAGTGCTGTTGCCCGGGTGGCACTCCCAGTGGTTGTTTACATGCACATAGCGAATCAAAGGGTTCAGCAGTGCTCACTAGTGACTAATTGTATTTTTGTCACAATACCAGAAATATAATATGGCCACTGAGCCCTCTGATTGGCTGCAGCAGTCCCATGCTACTTGTGTGTAAACAACCACTGGGAGTGCCGCTGGAGCTACAGTGCTGGGTCCTCGGGGGCAAGGATAGGTAAGTTTTGCTTTTTTCATTTATTTATTACATTTCCAGCCCCTAATAAAAAATGTTCACATCCCGGATGACCCTTCAAAATATAAAATAAAAGTGTAAACATAAGTCTCTATTCACACTTTCTTTGAGAATTCAATCGGGGGTATACGATGTGAGTATTTCCCATCATATTCCTCTGATGGAAGGTTCAGACATATGCCACTGTATAGGCATAAAGTAGGATATGTTACCCATAGAGTCTCGTTGTAAAAAAAAATTATACTGTGTGGTATACGTTTTTTTCACTGGATGGCTCTGTATTGAATAGTGTAGTTGACAATACTATTTAATACAGCTTAAAAAAAAACAACCTATACTGGCGCATGCCTCCCTGACGTATGCCAAAACAGAACACTTTTAGCATATGTCAGGTCAATGGAGCCCTATGGATATGTTTGGTGTATGTGCCAGTCAGGGGCGGATTATAATGAGGGCAATCTGGGCAAGTACCCGGGGCTGGAAGTGGGCCCAGTTCGCCCCGGTTCTCCAATACTGGCTGTTAAAATTATAGCTGGTTCAGCGGGACCTTTCACCCAATTGTATCCGCGTCCTCAGGATGTGGATACAATTGCTTACTTAAGCGCTGGCGAGACCGAGAACTATGCGTTCCCTTCCTCCCATTCGGCGCTTTACTAATGACACAGTCAGCACAATGACATCATCACGCCGACTGCGCCGTTAATCGGGATGATGCTGTCTGGTCTCTGACTAGTCCTGCGTCGCTGGAGAACGGCGCGGGAATGGGGACAGGTGAGAATGTTTTTTTTTCTGGGCAGTGTTGGGGGCAATATCTACAGGGGACATTATCTACAGAGGGCATTGTAATTGGTACTGTCTATAGGGGGCATTGTGACGGTGCTATCTACATGGGGGCATTATCTACAGAGGGCATTGTAACTGGCACTATCTACAGGGGGCTTTGTGACTGGCGCAATCTACAGGGGGCATTGTTAGTGTGTGGTGTTTTACTTTACCGTGTTTGACAAAATTTAATTTATGGGCACACTGTATAATACTATTATATTGAGGAGCACAGTGTATAGTAGTATTATATTCAGGAGCACAGTGTATAGTACTATTATCTTCAGGGGCACAGTGTATAATACTATTATATTCAGGGGCGCAGTGTATAGTACTATTATACTCAGGGGCGCAGTGTACAGTACTCTTATATTCAGGGGCACAGTTTATAATACTATTATTTTCAGGGGCACAGTGTATAGTACTATTATATTCTGGGGCACAGTGTATAGTACTATTATATTCAGGGGCACAGTGTATGGTACTATCGTATTCAGGGGCTCAGTGTATGGTACTATTATATTCAGGAGCACAGTGTATAGTACTATTATATTCAGGGGCACAGTGTATAATACTATTATATTCAGGGGCTCAGTGTATAGTACTATTATATTCAGGGACACAATGTATAGTACTATTATATTCAGGGGCACAGTGTATAGTACTATTATATTCAGGGGCACAGTGTCTAGTACTACTGTATTCAGAGGCACAGTGTATGGTACTATTGTATTCAGGGGCACAGTCTATAATACACTGAGCTTGGTTCTGGGGCTGTGTATATTTACCTTATCTTAGAGAGGCTCTGTCACCACATTATAAGTGCCCTATCTCCTACATAAAGAGATGGGCGCTACAATCTCTGCACTTTGTTACTGTTTCTATGGTAGTTACAGCAGAGGAAGCGTGATCTCGTTGTAACCTGTCATTTACCGCGATATCTCGTGAGATTACGCATCCTCTGCTGTAACTACCACAGACAAAGTAACGAAGTGCAGAGATTGTGAATAGACATTCCGTGGAATGTCTATTCATTGTCTAAACACTTCAGTATTGTTAATGTGTAAGTATAAGACAGCACATAAGGATCTAACAGGATCCCTATGCGCTGAGTAAATGAATGGAGAGGAGTGCATGACGCTGATTGGTCAGTGTCATACACTCCCCTGTACAACGCCCACTTGGTCTAAAGTAAAAACACGCCCACTTGGGCATTAAGCAACTCATTAGCATAAATCTAAAAACGCTAATAAAGTGGAAAAAATAGATAGTTTTTTTTAAATAAAAAGCATTACTGTCACATACTTTATAGCGCCGATCTCATTATGTAGGAGATAGGGCACTTATAATGTGGTGACAGAGCCTCTTTAAGGTAAAAGTAGATGTTAAATCTACTTTTACCTTAAGAGAATGTAAATATATACAGTAAAAACTAAACCCAAAAAAACCATGGCGGAATCTCAGTTTTTTCCAATTCACCCATTATATGGTACTTTAAATGGTGCCAATAAAAACGACAACTCCTCCGGCAAAAAAATAATCCTTCACACACCACTCCAATGGCGTAAAAATAAAAAAGTTATAAAGCTCCTGACCACTTTAGTGTCTCAAAGTATTCTGCTTTTTTCTTCTGTATAGCTCATTCTGCTCTTACAGCAAATTCAAAACCGTGCCAGATCTGTGACCGCCTAAACAGAAATCTGCAAATATATGCGGTACAGTCTCATCAGAGTTCTGTCTTCAGAGTTTGGGGGGGGGGGGGCAGACTTGAAAAAGTGCCCGGGGCCCATGGTACCCTTAAGCCGGCCCTGGTGCCTGTAGCTTTCCCGTGCGCTTTTGGAAAATTTCCGTTACCATCAAGTGCCTCTTTAATAGAGTATGTCATAACAATATGGGAGCAGGTCATGTATCACTGCATGACTATACAAAGCTTCCGTTCAGGTGTCTGAGAAAGTGGGGGGCCATATTAGTTGTCATACAGCTGTCTCTAGAAAGTAAACAACTAATAAACCAAACTTTTACTGGTGATCTTTGGACTTTAGGGGTAAATGCTCAAATTACATTTTCTTCCTATATATAAATGTAACTGCATATAAAAACAACCCTGATAAATTTAAAGCATGTTACCACATAGTACAACCAATGGCGGATCATCATTAGGGCGTTTTGGGCAGCCGTCCGGGGCTGAGGCTCCTGAGGGGGCCGTGGCTGTCCAAAGTACAATGCAGTTTTGTTGCGTTTTTGCTGCGACTTTGCCGCAAATCTATATTTAGGGGGTCTGGTCTGGGGTCTGTATTTAGGGGATCTGGTTTGGGGTCTGTATTTAGGGGACTGGCTTGGGGTCTTTATTTAGGAGGTCTGGGGGTCTGTATTAGTTTAAGGGGTCTGGGGTCTGTATCCGTTTAAGGGGTCTGGGGTTTGTATATTTAGGGGGTCTGGTCCAGGGTCTGTATTAGACTTTTGGGGGTCTGTATTTAGAAGGCCTGGTCTAGGTTCTGTATTAGTTTAGGGGTCTTTATTCAGGGGTCTGTATTTAGGGGTTTGGTCTGGGGTCTGTATTAGTTTAGGGGGTCTGGTCTGGGGTCTGTATTACTTAAGGGAGTCAGGTTTCGGATCATTATCAGTGTAGGGGGTCAGGTCTGGGATCTGTATTTAGAGATCTGGTCTGAGGCCTGTATTTATTTAGGGTACTAGTTCTGGGGTGTGCACTTGTTTAGGGGGGGTCTGGTCTGGGGACTGAAAAAGTTTAGAATGTGTGGGGTCTGTATGTTTTCTAGGATCTAGTCCGGGGTCTGAATTTATTAGTCAAAGTAAAAGGGGTTGTCTGGGCACGTTGATTGGTCATCAGTATGAAAAACCGGTTCATGCTCGGATAACCCCTCTAATGTATGGGCCTGGGCTTTGTGTGTGTTTCTATAGAGGCTGGAAATGGCTGCAGAAGGGAGGAGCAAATATATCTCAAATATATCTCATCAGGAGAAGTCGACATAACGGCCAGTGTCAGATGGAGAAAAGAGAACGACTCCCTTTTGTGAATCACTGGATCTATAGAGAATCTGTCCCCTCTCCTGACGTGTCTGTTGTAGGTAATCCTTGTATTCTACATATCTTTGTGTACCCAGGACTAATAGATAAATGCGTGTTTCCATTCCCATTATGAAGAGGATGTGTCCCTACACAGTGTGTTACTGTCAGCAATGGATGGAGATTGTCAGTATGTAGGGACACAGCCCTTTGACAAGGGGAATCGTAAAACCCATTTGTCAATGCTTTCATATAGACACGGCAGAGCTGCGGTGGGGAAGGTGTGCCCAAGTTTGTGGAACAACCCAGGGCCTATGATCCCCTTAATCCGCCACTGAGTACCTGAGTACAACTGATCAGAGTATAGCCCATTTTTGTAAGAAGAAATGCCAGGCCCAGATAGAAAGTCTTTGTAATGTGGACATCAGCGCTGGCCATCTGGGGGCATCATAACTGTCATTTTGGGGTCATTGCATTCTGGCTCTCACTGATAGAGGGTACTGACTGTGAAGGTTAGGGCTGGAATTGTCACGGTCATTGGCTAGGAATTTTGAGGCTGTGTTCAGTTTTTCAGGGTGGGGATTACAGAAGACAATTTTGCTGCAGTGTATAGTAGCGCCACATCTACTATCCATACACACATCACATTCCCATAATTGTAAACGTGCTGATAATGATTTGATTAAAAAAACGTCATGTATGCGTCGTATATGATAGACTGGATGTTTAGGTAACAGCTCAGATTGCGGAAAATGTTAAATGTTTGTAGTTAATTTTTAGTTTAATTGTTATTTTATTTAAATAATATATAGAAATTCTGTTCTAAATATTAAGACCACAAAGTACCATTTTCACAAGTTTGTGTTGTCTACATTTTACTGTGCAATCTGAATATCTGTTTAGCAGGATATGTTTTCTTTAAAAACTCACAGGTCTGCTTACATGTTCTAGAAATGATTTTATATCAATACAGATAGATTTGTAATGGAAAGGATTTGTGAATAAGCTCCTGCCCATAATCCTCCATTGGTTCAACATACTGGACCACTACACACTCTACTTTTGGCTTAAGGTTAAGTAGAAGATATTGGAGAGGTCAAAGACTTCCGATACAAATAGCCACATTATTATCATACGTATTCCAAATTCTCCTTTATTTATAGCAGGTGATTTAATATGCCCTAGACAGTGCCAGTTACATTTTTCTTAATGTAGAAGCACACGTTACACATATCAAGCTAACAACACAATACCGAGTCTTTAATGCTAATCTATTCCTTGCAATCTACTAGATACATGTCGAACCATTGGTGTGTATCAGCAGAGCAAAATCAGATTCTGAGAATATCTGAAAGGATGCACTAGAGTGTACATAATAATGTATTTTAATCTGCCAGGCCTTAAAATTAATCATGAATTCCCACAGAGATTTTAATAATTTTGAGATGATGTTTTCTTTCATAAACTGGTATTCTTGGACAGAGTTTTTCAAATGCTGCATGTCAGGAAGGGAGGTGGGAGGATTTCTCAATTACCAACTAAGATAAGATACATTTATGCGAATGCACATTTAATTTGTAGTCTTCTTCTGCTAACTAATGAACAGGAAGGCATCCCTGAGATGGTTTTTACCACTTCATAAAATCTGCATATGAACTTTATTGAGAATAAGTGCAGTGATCATGCAGCAGAACGGATAGTGTCAGAGACCAGGGGAACAGGGCGCACTTTCCAACCAAAAGAATGGACCAGCTTAACTTATCTGCAGGCAAAAAATCACCATAGCTTAAAAATCTTTCAGGACTTATCTCCTTAGTGGTTTCTGTCTTTTTTTTTTTTTTTTACCCGGGGAAAAGATTTAATTTACTGCCCTAGTTCTGTATCTGAATATCCTGGCCAAGGCAAAATGGTTTGTTAGTGCCCCCCATTCCGGGCACTCAGCATCCGGGTTTCTCTCTTGTGTTCTTGTTTTCTTTAATATACGTACGTTGATTTGACCAGCTTTACATAATTCCATTGGTAGATTGGTGCTAAAACTCAACAAACTATACAATAAAGCAGCTTACTAATATAATTTAAATGTTAAAAAGCGTAAAATTTAGATAATTGAACTTCATAAATACTTTAAAGTAAAATTCTTTCAGGGAAACAAATGGTCATCCTATCACCAGAGACCTCCACATAAAGCTTTGCCAAAACTTCAGTATTAAACAATAAATAACTGCCAAAAAATCTAGTATTCAATACTCCATCACCACATTCATGGTTGAAAAATTATTTATTAGGCAATCTGGAAGATTCTCCCTAGTTCCCTGTGCATAACTGCTTTCTCCAGGTGTTTGACACCTAAATATAGCCAAGATAGCTGCTGCCAAAAAGTCAACACACATTGGAACTTAAAGGGTTATTCCCAAGTTTTTTTTTAATACATCCTAAACATAAATAAAAATATAAATATATTGCTGTAAAAACTGTTTTAATATAAATTTCCTATCTCCCTTTTTTCTCAACTAATGCAGGTAGTGCTGGTTATATTTTCTAAAAGGGGGCGTGAGCGTCTTGATGTCAATCAAGCCGCTCTGCTCTGTTAGTGCATGCTCCCGGCATCGTTAGATGATCTAGTTTTTACTACCCCCCCCCCTCCCTGTAGCTACAGTGGAGGAAATAAGTATTTGATCCCTTGCTGATTTTGTAAGTTTGCCCACTGTCAAATTCATGAACAGTCTAGAATTTTTAGGCTAGGTTAATTTTACCAGTGAGAGATAGATTATAAAAAAGAAAAAAAAGAAAATCACATTGTCAAAATGATATATATTTATTTGCATTGTGCACAGAGAAATAAGTATTTGATCCCCTACCAACCATTAAGACTTCAGCCTCCTCCAGACCAGTTACACGCTCCAAATCAACTTGGTGCCTGCATTAAAGACAGCTGTCTTACATGGTCACCTGTATAAAAGACTCCTGTCCACAGACTCAATGAATCAGTCTGACTCTAACCTCTACAACATGGGCAAGACCAAAGAGCTTTCTAAGGATGTCAGGGACAAGATCATAGACCTGCACAAGGCTGGAATGGGCTACAAAACCATAAGTAAGACGCTGGGTGAGAAGGAGACAACTGTTGGTGCAATAGTAAGAAAATGGAAGACATACAAAATGACTGTCAATCAACATCGATCTGGGGCTCCATGCAAAATCTCACCTCGTGGGGTATCCTTGATCCTGAGGAAGGTGAGAGCTCAGCCGAAAACTACACGGGGGGAACTTGTTAATGATCTCAAGGCAGCTGGGACCACAGTCACCAAGAAAACCATTGGTAGCACATTACGCCGTAATGGATTAAAATCCTGCAGTGCCCGCAAGGTCCCCCTGCTCAAGAAGGCACATGTACAGGCCTGTCTGAAGTTTGCAAATGAACATCTGGATGATTCTGAGAGTGATTGGGAGAAGGTGCTGTGGTTAGATGAGACTAAAATTGAGCTCTTTGGCATTAACTCAACTCGCCATTTTTGGAGGAAGAGAAATGCTGCCTATGACCCAAAGAACACCGTCCCCACTGTCAAGCATGGAGGTGGAAACATTATGTTTTGGGGGTGTTTCTCTGCTAAGGGCACAGGACTACTTTACCGCATCAATAGGAGAATGGATGGAGCCATGTACCGTCAAATCCTGAGTGACAACCTCCTTCCCTCCACCAGGACATTAAAAATGGCTCGTGGCTGGGTCTTCCAGCACGACAATTACCCGAAACATACAGCCAAGGCAACAAAGGAGTGGCTCAAAAAGAAGCACATTAAGGTCATGGAGTGGCCTAGCCAGTCTCCAGACCTTAATCCCATCGAAAACTTATGAAAGGAGCTGAAGATCCGAGTTGCCAAGCGACAGCCTCGAAATCTTAATGATTTACAGATGATCTGCAAAGAGGAGTCGGCCAAAATTCCATCTAACATGTGTGCAAACCTCATCATCAACTACTAAAAATGTCTGACTGCTGTGTTTGCCAACAAGGGTTTTGCCACCAAGTATTAAGTCTTGTTTGCCAAAGGGATCAAATACTTATTTCTCTGTGCACAATGCAAATAAATATATATAATTTTAACAATGTGTTTTTTTTTTTTTTTTTTTTATATAATCTATCTCTCACTGTTAAAATTAACCTAGCCTAAAAATTCTAGACTGTTCATGTCTTTGACAGTGGGAAAACTTACAAAATCAGCAAGGGATCAAATACTTATTTCCTTCACTGTAACTCCATTGGGATTCCTTCTAGGAGTGTGGTTTCCGACACTCTGGCCGGGAATTCCTGTCCTGGAGGAGCCCCTGACTGTAGGGTCCATGGTGTAAGCTGCACATAAATCAACTGTATGAGACAGAGTCCTGCTCTGTCTCCTGTGCTCCTGTCGGCAGTGCAGAAGCCCGCAGTGATACAGGGCTGGCATCCTTACAGCAGATGAGAGCATAGGAGACCGAGCAGGACGGTGTCTCATACAGCTGATTTATGTGCAGCTTACACCACGGACAGCGGCCAGTCCATGCTGCTGTGGAGCATAAGTATGTAACAGACAATGTTACATACCAGTTCTGATAAGGGCTCAGCTAATTCGGCTGGCCTTTACTGATGTGCCACGTACAGGATGGCTCCAGCGCTACTGCGCATGCCTGGGGGCCGTCCTATAGACTTGAATAGAACTCAAGAGAGGTGGTCGGGCAGGGAGCTACTGCACATGCTCTAGCATGCGTGTTCCCGAGATCCAGGCCATCCTCACTGCAAAATAAAGAGGTAGAACAGCGCAAGCGCAGTCACCGCTAGAGGAAAGCAGTGGTGGTCGGATCCTGAGGCAACAAGCAATAACCAAAGAGGGGCTGTCAGTAAGATGGAGTAAGGATGTCTCGCAAAGTACAACATTAAAAAAAAAAGAAGGTATTTACAAAAATGCCTAATTTTATGTTGTTAAGCTTTATAGGTATATTTATCAAGATGGGAATACACCTTTAATACCCCTTATTTTTAAAGTGGTAGTCTCATTTAATAATGTCATGGCATATCACTAGTATATGCCATAACATTATGATCGATGGGGTTACGACCTCCAAGACTCTCACTGATCCCGAAAACTAAGAGAGAGATGGTCTTTTGGCAGTTTTTCTTAACAGTGGGACAAAATCAGTAAAGGAGCTGTAGCATTCAACTAGCAATGTGGCCGCTTTATTCTGAGGATAGGTGGGAGACCCGGCAGTCGGATCTCCACCGATTATATCCTAGGGATAAACCACTTCCTTTAGTTGGAAAACCCATTTAAGAGCACAACAGGCCATTCCTCTATAGCCAGTTAAACTAAATGTACTGTACCTTCTTAGTGCTAAGGGATTTAGAAATAATACTGCATGCTATTTAATTTCTCATCAGCACAAGGAATACGGTTTTCTATATATTCTTATAATGCTACAAATTCCTGTTTCGCATATGAAAAACTTACACTTTCATCAGAGACTTAACATACCAAGTCACCCCAAACAACCAGTGATCGGTGTGGTCTTATGTGCCGTGTTCAGCATGTTACCTGTCACTGTCTATGATGTCACTTTGGACTGCATGCAAGAGAACAATTTTGTAGCAGCAGGAGGGATCTGTTGAATGGATTCTTTGTAGTGAATGATGAGAACGCTCATGTTACAAGTTCATTTGCATTTATCATTCAAACATGCTGCAATTTTTTTATTGTTATTAATGTATTATCATTTTTTTTATTTATTATTATTATTATTATATAATTTATTTTTTTATAATTACAGCTCAATGTATTTATTCAGAACCGATAAAAACAAGGGGACATATACAAAAACACCGAAAAAGGCCATACTTACAAATGGACACAGCCAGGTCAGAAACGCTGATGAAGGAGTGAGCAGGTGCTTTAAATAATAATAGCCACTCCCACTGTGTAGTAAGAAATAATAAATGAATAGTGTGTGTGCAAGTGTAATACTATAAGTGAAATATAGGGGGCAGTAATGAGTGAAGTGCCTCAATAGAAATAAATGGATAATGGGGTGCAAGTGAGTGAAACATGGAGGGATAGTGTGTACGTCATGAGGCACAACGTGTATAGCCAGGTAGAAGCCTATTTGTGACGCCTTGATAATTCATAGAGCGGGCTACCCTGCTTGCTATGCCAAACAACAACACACCATGCTCTCCCAGCATCAAAGACCCGGCTGTGTCCAAGAGAAGCGAATATACATAATAATGAAAAATACCTGGGGTATTAGTAATCATTTTGGCCAAAAGGACGCAAGCTCGCAATCCACGACAAGGATCCCCAGACATTCTGTTCCAGTTTAGGAGTTAGGGACTCGCAAGTCTGGGGATCCTTGTCGTGGATTTCATTTTGGGGGTAGGACTGTGGCTGCCGTATTCCATGTCTGTATGTGTCGTTAATCGACACATACAGAAATGGAACAAAAAATGGCAGCCCCCATAGGGAAGAAAAAGTGTAAAAATAAGAAAAAGTAAAACACAAACACACAAATAAATATAAACGTTTTTAATAAAGCACTAACATCTTTAACATATAAAAAAATAATTTGTGATGACACTGTTCCTTTAAAGAAAATTTCTTCCAGGTAGATAGTAAAGTTTCCAGGTTTTTGATGTAGTTGGAACTATTTGAGTATAACCCTGAAGTTGATTTGGTTATATTAGTGCCCAGGAAGTGTAGATGTGGGATTCCAACGGATAGGGAGCCAAGAGGTCCAGAGAGCTTTAGCCGGACCTTTAAGCATCAGTGCTTCACATTTACTATATCTAGGTTGAGTGTATAACCCAAAAGGGCTCCCTTGGTTTGGAGGTCCTTTAGCATTTTAGGTAGTGTCTGTCTAAGGTTCGAAATCATTAATAATATGTAATTGGCAAATGCGGTGGCTTTCTATTTTCTTGTTCAATATGTCTAAGCATTGGATCAATGGATATTTTAAAAAGAAGGGGGCTAAGCGTGGAGCCCTGTCTAAAGAGGTCTACTGGGGAAGTGCTATTACCATATACCATCAGTACTGTATTAGTTTGGTGTTTAAGGATTTCAATATAGGAAGTGAAGAGGGGGGCAAAATTACATCCAAACATGGTCGTGTAAAGAAAGGGCCACGACACCTTGTTGAAGCTAAGCTAAGCCAAGCTAAAAGGCATGAATGGAAGCTGAGATTTGTCTAGCTCCAGAACTGTGGCTGCTGCTGCCTTTCTTATGTTTAAGATTGAGTGCTGGTACTTCAGGAAGCCTTGTTGTCTGTTGCCTTCGAGTCTGTCAGAATGAAGGGTCAAATTTGTTGTAAGCGGATGCTACCAAAATCTTCGAGAGTATCTTTTAGTCCTGGTTTAAAAGGGCTATTAGGCGGTAGGACTAAGGTAATGTCGAGTTTTGTTAGGTTTAGGGAGTATTATTGTACGGGCATCAGCAAAGTCCACTGTTGTCACTAAGTTTTTGTAAGCTAGGTTGTATAGGACGGCAACATAAGGAGTAAGTTTAGGAGTATGTAGCTTGTAGTATTCATTAGACAAACTGTCTCGATTGGGGGTTTTAATATTTACAGATGATTATATAGCTTATCTAACTTCTATTTCTGTTATATTCTGTTCTAAGGTTGTTCTTTGGTCATTGGTCAGGGCAGGAAGGGGTAGAAAGTCAAGAAAATAATGTATAGAGGACATGTCAGTTGTTGGTGCACTGTGCAAGAACTCATAATATACAAAAATGTCATTGGTGATCTCTGCTTCCACAAACAGCATAGTTCCTGTTGTGGGGTCACACAGCTTGAACATAGTATGGGCAAGTTTTGATGTTTGAGTGAGTTTAACTAAGAGGGAGCCCCCCTTGTTACCCCAACAATAGAAGTTATTTTGTGTGGCCATAAAGTGCAATTTTGCTTGACATTGTAAAAAGTTGTTGAGCAAGGCACGGGCTTCTTTAGTTTTACTGTCCTCAGTTGGGTTTGTAATATGAATTTGTTGTAGTGTTTGTAGGTCATTGTGAAAGGTTTGGAATTGTCTTTCTTTTAGAGAGTGACATATCTGATAATATGGCCCTGCATCACCACTTTGGATGTGGCCCATAAGAGAGGTGTATCCTCTACATGAGCTATGTTGTCACCTATGAAGTTGGCCCATTCACCTTATAGATATGTCTGGAAGTCTGATAAAGATGGTAAATAGGAGGGAAATTTCCAGACTCTCCTTCTTTGAGTAGTATGGATTAAATCTAAGGAAAGTGATACGGGGGCCTGAACAGAAATTACTATAGGTTACATTGTTGTTTCCATTTCAGTGGGAAACAAGGAGCAAACTCTGCATTTCTACTAACTATTATTGCCAACTGTGTTGTTGCCTCGCCAATTGGATTTCAGATCCGAGAACCAGTATCATTACATCCATATTTCTGTTACAGCAGTGTACTCAGTAGAATATACTATATGTTGTACTGTTATATTTATGTTTGTTTTTTCATTTATTTAATTTACAATGAAGTATGCCTTACAAACATTGCCAGGGAGGCAATGGTAGGACAAAGGCAATTGAAAATGAGTGCTACTTAGAACCCTATGGACAGTTACTGTCACGTTGGGTTTGTGGACCCACTGGGCCGTACCGCCTTGACGGTATGGCAGCTGGCCAACAGGGCGCAGGTTACAGTCTAAGTTCGTATAGTGTACCTGTGGCAGCTCGGACAGTAGCAAGGCAGGATCGGCTGGGACTAGGCAGCAGGTAGAGGTCAGGCGTGGAGTAGTAGGACAGCCGTGGAATACAGCACAGCATGACTACAGCTCAGCATGGCACTTGACCAGGATTGCACAGGATACAGGATACAGGTATGGGGTACACTGGGAACTGGAAATGACTAGCAGACCATTTGCATAGACAAACTTTGGGTACGACAACAACGCTCAGGCATGGGAGGAAGGGGCACAGCCCTTCTTATAGCCCAGGGTGCTCTGGGAGCAATCAGCTCAATCTCCCACCTGCGTGCGCTTTGGCTGCTTAAGTCTGGACTGAGCTCGCGAGTGCACCCTGGTGGTCACTGTGGAACAGGACGGCTGTATGTGCAGACATATCTGGAGAGAAGGACGTCGACTGGATGGAAGGAGTTCATGGTCAGCGACCACGGACGTTACAGTTACATAGTTACCACCATATCCTTTTATGGCAGAGAATCTGGTGGTAGCTACTCATAAAGAATATAACATTTGATTCTGATCTTAAAGTGTAGCTAAACGTTTGACAAAGTTCTGACATGTCAAAGTGACATGACAGAAGTTTGGATTGATGGGGGTCCGACCAATCGCTGGAACAAAGCAGCTGAAGCGCTCATGTGAGCGCTCAGCCGCTTTGTGTCTGTTCGGCTTTTTCCGGAAAGCCGATGTATCGGAGTACGGGCTCATAGACTTTCAATTGAGTCCGTACACCGATACATTTATTTTTCCGGAAAAACCCAAACAGACACGAAGTGGCTCAGCGCTCACACGAGCACTTCAGCTGCTTCGTTCTAGCGATTTGTGGGGGTCTCAGTGCTAGGACCCCCACCAATCCAAACTTCTGACATGTCACTATGACATGTCAGAAGTTTGTCAACGTTTAGCTACACTTTAATGTGCAGTTGATCATTTGCACAGAAGGAGTATCAACCAATGCCACAAATGCAGTCTTCTTATGAAAATATACCAGCCAAAATGCTTCTGAATCTAAAATGGCAGCAACTTCAGTACTTATTTTATAAACTCACCAATTTGTGCTCTAAGCTTCTTCTGCCTTTAGTTTCTGACATGTCTTGTCAACCATATTAGCTCTTGAGCAGCTAATATCTCGGTCTTCTGGTCACAGGTCTAGCTGGCATAGCAGATGTGTGACCTTGGAAGCTGACTAGGGCATCCAAACACCATGGGGCTATTTAGTCCAAAGCAGGGACAGGCTATTTAGAAAATTAGGGGAGAGCATGGAGAAGGGGGAAAGACATTAAATGCTGCTTTCCAGCTCACTATGTCTGTGCCGGCCTTCACTCCTTCCTCCTCTCTAGACTCCCCTTTATTCTATACGTGCTTCTGCCTTTTCTTGAATTTGTAAAGTGGACAGGCTTAAAAAAAAGAAGTGACTGCGAGCTGTCTAAGGCTGGGCTCCTACGTAGCGTAAATGCTGCGAAAATCCGCAGCATTTACAGTAGCAGCAAAGTGGATGAGATTAAGAAAATCTCAAGCCCACGCTGTGGGAAAAAAAAAGCAGCATAAACGTTAATAAAATGACCTGCGGTGCGGAATTTAATTCCACAGCATGTCAGTTTATGCTGCGTTTTTGTTGATTTTCGGTTGCGGGTTTTCCCTATTGAATTCAATGGGGATGCAAAACTCGCAACAGAAAGCCAAGTGTTGCGACTTGGGATTTATTTGTATCGATTACTCCGCAAAAATCGCAACTACAGAAAAAAAACAAAACATACTTACCCAGCAGAATACCCTCCTTCTCTCTGCAGTCCAGAATTCTGGGATGACGTTGCATCCCATGAGACCGCTCCAGCCAATCAGAGTGGTCACATGGGATATGTCATCCCAGGAGGCCGGCCTGGATGACGTCAGAGGGATGACGTTACGACCCATGTGACCGCCGTGGCATTCAATCACGGGCTGCAGCGGTCACATGGGCAGCAGTCTCATCCAGGAAGGCTGGACCGGACTGCACAGGAGGGACGCATCGACATAACAACGGCCTACGTAAGTATGAGCGGTTTTTACCACTGCCTTCCGCAGCGGAAATTCCGTCTGAAAAAGCGAACCTCCTTGTGGTGCGTTTTTCTGACAAAATGTACTGCAGGTTCCAGGTCGGACATGCTGCGTGGTTTTTATGCAGTGTATCCTTCTGTGGTAACCCGGCCTAAAGAGAATAGAGATCTGCATGGGCTACTTGTATCAGATGGCCTGCTGGAGTGCAGTTTGTGATCAAAGGAAAAGTAGAAATTGCTCTTTTATACATTTCTTCAGTTTAGGATCCACTCCTGGTTCTGGTGACAGCTAAATAAATGCAACTGCACCAAGCTGCCCAGTGTGAACTAGGCCTTAGGAAGGTATCATAAACCGGGGGGAAGGGGAGCAGGTCAAGCACCACTGCAGGTCAAATCAACATTAAGTTACATACAGTCACATACAGTTTTTGATGCACTTTTTTTGTAGTCAAAGCCAAAGTGGATCCAAAAGTATGAGAAACTACAAAGGAAACAAAAAACACATCTTCTATCTTTTGTTTGTTTGGCTCCAAAACTGCTCCCAGAAACTGCACATGTGAATCCAGCCTTATACCTGCAATACTTGATAGCCGCAGCTCAAAAAAATCAATGTGCCTCCAATGTTGGCAGTTTGCTACCTATGCACAGTATGGGGAGAAAGCTGTCAATCATTGGCAGGTGGGGGAGTCTAGCCACAGCTCGTGAAAACGGGCTGCAGGAGATTTAGGGAATTTTATAAAAACTACTGATCATTGAAAGGAAGTATACAGTGATGGAATCAGGGTCCCTTTCACTACTTTATGCTGCCCTCAGATATGGCAGTATAAACCTGGTGACAGATTCTCTTTAAGGACCGACCTATTTTGGGCCGGACCAAGCAATATTTTCTTTTTTACATCGTCACATTCCAAGAGCCATAACATTTTTATTTTACCGTTGACGTAGCTATATGAGGGGTTATTTTATTTGTTTTTTTGCAGTTGTATTTTTCAGTGGCATAATTTTGCGAATATATAATTTATTTATTTGCTTTTATAAATGTTTTTTAGGGGGGTGAATGCCAAAAAATAGCAATTTCACCATTGTTTCATTTTTTTTGCGTTGTTTACTACACAGCAAAAAAAACTAGTTAACCTTATTTTACCGGCTGTTATGAATACCACAATATCAAATAAGTATTGTATTATTTACGCTCCTGCCCTTTTGCACAATAAAACATGTTTGATAGTAAAAAGTATTTTCCGTGGTGCCGCATTCTGAAAGCCATAACTTTTTAATGAGGATTTGTTTTTTTCAGGATAGGTTAAAGTTTTTAACAGTACTATTTTTGGTTACATATCATTTGATTAATTTGAAACGTTTTTTTTGGGGAATGCCAAAAAACAAAAAAAATTCATTGTTTTTTGCATGGTTTTTTTTCCCTGTCTACCATGAGTTTAAAAATAACAAGTTAACTTTATTCTACGAATCATTACAGTTGCAGCGAAACATGTAATTTTTATGGTGAACTAATTTTCCTAAATGCAGCCTGATGTGGTCATGCCATTTTTTCTGTCATTTTTACCATAGGCTTTTCTATCGGACTTGAAAAATGGCCGAAAAAAACTCATGTTTAAAATGTTTAAAGATTAAAAAAACACCACCAAATACGCATGTAAAAACGCCAGAAAAATGCATTTTACATTTGAAAAACACAAGTTTTTACATGCATTTTTCATGCAGTTTAAAACGCCAAAAACCCTGTATGAATAAAGCCTTAAATTGATAGACAAACTATTAGGCCATACTTATGACAAACCTAAGAGCCATAGTTAGGCCCCTAGATGCCATGGTATCCTATCGGCACACCGCAATCGCATTATGGGGCGATGATGGGCTGACAGATGGAGCCCTTAGGGCTTAAACTGCCGAGATCATCAGTTGCGGCGGTTACACTAGGAGCAGGGTTGTGTATGTCATTCCAGCTCCAGCCGCTAATCACATGAATACAAAATACCCACAATATCATTGTGACGTATATATCCGTCACATAGCGTTAAGCACTCGACTTTAACTGATGTGTATATATATTAATGACCAACAGTGTATATATATATATATATATATATATATCTATATATCTATATATAGATATATATATATAAATATATATATCTATCTATATATATATCTATATCTATCTATATATATATATATATATATATACATACATACACTGCTGGTTGTTAATGGGTAAATAAGCGGAAAGTTAATCCATATGAATATATAACCGTGCCACGTAAGTAGTTGGCTTTGCTACACTGTACATGGTAAGTAGGTAAACACATAAATAAATGTGATGCTGGCACAGTGATTCCTGTTTAAATCAGAACCTGCTGGGAATCCTAAATACAAGTATGAAAAGCAAAATATCTTGAACGATTCTCAGATACAGTTGGCAAGAGACCATTTAGTAAACTTTTATTTTTTTAACTAGCGGTATGCAGAACCGTTATAGTCAGTGCTGCTACTAATCTCATCAGAATGCAAAAGCAGCGACTGTGTTATAAAACCAATGATCTGTTATATTCTGCAAGAATTTACAAAAGGCTAATGTCATTTACTGCACCAGAAGAGCTATACCGGGCTAAAAAAACAGAGATTTCAGGAAAATGATTACAGACAAAAAAGAACAGAAAAGAATCTTTAGGAATTTTAAAGAGAGTAAACATATGGAAAGACAAAAACACGCACTTGTGGCCACTTATCACTATAAAGGAGGTAGGGTAATACTCAGGCTCTCCGGTTTACATCTTTCTTTGATTGGATACATTTCATTATCTTGAATGATGCCATTTTGTGTCGGTTTGCCTACGCCAGCAGATCCCCATAATTATGACTTCATTAGTATGTGAATCATGCTATCACTTATCCCTCTGTTGACATTGATACATTCTAATAGACTCAGTGATATAGCGACTCGTGAGTGCTTGACCTTTAAAGGGCACCTGTCACCATGAATTAGCAATTTTACATTAAAAGTATTTGCTTGATGTTTGTCCGAGAAATATTATTTTTATAAAGAGATTTTTGTCTTATGTCTTATCTAATATTTTTATTTGAAGGAAGTACCAACACATCACTAGTCAATTGCAAGTTTCTAAAACCCATAGTTTTCCCTATCTATTTTTACATAAGCATAATCTTTATCTATATATGGGTAACATATTCTGCAATGCTTTTCAATTGGGGGAGTAACAAGTAAAATTTTTTGCCCAGTATCCCAGATTTCCAGTCAAGTACCACATTAATCTGTATCCGTGGCCTCAAAAAGAGACCTGTGGCCCGCACTGCACTGCGAGAAGGAACATGGAATGGGAATGCTATAAAAAGGAGAAGTCAAAGATGTATGTGTGGCAAATTATGAATAGACATGTCGCATCTTGGAAAAAATTGTCAATGAGGTCTGGGTCAGCTGGAGAAGAAAGGGGAAGAGAAAAGGTCACCTGCGAGTCACTGAATGTCATTGTTTATTCTGCCTCTGACTGCATTGAATCAGTACTGGATGCACTGTATGGGTCCTTGAATAGTTGTATTATTTGGTAATCGTATGGTTTTATTATTCAGGGGTAAACTATCATATATACAATAATATTTATGACAAGGGAAAATTATTTGAGTACAGGGCTAAGGCTAGATTCAGACAGGCGTTGCACATCTCGGACGTGAAAAACGTGGTGCATCCTTGCTCTGCGGGACGTGATATCACGCATCCCCCATAGAATAGAGTCTATGGAGGGATGCGTGAAGCGTGAAAAAATAGGAAATGTCCTATTTTCTCACGGACCCTTCACAATGGCCGTGTGAACGGCCACATTGAATTATATAGGTCCGTGTGAGGGCCGTTGTTTCAACGGCCGTCACACAGACGTTTAACACATTCGTGTGAATAAGTCCTAATGCTGGACAAACATTTATGGATACAGGTTCTCGGCAGTGGCGTAACTACCGCCGTAGCAGCCATGGGGGGCCCATGGGGCCCGCGGCATGAGGGGGCCCGTGTCGCCCGCCAGCACGGGCCCCCCCATGGCCGGAGGCTCCGCTAGCAGCCGCTATGGCTGCTACAGCGCGACGCCACTGAACACTACGGCAGAGCAGCGAGGTATCTCCCCGCTCTGCCATTAAACAAAAGACATGTATCCCCTATCCACAGGATAGGGGATACATGTGTGATCGCTGGCAGCAATAAGGAGAATGGGGGACTGAAAGTCCCCTGAAGTTCTTCATCACAAACCTCGGACTTCCGGGGTCTGTGTCGGCAGCTCTGTAGAAATGAATGGAGCGCCGGTCGCGCTTGTGCGCATGTGTGACCAGCGCTCCTTTCATTTTTATTGAGCTGCGCAGATGCCGGAAGTCAGAGGTTAGTCATGGAGAACTTCGGGGGACTTTCGGTCCCCCGTTCTCCCTATCGCTGCCAGCGATCACACATGTATCCCCTATCCTGTGGATAAGGGATGCATGGCGTTACATACAGGGGGGGACTCTGTATGGCGTTACCTACAGGGGGGGACTCTGCATGGCGTTACCTACAGGGGGGGAACTCTGCATGGCGTTACCTACAGGGGGGGACTCTGCGTGGCGTTACCTACAGGGGGGGTACTCTGTATGGCGTTACCTACAGGGGGGGGGACTCTGTATGGCGTTATCTACAGGGGGGGCTGTATGGCGTTATCTACAAGGGGGGGTTGTGTGACACCCAGGGGAGGGGGGGCCCCAGTCAAAAGTTTGCTATGGGGCCCAGTCTTTCCTAGTTACGCCCCTGGTTCTCGGTCTCACAACATTAAATATAATTCTAAAGTAACATCCAGGGAAAAGTGTACTGTTGAGGTCATGTATCTAAGCCTATAATGTGTTAGAAACTTTGTCTTATAGATATGCTCTTTTACGACAAGGGGTCAAAGAATGAATCGGCATGAGTAGCCTTGTCTGAAGAGGAAATATTGGGTAAAAGAAGTCGAGGGAGACCTTAAACAAGATAACACGTTTGTCAGAAGGTTTTAGGTTGTGTTTGAAGGTTTTTAGAGCACCTAATGGCATGAGGCAGGAAATTCAACAGAAGGTTCTGATGCAGTGACTGCAGAACCCAACAAAAGAAGACACTTGGTGCTGGATTCTTTAAAGCGTGAGATAGGAATAAAATGTTTTTAAGGTTGGAGACAGAATGTGGCGCTTAGAGTTACCTCTAAGCAGTGAGGATGGAGAGGAGGTACTTAGGGAGTTTTCCGAGATCCCCCAAAAATTTACAAAATTGGGGAAATAACCTAAAAAACAAAAAAAATATATACACATCTGATAAACCCACTGCCGCTCCAGCACTGCTGCTCCTGTTTGTTCAGCTTGCTGCAGCAATGATGTGTTCGTATACCTAGGTGACCACTGTAGCCGATTACTGGTCTCATATGTTGTTCAAGCAGTTTGAATGCAAACGGTTTCAGTTGGAGGCTTTTTTTCGCCCTTACATTTTAGTTTTTTGTTGGAATGTGGAAGGGAAGGTGCCACTAGAGGAGGATAAAGAAAGATTTCCATATGATAATCTGATAGCTGCTCAACAGAAATCCAGCTATGTTCTGAATATAGTTATCATTATATAACCACATTAGCAGGAGAAGAGGTCATAAACATCATGTCCCTCATAAACATTCATAATAAATTACTGGCATGATAGGTAATATCACACAAACTACCTATAATGAGAAAGAATAAAGTTTACAATAGTTCAGTTGAGTAGAAATACTAGCAAATGGTGTTTTAGCAAATATCATGGGATTGATGACCAGGAGCTTGACCGGCAACACAAGGCCATGTCACTGAAAATAGTATTGTAAATAGTAGAAATGACAGATCAGTCTCATGACGACAACCGCTTCTCTAATAACAGTCACCCCAGTAATCATCTATATACTTTTCCTGAAACCTGGAAGCTCTGGCTGACCATAGATTTCCCCTGCAGCGACCACTGCAGGGGAAATGTTGTATTACATGCTGGCCATTCAAATGAGTGGCCAACCATGTAATACATGGACAGACCGGGCCTGCCAAAGCAGGAATTTTCTTATTTAGTGTTTTTTTTCAGTCTCATAGAACGATGTCTCTTCTTGAGACAGCTCCTATTAAAAAGTTCTGTAATCATGTTGAAGGCTGCCGCACACCAGAACACCTTGCCTGGATTTGTCCAAAGTCCCCATTACTCAGTGAACTGGATAGCACACAGAATAGTCCAGTTCATCAAGGGTATGGGTATGTATATATATCCATATATCCAAAATGGGGTTGTTTCTTCAGCATGTCCATGGGATTTGTATAAACCCCCTCAGAAATATGGAATGCATTGAACATCTGTACTGTATATAAAATAAGTAGGTCTTCATATAAGGTTTAGGAATAATGTCATATTTACCACCAGCACTGACTGGAGGATGCTCAGTATACAAAGCATCATGGGACTTGATTTGCTGCTAAATTGTTACTGTTTTTTTTTGTGTTTTTTTTTAAGATGTCATGAACCTTGTCATACTGTTTAAGATATAATTTAAAGATATAATTTCCCTCTTTTTCCTCTAGGAGGCACCAGTAATGGAATATGTTCCATAAATCTATAGTTACCAAGTAACATTCTTTAATAACTAATGATGGAAGAATTGCAGAGAAAGAGCCACAAATAAGACGCTATTGTGAATAGACCCAAAAATGAACATCAATTGAAAACCTCCTCAAGTATCAAATATAATTAAAGATTGATTCGAAGAGATCATTAAGACAAATATCTTATTATTTCTTATAGCGTTTGCCTAATTGAATTCCTTTGGTTCTCATCAGTAAAAGAAAATAATTGTTATTCTAATGTTTCTATCAGAACCCAACTCACAACCATATATTAATAAATAACATAGTGACAGAAGCGAGGAAAGCACACTTTATAACCTTTCTTTATACGCACAATGGCTCATGCACACGATCGTTGTCTTCTTCAATGTCCTATCCTTTTTTTTTTGTGGATCGCATACTGAACCATTCATTTCTAAGGGGCCATGCACAAATCCTTTTTATTGCGAATCCGTGTGTCCATGAGGCAAATCATAGAACAGTTCCTATCATTGTCCGTATTTGCGGTCCGTCTCACCCATTATTGTGTATGGGTCTGCAAAAAAACAAACACAACACTGAAGCCACTAGTATCTATATTTTGCAGTCCGCAAAACGGAAATGGTCATGTGGATGAGCCCTTAAAAGTATTATTTAATTTATTGTGCTGGTTACAAACGTAAAACTGCATTGCAGCATGCTATACCAACTATGCCAGCATGAAGCCACTGTTACTACTATTGGAGTGTATCCAGATGAGAGATTACCTTACCATAACCATCTGTGCCAAAAGCATAAACACAAAAGCAAAACAAAAAATAAATAAATGAATACATACATATATATATATATATATATATATATATATATATATATATATATATATATGTATAAAAGATCATAGATAGATAGATAGATAGATAGATAGATAGATAGATAGATAGATAGATAGACTCACTTTTTTTCATTTATTTAATTTATTCATTAAACGAATGAGCAGGCAGAAAGTGATATCAGTAAAAAGAGGAAAAAGACAGAGGGGAAAGAAAGATGTGAACTAGCTGTCTGATAGCAGAGGGACCCCAGGTATCATATACTAGTATATTCCATTAACACTTGACAATTAAGGGCTCACTCAGACGAGCGTAACACTCGTCCGTTTGCTGTGAGTTGAAATGCAGCGTGTGTCCGTTGCATGAAACTCACTGCATGTCCTATATTAGGCTGGATTCACACGAGCACATTACGTCCGTAATGGACGGAACGTATTTTGGCCGCTAATCCCGGACCGAACACACTGCAGGGAGCCGGGCTCCTAGCATCATAGTTATGTACGACGCTAGGAGTCCCTGCCTCTTCGTGGAACTACTGTCCCGTACTGTAATCATGTTTTCAGTACGGGACAGTAGTTGAAGTAATTGAAGTCTATGGGTGCGTGAAAACCACGGACAGCACACGGACGACATCTATGTGCTGTCTGTGTTTCACGCATGAAATACATTAAAAAGCAGAGAAATATAATTTTTTTTAAAAATGAAGTGCTTGCACGGACGTGAAAAATGCATGCCACACGCAAAGCTCACCGGTACCAATACACGGACATGAAATTTAGGAAGAAAGCAGAATTTTTTACGCCCGCAAATCGGACACGCTCGTCTGAATGTAGCCTAAAGCTATTCTCTATTGAGAAATATGATTTATTATAAAAGATAATATATCATGCTAATTAGTTTACATTTGATTAATATTATATTAAAAGCAAAGTAAGCTAACATTAAAGTAATTTAGCTTGACTGGTAAATCTCTCAAAGTGATGTATTAGGGTCAGTTCACACAGAGTTTTTTGCCGCTGATTTTAAAACGGGAACATCGTCGGAATCAGCACAAAAAAAACGCTGAAAGCGCCCCCCCATTGATTTCAATAGGAGGCAGGGACGTTTTTTTTCCCGGGAGGCTTTTGGAAAAAAAAAGCGGCATGTCCTTTCTTATACCTTCCAACTTTCAAGTATTACAAAGAGGGACAACAGATGTGGCGCGCGAATGTGGCAATTTTCTTCCTTTTAAGCCACACCACTAACTCCGGCAAATCCCCAACCATACACACCCGGTTCAGCCCACACAGTATAATGCCCCCATAGAATCCCCACACAGTATAATACCCCCATAGATGCACCCATACAGTATACAGCCAACATAGATGCCCCAATACAGCATAATGCCCACACAGATGCCCCCATACAGTATAATGCCCTATAACTTTCCCCATACAGCATAATCCCCCATAGCTGCACCTATACAGCATAATGCCCCCATAGCTGCCTCCATATAGTATAATGCTCCAGTGTCACAATGCCCTGTAGATCGTGCCACAGTGCCCACTGTATATAGTGCCCACATAGATGTGCCAGTGCCGCCATATAAATTGCCAGTGCCCACATATAAAGTGCCAGTGCTCAAATATAAAGTGCCAGTGCCCAAATAGTGCCACAGTGCCCATGTAGATGGTGCCCATATAGTGCCACAGTACCCATGTAGATAGTGCCACAGTGCCCACATAGTTCCACAGTGCCCACATATTAGGTGCCAGTGCCCACATATAAAGCGCCATTGCCCACATATAAAGTGCCAGTGCCCATGTGACCATATAGTGCCACAGTGCACATGTTGATAGTTGATAGTGCCACACCCCCCTTGAAGATAGCACCACCCTGCCTGTAGATAGCGCTCTTACCCCCTGTCGATAGCTTCGCCCTGCCTGTAGATAGTGCTAACACCCCCTGTACATAGCTCCATTGGGGCTCCCTCTAGGAGCGGAATCCCCGGCCAGAGCATTGCCGACCCATTGGCAGGGGATCCGCTTCAGGAAGAGCCCCTGACGTCAGTGTCCATATATGGACAGTGATAACAAGGGCTTTTCCAAAACAGGAGTCCCCGGCCAGAGAACTTGCGCTGCTCTGGCCCAGGACTCCATAGTTGAATGCTGGAGCATCGAGCTGACAGTTCCATGCTTTATAATTAGATCCAACTGTATTGTGAAATCAATGGAATACAGAAAATACCTGCGGCGCTCATTTCTAAAACTTTTTCTCTGCAGGAATTCTGAGGCAGATTTTTTTCTGCCTGCAAAAAACTCTGTGTGAACAGAACCTTTCTGAACTTTTTATATATTGATGCAGCAGAGCTGAGTTTTTAATATGGCACGATTTACTGTGATGCAATAACGCGATTTGTAATTTATAGTTTTACATAGGTCTAAAGGTAAATCTATTAGGCTAAATTCACACTGGGCGAATACGCTGCGTAAAGGTGCTGTGATTGGCTGCAGCGGCGGTCACATGAGATGAAACGTCATCCCAGGAGGCCGGCCTTCTGACGTCATCAGGGCCAGCCTCCTGGGATGACGTTTCATTCCCTGTGACCACCGCTACAGCCTGTAATTGGCTGCAGTGGTCACATGGGTTGAAACGTCATCCCAGGAGGCCGGCCTCTAGAATGTCAGGCAGAGGTATAAGCGTAAAGGGTTTTTTGTAAGTTGCAATTTTTGCGTTGCAATCGCTGCGATTCCGCCGCAAAAGTCCCAACACTTGACTGTTTGTTGCGGGTTTTAGATCCACATTGAATTGAATGGGGAAAACCCGCAAGAAACTACCGGCGATTCCGCATCCACAATTGTCATGGTTCGGCTTAAAGAACCGCACCGCAGGTCAATTTGTGTGTGGAATCTCTGCATATCACGTACGCAGCATGTGGATGAGATTTCTTGAAATCATCCACACCTCTTCTGCTGCATTATGCTGTGGATTTTGTGCAACAAAATACGTTGCGGAAAATCCGCAGTATTTGTGCCATGGGTGGACTAGCCCATACAGTATCTTAATGCTCAAAGTTATTACAATGCAAGAACAATGCAAAATCAAAGAGTAAAATGACGAATTTAGATCTACTACTCTGCACAAAGATTCCCAAAAGAAAGTTTCTAAAATTCTATAGGAAAGTTATTGGACATATTATGACATGATTCAGTACAGAATCAAAAATGCAAGTCTATTGGTAAGTGTCGGCTTATCATATAACAAGAGAAATGGGTAGCAATTTTTGGTCTCCAGATAATCCCTTTAATAATAATATTTGGTCAAAATTAAGAGAGATAATCTTTCTATCCTTCAATATCGGGCATTAACAACTTCCCGGCAAATATCTTTACACAAGTTGTAAGTTGAACTACTTGGTTATCAAAGTAAATAAAAGATTTCAACACAACATAAAGGATTGCAATCTGAATACAAAGGGACTCTACTGACTGTGAAAACAAAAGCATGTAATTCTACACTCATTACCTGCGGTTTCAGTTCCTATACATGTGCCTGTTATCTATATGCCAATACATAATTTCACTAATCAATAGCCCCAATTGATTAGATGCTTCCAATATTTAAATAGTTGTAAAATATTATAAGACAAGGGTTTTCTACCTTATTAGTTCTTTGACTTCTGGGAAAATCGAATTATAGAAAAATTAAGTTAGATATATTTACATCTTATTGCCAATGTCAGTCAATGACAGGTCATGAAAGATAAAATAAAGAGCCAGGTTGCCAGTTTCATAGCTGACAGGACACGGACGAGACAAGGCAATGACTGTGGTTGTTATTGACAATCAGGTTATTGGTTGTTTGTTAACATGAGAGAGCGGAGTAAAGGCCCGTTTACACATATAATCTTTATGATTCGTTTGTTTCTGAGAAATCGTAGCTATTATTGTCTAGTTCAAATGCATGGAAAGATCAGCGATTTATTAATGTTCATAATTTATCGCGCCTACATAAAATCATACCATTAGAGAGATAAGTAAATATTTATCATTAACATAAACAAATATAATATAAACGCCGCTAAAATCCAACTTGTGGTAAAAAATGGTGGCATATGTACAATCATTGTATTCAGAGGCCCAAGGGCTAGATCTGTAACAGGGCCCCACCTTCTATGTGACCTTTATAGGACTCATATCTTTGTATAAGGTAGATGGTTCTTTGGGCCTACTCAGGCATCTGGGCCCAGGTGCGACTGCTATCTCTGCACCCTCTATATCTACGCCCCTGGTTGTAGTGTTGGAAATGTTGTAACAATGATGCAAATCACTGATTGTTTGTCAATGCTTTGTAAAATTTCTATAGGTAAACGTATTTCATGTTGAGTGATTGCTTCCAACTAAACTGGGCATTTTGGATGTAATTACAGGTAGCAATAAGCCCCCTATAGACTCCCCTTCTAAGGAAAATAACAAGGATGAGAAAACGTCGATTTTGTGTTTGTTTGTACATTAATATTCAAGGATTAATTCCTGCAATATTTTGTTATAGAATATCCCTATTTGTACATTAAGGCAATTTTACACATATTTCATATGAACGCTCGTTTCCAATCATTGCCCTGTGTAAACAGTGCAACTATCAGTCGATGAATTAGCATACGCTCGTTCATTGGCTGATTGTATCGTTTACGCAGAAGAAAATATTATCGTCATTGGCAGAACATCTCCCTGTGTAAACAGGGAGCTATAGTGTCGACATGATGCAAGTGCATGGGGACGAGTGATTGTAGTAACGAGTGCTCGTCCCCATACATGGATCCTTGTGAAAGGGGCAAACGATTGACGATCAACGAGCTGTCTCATTGATCGGCACTCGTTCTCCTGGCCCATATTGGCCGATGTAATAGGACCTTTACTCTGTTGTGCACAGGGAAAGGCCACAGGGGGCCATGTATCAATGGCCTCTCTGACATGTTTAGCCTTCCATACTGTACATGTACACCGTTATTTTGTTGGAAATAACTAATATGTCTGCTTTTAGTGAAACTTAACCTTTTTTAAACCTAATTGAGCTATTGCTATTCTAAAGGGAACCCGTCACCACCATTTCACCTATTGAACTTTACTTATCCCTTACTGGCCGCTGCTATCAAAATTTCATTGCCGTTATCCCCTCTCCTAAACTCCTCCTCTGACTGTAAATAACGGTCTGTAAACATGTTGCGCCTTTTATCGTAATAATTCGGTGTCCCGTTGTACGCTCACCCCAGAAGAGTACATCAATGCACAAGTGCGGGATTTTGTGTGCTGGGGGAAGGCGAGGAGCTGTCAATCAAAAGTAAGGAGGCGGGGTAAACTCGGAAAGACTTGAGGAATGAAGATTGCACTCTTTTCAAACAAAGATTTGACTCTTTTCAAACGAAGATTTGACTCTTTTATGCTCATTAGCATACGGTGTGGGAACACTCAAAAACTGAATACTAAAGCTACAGAGCCGACTAAGAAGACAATTTTAGGTTATATAGAAATTATATTTCACCCACTACCACCAGGTATTGCTGGTTTAATCAGTAAAATGCTGGGGACAGGTTCCCTTTAAAGAGGCTCTGTCACCAGATTTTGCAACCCCTATCTGCTATTGCAGCAGATCGGCGCTGCAATGTAGATTACAGTAACGTTTTTATTTTTAAAAAACGAGCATTTTTGGCCAAGTTATGACCATTTTTGTATTTATGCAAATGAGGCTTGCAAAAGTACAACTGGGCGTGTTGAAAAGTAAAAGTACAACTGGGCGTGTATTATGTGCGTACATCGGGGCGTGTTTACTACTTTTACTAGCTGGGCTTTCTGACGAGAAGTATCATCCACTTCTCTTCAGAACGCCCAGCTTCTGGCAGTGCAGATCTGTGACGTCACTCACAGGTCCTGCATCGTGTCAGACGAGCGAGGACACATCGGCACCAGAGGCTACAGATGATTCTGCAGCAGCATCGGCGTTTGCAGGTAAATCGATGTAGCTACTTACCTGCAAATGCTGATGCTGCTGCAGAATCAACTGTAGCCTCTGGTGCCGACACGATGCAGGACCTGTGAGTGACGTCACAGATCTGCACTGCCAGAAGCTGGGCGTTGTGAAGAGAAGTGGATGATACTTCTCATCAGAACGCCCAGCTAGTAAAAGTAGTAAACACGCCCCGATGTACGCACATAATACACGCCCAGTTGTACTTTTACTTTTCAACACACCCAGTTGTACTTTTGCAAGCCTCATTTGCATAAATACAAAAATGGCCATAACTTGGCCAAAAATGCTTGTTTTTTAAAAATAAAAACGTTACTGTAATCTACATTGCAGCGCCTATCTGCTGCAATAGCAGATAGGGGTTGCAAAATCTGGTGACAGAGCCTCTTTAAGCTAGAAAACGACATTGTATTACATTGATAAATATGGCCTCTTATCAGTTTATGTATTTATGTACTTACAGGTCACATTAATATACAACGGACCTGGCACCGCCTCATGTGATGCTGCTATATTAATAGCAGTATATTTAAAATATGTTTTATATTAAGAAACATGCAGGTGATACAATGAGGGAAACAACATCCTTTTTTCAACAAATTAAATCATCTTTGAAGTACCCAAAATAGCATGATCCAGCAGAGATTATCAGACTTGCACCTCAGGAAAATAACTTCAGTTGTGTCCTGCACAGTTTAACGTCAAATATAAAATATTTGAAGAAAGGAAAACCCTTTGTTCATGTGGTCAACAACATCACAGTCTCATTTTTATCAGACCATTCTTCATGTCTTCTTCCAGTTATCTACTTCTTAACAATATTTTATCTTGTGTCAGCCATATCTAAAAAAAAACGGTTAAAGACGCCTATATACACTATATGGACAAATGTATTGGGACACACCTCTTAATCATTAAATTCAGGTGTTTCATTCAGTTTCATTGCCACAGGTGTATAAAATCCAGCACCTAGACATTCAGTCTACCTTTATAAACATGTGTGAAAGAATCTGTCGTTCTAAAGAGTTTCCTGAATTAAGCGTGGTATTGTTATAGGATAACACTGTTGTACCAAATCAGTTCCTGAAATGTATCCCTCCTAGATATTCCACAATCAACTGTGAATGGTATTAGGCTGGATTCACACGAGCATGTTTGGTCCGTAAAGGACGGAACATATTTCGGCCGCAAGTCCCGGACCGAACATGCTGCAGGGAGACAGTTGTCTCGCAGCGTGGCAGGGACTCCTAGCGTCGTACATAACTATGATGCTAGGACCCCGGCTCCCTGCAGTGTGTTCGGTCCGGGACTTGCGGCCGAAATACGTTCCGTCCTTTACGGACCGAACATGCTCGTGTGAATCCAGCCTTATTGCAAAATAGAAGCGTTTAGGAACCACAGCAACTAAGCCATGAAATGGCAGACCACGTAAATTTACAGACCAGGGTCGTCGAGTGCTGAGGCACATAGTACATAAAACTGCAGAGTTCCAAACCTCCTCTGGCGTTAACATCCGCACAAAAACTGTGTGCCGGCAGCTTCATGGCATGGGTTTCCATGGCCGAACAGCTGCATGCAAGCCTTATATCACCAAGCACAATGACAAGCGTCAGATGGAGTGGTGTAAAGCACGCCGCCACTGGACTCTGGAGCAGTGGAAACGTGTCCTGTGGAGTGATGAATCACGCTTCTCTATCTGGCAGTCTGATGGACGAGTCTGTTTTAGCTGTGATGGGGGGGGGGGGGGCAACACTATATTAAAGCCTATGGATTTAGAATTGGATGCCATAAAAGCTCCTACAAGTATAATCTGTCCCAATACTTTTGTCCATATAGTATACCTATATGTTTTAGAGGAGTATGACAAAACAACTGTTATTGCGCCATCTTAGCACTAGCACAAAATCTCAAGTGTCTGGAGAGCAGATGTGCAGCTGAGTAAAAGACACAAAGCATATGTTTCTAGGCAGTTATTTGTTAACTGGTGATAAACAGTGCAAGAGTCTTCAGATTGTCTATATGACACTTGGGAATATTCAGCTTATTTGTTGAACTCTGCAGCATCACTGATTAATAAACTGCTGCTGTCTGAGAGCCCATGGAATGAATGTGTGCTACATGCAATACAAGGTTTTACATGCAAACTACTGTACGAAGATAACTATATGCAGTGTATTTATGTCCACGTGGCACATCTGTCCCGTATACAATGAGGTGTATAGTGATAAGAAATAAGATAGCCCTAAATAAAAATATATATTGTTTAATTTATGTCATTTTAAATACCTTAGGTCATGTAATTATTGTATGCATAAAAAGAAAAAAAGAGTTGTAGTCAGGCTCCACATATATTATATCATATCATATGTGATAAACCAGTCTTTGGGGGATGTAATATTCTTAATTTTCAGGTTGTGAATCAATCTCCCATGCCATCTATAAAAGGGAGAGGTGTCATGAGTTATGTTTTAAAGCCCATGCATCAGGTAAATCTCCCTGACTGTGGGGGATAATCAGGATGTACATAATCAAATTAGTTTGCATGTCAACACAAGGACCAACTTTGTCTCTGTGGGGTTCCCATCACACCAGGGTGCTAATAGAGTCAATACTTTGGAAGCCAGACAGCCAGACTCCAGTACCCACATGTCTACAGAAATGGCTGTATGGGACAAAAGAAATATAATCCTTCAAAGCCCCCCTGTCATAATTCATCTTGTATAAAACCCAGCTAGGTGTATATGATCCAGGAACTCAGACGCACCTTGGGTCTCAAGCGCAGGGATTCTCGGCCATGAGAAACCCCAGAACTGAATGTTGGTTACAATTATTAATATTTTATAGTCATGTTTGGTATGCCAGGGTTGGTTAATATATGCCCGGGAACTTGTCGGACATAGTATCTCGCTACGAGATTCATATAAAGAGTTATGACCGATTAGAATTGTGTCCGACAACTTCCCCTGTTTTGATTATAATTAGCCATCCTCCTTCCACATGACCAGGAGAAGGGGTGAGGGGTCTTGTGTGGACCCTTTATAATGGCATACCAATAAATACACAGTGTCAGACCACAGGAGATGCGACCACATTGCAGTTCTGTCCACCTTCAAGCTGTTCTCCTCAGCGGGATCTCTAACCTATCAAATACGTAAGAGGTCTGTTATTCTTTGCTTTATCCCCTTTTATTTTGTAACTGTTTTGCTTATATGTATGTCGTTTTTATTACATCATTTTTTGTAACCTTTTTTGTAAGCACTGTAATTTCGTATATTAAACCTTAAAATTAATAATAAAATTAAACCGGCCCACAACCTCGAAGAGGAAAAGTATAACCTGTTGAATGCTATTTAGATTCAGTGTGTGCCTGCGTGAACGTGTGCGTTACCAGGAGGAGGCTCTTGTCGGCCTAATACGGCAAGTCGTGGCAGCGTTTTGTGTGGATGTGTGAACTGGTTTTGGGGTGCGCTTAACTCATTGTTAGCCTGTTGCGATAGGTGTGTGTAATAGTGAGAGTGGACAAGCGGAGTTCCCCTTTACAGTAGCATCCAAGACACGTGTGCCGGGAAAGGTGTTCGTGACATCATATAATATAATATATTTAATTTGTTGCTTTTATAATACTTTTTTTTTCATTAAAAATTTGGGGAAATTGAAATGACTGTAGCCCCGCATGTTATTAGAGTGTTGCTCAAATAGTTTAATGGAGCATTTCTGCTAATAACTTTCATTAGGAAATTGTAATGTAAGAATTTTTATATACATATATATATATATATATATATATATATATATATATATATATTTATTTTTGTGTGAATCCAAAAGTGGAATTTTACTTTAAATCCTTAAAAATAGCTGTACAATCAAACTAGCCAATGATCCACTATCAAAGTGTAAATCCACAGCTGTCTCTAGCACCGGGCGGGGTTGTGCAACCGCTCGGGGTGCCGACGGCTGAGAAAGCTTGGGGGTGCGGAACAGCCGCCACCCCCTCCTGCACTACAATTGCATCTGTGTCCATAGGACGCAGATACAAATAAAGGGATTGCTAGCACTGGCAGGGAACATAAGTTCCTTTCCCTGCCATTCAGCGCCTTTCAATGATACAGGCGGCGCGATGACATCATTAAGCCCTAAGTCAATGCTAAGGAGCAGGTCCGGCCTATAAGAGGCCTGCATTGAATGAAGAGGGCGCGGGAACAGGTGAGTATATAAATGTTGTTTTTTTTCAGTGAACATTGTGAGTGGCATTATCTACAGGGGCACTGTCTAAAGAAGGCTCTATGGGGGGGCACTATCTACAGGAAGTTCTAATTTCAGGGGCCTCTATCTACAGGAGGCTTTATGTGGGACACTACCTACAGGAGGCTCTACAGGGGCACTATCTATGGGGGCACTATCCGCAGGGTCTCTATCTACAGGAGACTATTAGGGCCACTATCTACAGGGCGCTCTATTGGCGACACTATCTACAGTGGGCTCTATGAGGGCCACTATCTACAGGGGGTTTTATGATGGGCACTATCTACAGGCTGCTCTATGGGGGGTACTATCTACAGGGGGCTCTATGCGGGGCATTATCTACAGGGGGCACTGTGTGTGTATGCATTGCTATATTTTACAGTGTGAAATATGTTTATCTTTAGGGGCACAGTGTATGGTGCTATTATATTTAGGGGGAATTTGTGTGGCACTCTGAAAATTTTATATTTGTTTATAGGTGCGAAAATGTTTGAAAAGTAAGAAGCCAAACTCTGCAGAAATGGGTTATGGTTGGGAGAAGTCACCATTGTGCTATTAAAAAATACAACTTGTCCCACAAAAAAACAAGTCCTAAGGGCACGTTCAGCCGTGGCGGAGTTTTTCCGCTGCAAATGTTGGTGCAGATTTGGGGCAATTACGCAACGAATCTGCACCAACATTTGCATATTTGACAGGTAATTCAGACGTTGCAGAAAACACTGCGGACTTGGCACTGATTTCAGTTTTTGCATTGCAAAGGCTGAAATACGCAGTGAAATTCCGCTTCTCCGCAACAGACAGTGCATGCTGTGGACTGAAAATTACACACCGCAGCCTATGGTCCACAGCAGAGTTTTCCGCAATGTCTGAACTAACTTTCCAAAAAATGTATAGAAACAAATGTAAAAAACGGCCGCAGGAGAATTCCACTGCGGACTGTCCGCAGCGGAATTCCACAGCAATTCCGCCACGTGTGAATGTGCCCTTATACAGCTATGTTGAGGCAAAAATAAAAACGTTATAGCTCTTTGAATGTGATGATGAAAAAACTTGATCACTAAAATAGCCTGGTCACTGAGGGCTTAAGACCATACTGGGAGCTGTAGTTTTATGCCGTACAAACCTATAACGCAAGGTGACATCAGGTGCAGTAGGACACGACTCCAAAACGAATAGGCTGATAACCCTGGATGTGGTAGATGACACTGGACGTCGTAGATGACAGCAGGTGCAGCAGGTTGTGCCAGATATGGTGGATAACACTGGATGTGGTAGATGACACTGGACGTGGCAGATGACACTGGACGTGGCAGATGACAGCAGGTGCAGTAGGACACGACTCCAACACTAACAGGCTCAGGAACAAGGACACAGCTTGGGATACAGGATACAGGTAGCAGGGCACGGGAAACAAGGGGAACAGGATAACACTAAGGGACCATTTGCAAGACTGACATGGGAATACTAACAACGCTCAGGCAATGAGCAACGGGGCAGGGCCCTTTTTATAGTCCAGGGGAATCATGGGCTAATTGATGATGATGATTCCCATATGTGAGCACCCTATGGGACACAGCGGACACAGATCCATGGCTGCGGCTGCCGGGGAGTGAGTAAACCCAAAGAGGTCTATAATTAATAAGTTTAACATAGTGAGTGCAAGTAGATAGGTATGTCGTTTACCTGTATGTATATACTACAGATTTTATGCAACATGTGATCAGGATTTTTATAGATCCCATATACTTGTATTAAACAGATTTCCATAGCATGTGAACATAAAAATGATGTTGTTTTTTGTCTTTGCTATCTGTCCTCCATAGGGCATGTGGGGGAGCCTTTTCACTGTTCGCCTCAGGCAGGAGAAAGGCTAGGCGCACCCCTGGTGCCACTGATAGAGACTGCTCCGGCACAGAGTTCAGCTATATAATGCAACCGTCAGTGACCCACCTCGGTAATGCTGCCTTTTTCCTGTCCTCTCCTTCTCCTCTGCCTTTTGGACTGGAGGCAGAGGTGGAGCCAACGTAGGAGAGGAGACAGTGGGGAGAGGACTCCCGCCTCCTACCCAGGCCGGACTTGTCTACACTGCAGCTTCAGCCCACTACTAAACTGGACTACAATTGCACAGTAAGGGTATGTGCAAACGATAACTGCAATTACGTCTGAAATTACGGAGCTGTTTTCTGGAGAAAACAGCTCCTGAATTTCAGACGTAATTGCATGTACTCGCGTTTTGCGGGGCGTCTTTTACGGACGTAATTTGGAGCTGTTCTTCATTGGAGTCAATGAAAAACGGCTCCAATTACGTCCCAAGAAGTGTCCTGCACTTCTTTTGACGAGGCTGTAATTTTACGTGCCGTCTTTTGACAGTGACGCGTAAAATGACAGGTCGTCGGCACACAACATCGTAAAGCCCATTGAAAGTAATGGCCAGATGTTTGCCGACGTATTGGAGCTGTTTTTTCAGACGTAATTTGAAGCGTAAAATGCCTCCATTACGTCTGAAAATAGGTTGTGTGAACCCAGCCTAAGAAGAAATATTTCTTAGTTACATCTACTTTTTTAAATAAAAACATTAAAATGCTTGGCTAGGATTAGGAACAGCACCACTCTTACCTATGAGCTATGTATGTGATTTCATTCTATCTTTTATACACAGGGGTTTGCTCTGCTTTTATTATGAATGTTCTAAGCATTATTTGATTTTGGAGTGTGGCGGGGCTTTTTTGATGTTTGGCCTGTTGACCAAGTTCCCTAGAAACTGCCCTTTGTATAAGCTATAAATGATGTACAGGGAAGAAAGTTATTATGGACAGTTTAATACATTTCTTGCTGGATGTAATTATTAATTTCTTAAAGAGAAAACATCATGAACAACAATTGCCAGTCTTGGGACTCATCATCCAAAGGCACATCTGTGTGCATAGAGCCTATAAAGATGCATACAGAGTCCTTGCAGGTCTGTATTATGGAGCTATAGGTACTCAATGTGCCGCTGTAGCATGTGGAGCATGCCACGATTTATTTTTCTACAGAGTTCGACAGAACTAACCTCCATAAGCCTCTGTATACGGAAGTACAGTAAAGCCCCATACTAGTCCTTCGCAATGAATTAGAATATCATCCAAAAGTTAATTTATTTCAGTAATTCAATTCAAACAATGAAAGTCATATATTATATAGATTCATTACACAGAGAGTGATATATTTCCAGCATTTTTTTCTTCTAATGTTGATGAATATGGCTAAGGGTATGTTCACACGCACTGTTTTCAGCCGTTTTTCGGCCCGTAAACGTCCCGAAAAACGGCTGGAAAATCCAAACATCTGGCCATTGATTTCAATGGGAAAAACTGCGTTCTGTTCTGACGGGGCGTTTGTTACATGGCCGTTTTTCAAAACGGCTGCGTAAAAAAACGGCAGCGAAAAAGAAGTGAAGGTCACTTTTTCAGCTGTTTTTGGAGCCGTTTTTCATAGACGCTATAGAAAAACAGCTCCAAAAGCGGCCGTAAAAACGCAGTGAAAAACGCGAGTGGCTTAAAAAACTTCTGAAAATCAGGAGCTGTTTTCCCTTGAAGACATTTTTGAGTTTGTGTGTGCACATACCCTAACAGTTAATGAAAACCCAAAATTGAGTGTCTTAGAAAATTAGAATATTATGTAAGCCCAATTTCAAATATACTGAAAAGTATGTACAGTATATGCCCTCAATACTTAGTCGGGGCTGCTTTTGCATGAATTACTGCATCAATGCGGCGTGGCATGCAGGCGATCAGCCTGTGGCACTGCTGAGGTGTTATCAATGCGGCGTGGCATGGAGGTGATCAGCCTGTGGCACTGCTGAGGTGTTATAGAAGCCCAGGTTGCTTTGATAGTGGCCTTCAGCTTGTCTGCATTGTTGGGTCTGGGGACTCTCATCTTCCTCTTAAAAATACCCTATAGATTCTCGGTGGGTTTAGGTTAGGCGAGTTTGCTGGCCAAACAAGCACAGTGATACTGTGGTTATTAAACCAGGTATTGGTACTTTTGGCAGTGTGGGCAGGTGCCAAGTCCTGCTGGAAAATGAAATCAGCATCTCCATAAAGCTTGTCAGCAGAGGGAAGCATGAAGTGCTCGAAAATATCCAGATAGATGGCTGCGTTGACTCTGGACTTGATATTACACGGTGGACCGACACAATTTCTCAGTGGTCCAAAGTCCTGTTTTCAGATGAAAGTAAATTTTGCATTTCGTTTGGAAATCAAGGCCCCCGAGTCTGGAGGAAGAGTGGAGAGGCATCAATCCAAGTTTCCTGCGGTCCAGTGTGAAGTTTCCACAGTCCATGATGCTTTGGGGGCCATGTAATCTGCTGGTGTTGGTCCACTGTGTTATATTGCTTGCTCCAACACATGCTGTATTAGTTATTTTTCCCTACTAGAGCACCACATGGTGTTCCAGTGAAGGCCCCATGCACTATAATGGAAGCCCTCATATGGCCGTGAGGTATTAGGCTAGACTTGCATAACATTTTTGCATCCTGTTAAAATGTATTATTTTTTTTAGGGGGGTTGACAAATTCACCTTTTAAACAGTATACAAGAGAATAAAAAAAAATGAGAAAGGCTGCTCAAAATGAGAGAGGGTGGTTTTTCTGCTTTTCAAAACGCATATAAAAACACCTGCAGATTTATGTAGTTTTTCACATGTGTTTTTGTGGTTTGATTTTTTTTAAACTCCTTAAGGTCTTTGTTGCAGGAGAAGTTTTAGGTTTTTTTGCCACTATTTTGAGGTGCATATAATTTGAGTAACTTTTTTTACTCTTTTATACTAAGTTGTTTATCGTACAGTATAAATAGCATGTTACCTTGAAGAAACAATTTGCATTATGACATTACCGAGCCCCTACATTCCCACCTCACCATCACATATCTTGTCCTTGTACTTTTCCCCCTCTGTTTAATTGCTGTAAATTTTACATAACTATACTTGTAAAACTCTATTATTCAGCGAGTATGTTGTGTTTACCAATGTCACATGACTTCTCCTTTCATGTATTGTACTACATTGTACTTTATTTCTGTTACAATAAAAATGTATTGAACTATAAATAGCATGTTAACTTTAGCCTATGGGATGGTATGAATATAGAAATACTATATATTATACTATATACATTTTTTATTTTTCCGTTGATGTTGCTATATGATGGCATGCAGTTTTTAATTGGATGAGTTGTATTTTTTATTGGTACAATTTTGGGATTTATAAAATGTATTGATTCATTTTTATGAAAATATTTTTGGAGGGGAATAAGAAAAAAATAACAAAAAACCTTTTAATAATATGTCAACTTTATTTTAGGGGTCATTATGATTGCGGCTGTACCATATATGTATTTTTATATGGTTTACTATTTAAAAAAATAAAAATAAATTAGATTTTTATTGGGGGTGGGGGGCGACGACATAGATGCCATGGTCAATCACAGTGGCAGTGCTGTGCTATCATCCTGATGTAAGTGTACATCATGCTGCTTTGAGGCAAGACAACTCATGATGTTCACTTAATTTACAATGCACCAAGGGTTTAATTAAGACATTTTGAACAAGCGTTTTTCCAGATGTTTTTGGAGATGTATTGCTCTAGGTATGGCGTTTTTTCTACAGGCTTCTCAATTGAACGGCAGAAAAATGCTTGTACAAAATAACAAACCGAGCAATGCCCCAAATTGTGCCGATGGTCACAGACCCCTGACGAAGCACCAGCGAAACGCGCGTCGGGTCTGGCAGCGGTCTCCCCTCCCGGTCCTGATCTCCTGCTCATTTTCCACTACGTAGGTGTAGGTATACTGCTCATTATTTTGCCTATGACTGCACTTTGCATGTATTTTATTAGGTATCTATCTGTGCAAATGTACTATGCTTAGCACCTGCCTAAAAATATTGATTTATGCTCTTTGTGGGATCTTGTGACCTTTTTAACATCTGGGGGACCAGGCTGCTTTCATGTTCGGATTCCATCTCTTTATGAGGGTTCATTCTTTTTACTGTGTATAGTTGTAATGTGTTTTTTCTGTGTATTTTTGACTGAAATAAAGATTGTTTGTAATTTTGCAAATACTTGGTCGTGACTTTTCTTCTCTTTCTGGTTTAAAATAACACAAATGAAAAATACGTCTCAAAAAACACATTTGCGTTTAAAAACACTAGTCACATGCGGCAGAATTTGTTGCACAAATTTCTACGACTGAAAATAAGTTCCATTCGCCTGAATCTGGATGTTGCGGTTTGAAGCACATGGATTTCTGCAAGTTCCATTCACATAAATAGCACTGATTGTCAATCGCAGAAATTTTCGGAACAAAATCTGCCTAGTGTGAATCAACCCTTAGGGCATGACCAGACGTGGCGGAGTTCTGCATACACTGTCCGCATCAATGCCGCACAGAATCTGCGTTGCAGATTCTGTTGCGGCTCTGCTTAAAATGGGCATTAAATTGATGCGGATTAGCTGTTGCGTATTGAGGTGAAAGTACTTCCCTACTCTCTATCAGTGCAGGATAGAGAGAAGGGACAGCCCTTTCCCTAGTAAAAGTAAAAGAAATTCTTACTTACCCGGCCGTTGCCTTGGTGACGCGTCCCTCTCTTGACATCCAGTCCGACCTCCCTGGATGACGCGGCAGTCCATGTGACCGCTGCAGCCTGTGATTGGCTGCAGCCGTCACTTGGACTGAAACATCATCCCGGGAGGCCGGACTGGAGGAAGAAGCAGGGAGTTCTCGGTAAGTATGAACTTCTATTTTTTTACAGGTTGATGTACATTGTGATCGGAAGTCACTGTCCAGGGTGCTGAAACAGTTACTGACGATCGTTTAACTCTTTCAGCACCCTGGACAGTGACTATTTACTGACGTCGCCTAGCAACGCTCCCGTAATTACGGGTGCACACACATAGTCACCCGTAATTACGAGAGCCCCATTGACTTCCTCAGTCTGGCTGTAAACCTAGAAATACATAGGTCCAGCCAGAAGGAAGAAATGTCATGTTCGTAAAACAAATACGCTACGCATTGCAGAATTTTGACTCTCCATTGAAGTCAATTGAAGTCAATGGAGAAATTCTGCAATGAGTCCACAACAAGTCCGCTACACGTCCGCAATAGCCAGTGTATGCTGCGGACACCAAATTCCGCACCGCAGCTATGCTCCGCAGCGGAATTGTCCACAACGTGTAAACGAACCTAACTAAAAAGCTGTGGAAAGCAATGGAGAAACGTGTATGCTGCGAATTCCAGAGCAATTCCGCCACGTCTGGTCATGCCCTTAGGCTGGGTCCACACTGAGTTTTTTGCAGGCGGAAATTCTGCCTCAAAATTCTTTTTGGAAGTTTGAGGCAGATTTTCCTCTCCCTGCACGCCGATTTTCGCGGCGTTTTTCGCCCGCGGCCATTAAGCGACGTGGGTATAAAACTCAGCGAAATACGCTTTCTCTGCCTCACATTGATGTCAATGGGAGGTCAGAGGCGTAAACGCCCGAAGATAGGGCATGTCCCTTCTTTCTCCCGAGAGACGGTTTTACTGCTCGCGGGAAAAAGACGCCTCCGCCTCCCATTGAAATCAATGGGAGGCATTTTCGGCCTGTTTTTGACAAGTTTTGCAGCGCGGTTTCCGCATCAAAAAACTCGTATAAAAACTTTTGTCCGGTGCTTTAAACTGCATGAGAAAAATGTGTGTAAAATCGCCGCCATTTTTTAATTGCACCATGCAATTTTTTCTGCATTTTACATGCATTTTTGGTGCAGATTTTTATTTAGTATTATTTTGACCATGCGCTTTTTCTGGCGTTTTTCAAGTCCTATAGAGGAGCCTATGAGAGAAATGCCACAAACCAAAACACTTTGTATGTAACCTTTTCAATAATTCACCACTTTGTATTTAAAGTAACATCTGGTCGGAACTTTTTATTACCTTAAAGGGATTATCTGGGCTATTAAAATTGATGGCCTATCCTCAAGAGAGCCGCCGCTCTTCACTGTTTACATGGTTCTTCTTTGTGTTCGTACAGTTCGCAATACCTTGCACGGCTACTAGAAATGTAACAGCATGTGCAATTACGTACAGAAGGAAGAACCATGTAAGCAATAAGAAGGCTGCGGCGCTCATACGAGCAACGTGGCCCCTTCATACAGCTGATTGGCGGGGATACTGGCAGACGGAGCCCCACCGATCTAATATTGATGGCCTGTCCTACGTATATCCCATCCATTTTTAAAACCACAGCAAATTATCATAGAGGGAGCCCAAGAAAACCAAACGTCATGTCTTTTTTTAGCATGTAAAAAAAAAAAGGATGTCCAACAGGATGGTGCAACAGCATGTCTATCCGGTAGCATCCAGTTGCCAAAGACTGGCATTGTACAGAAAAACACATTCGTCAGGATTCAGTTGTTCAACAAGAGAGAAAAGAAAATAGTCCCTGTTTGTCTGTCTTGTGAAAAAAACGGATCCTGATGGAAAATGTGGAACGAGAGAAATAGACACTTTGAACTATGACGAAAGGACTATTGAAAACCTATAGATCCATTAAAGAATCTGTTTTTAAAAAGGAAAAAAAAGCCCAGAAACGAATGTTTGAACAAGATGCTATAACGTGACATCCAAGGTCCATAATACATATATAAAATTGCCTGCACCATTTTCTACACATGACCCCTAATGTTTTCTTTTCCTCCTGATTTCACATACTTACTTGTACTGTGCTGTCTTACTTTTTAAGTCAATTTGTGACAAGTTCATTTTTGTACGGTTTAGAAATCAATACGCTCCTTATTGCCATTACTGAAGAATTTGGGGCTTTGCGGCTAGCCAGCATGACAATAGATGCACAGCCTGGAACAAGTGTTAGTTAATTAGAGTCAATCAATCCAAACTTTGCTAAATTATTCATGTGAAACAATAGTATAATGAACTAAAGTCTGCGAGATGATGGGGAAATACAAATTATCGCACCCGGATAAATTAAATGTGACTCTGTGAAAGTAAACCCGTCCTTCTAAATGAGTACCTAGAGAATTAGTGGGAAAAGGTGAATGTGCATAAAATAGTAAGAATAACAAACAAACAAACTGTTGTCAAAAGACAAAGTTATGACTGGTTTTTCGCAAGAATGTGTAGCACATACCTGCTAATAGGACGTTACGGTAACTGCAGCTTTTCAACCTTTTCAAATATGCGTGTCGCACCTTCATGGTAATAATTGTGCAGTATTCACACAGGGATTTGTGTATAAAGAACACAACATTTAAAATGTTTTACAAAACAATCTGTTATTTAGTAATGTCTATGGGTGCAAAAACTCAACATTGAGAGGATGCTACAGTCATGAAAAACTTCTGTGGAAATAAATAAAAACTAAGCCAAAATGTTGCACTTTCCCAAAAAAAAGCTATAAGTAAATGCAAAATTCAGTCAAATCTGACATCTGCCACCAAAAATGTTTTCAAAAAATATGCTTAAGTTGTCAAACTTATAACAGCAATGTATACCTTCAGAAAATCAACTGCTGTCCCCAAAGTCCACGCTCAGGAAATAACTAGAGGATGTGTTACAAAAAATAAAAAATAAACTCTCTTAATGTCATGTAACATCAATAATGTGATCAGGAGGGTGGATGATTTACTGTAATTTTAGATTTGGGGAGATATTAAAAACTTTAAGTAGAGAAAACACAAAAAAATTATAATAATATAATTTAAAAAAATCTATATAATTTAAAAAAAAATCAGAACAGAAAAACTTTTCATTATCATCTAGTACTAGGTGAAATAAGTACAAGAGGAGAAAATGCCATATGTATTTTAAATAGAAACAAGAAGTTGCCCCCAGACACAGAATGAAGATGATGACAGATGGAAGAAAATGTGTCATGATCACACCTGCAGGCTTCTGTGAGTCTCGTTTCATTCCAGCTCTACCCTGTCATATGGGCGCTTGTGAAGCGATTTCAATGATTTGGTAAACAGATGTGGAGCCAAACTGCCAATGTCATATCATTCTGCATTCATAGCTAGAAATCAAGAGACCGTAATACATAGATCTTCTCAGACGCTTCTGTAAAAGACTAGTAAATGTCAGCTTTGAATAAGCACAAGCTTTAAATGTAATATGAAAAGCATTAATTCAATTGATAACACAAGATTCATTTTGTCTCATTTAACTCCACGGAGCCTGACAGTAAATGTGGGAAGAAAAATCTGCCCGTTCCTTAATCAGTCACAAGAATTTAAGGGTATCTTTAATGTAATGATCTTCAATGAATTCCATTTGTAGCTGCTGAGTCCTTTTTTAAGGTAAATAACTTTTGTCAATTTTTCAAAAAATGGTAGACGGCTCAATAGCTCCATATAATATCAAATCGAGGACCCACAGGCTCAATGAAGTAAATTACATCTGGGTACAGGGGTTGTCCAGACAGGAGGTGATTTTTCATACTGATGACCTGTCCGCAGGATAGGTCATCAGTATATGATCGTTGGGAGTCCAACACCCGGACCCCGTGCCGGTCAGAAGTCTTGGCTGCCTCCGGGCGCCAAAGTTCCTGGAAGCAGATGGCTCCGGCCACGGTATAGCTGCCGTGCTGCAGTACTGCACCTCTGCTTCTATTCAAGTGAAATGGAGCAGAGTTGCAGCAACCCAGCATGGCCGCTATACAGTGTACAGAGCCATTTGCTTCCGGCACCGACCACTGCTTAGCTTCCGGTACCCGAAGCAGCTGTTCGGTGCAGAGTCCAGTTGTCGACCCCCAGCGATCATATACCGATGACCTGCACTGTGGATAGGTCATCAGTATGAAAAACTGCCCCCTGCCTGGACAAGCCTTTAATAAAACATGACCATCTTTATGCAGGGAGCAAAGACAATAGGGTAATGGGGAGGTCCAATAGTAGGAATAAATAGTGGAGTACATAGAAGAAAGTAAAACCTATTAAAAAAAAAGATTCAAATAGGCCCCCCATTATGGTGCCTGGTTCCGCCACCCTAGACAGATGGGCCCAGTTTTTATTTCTCCCTCCATGCCCTTCACATGATCTTTGGGTCAAGTCTCACCTTCTTGTTGTTAGCAATGCAGTTCATCGAGAGAATAAAGTCCTGGACAGATTCTTGCCACCTAATCACAAAAGCTGGGCCCCTTCTCTTCCATAGCCAAAAAGTGGTTGTGTGCTATGCCTCTATTGTATGTACACCCTTGTGGGTAAACCAAGAGTAGAAAAAAAAGAAGTGGATAAAAAGAGGGGATGGGGGAATGTCTTCATTAAGTCAGGATATCCAGAAGCATCAACCAGGTAGGAGGAAATAGATGAGTTTGGAGTCATGTTTGCAAAATCCCAGAGCAGTGTCCAGTGTGGCACAAAGTTATTTTTTAATTTGCAGAGACGTGATATTAAAAAGAAAATGCTATGTAAAACAAATTTTTTAAAAAAACCACAAAGATACACAGGGAAATGCAGAAGATTTTGATATTTAGATCATGGCAACAGATCATGTCAATTCTACCCAAAAATTTGACATCTTGTTTTGTTATTGTATACAATAAGGGAAGGAACTCCAGATATTTATTTCCTAAATGTGGATGACAAGTTTTATAAATAAAGGTAAAATGTGCTACATATTTGCCAACTGCATTAGGCATGAACACATTTGTCCCAAAATCAGGTGCTCCAAAAGAAATCAGTAATTTGGGGAAAGGAATGCCATAAACCCATAACCTAACATTACAAACAATTTACATGGACAATACATTTATCAAGGTGCCTCAATGTCTCGGAACATACTAGCCTTGGACACTGTAAAGCCCTGGCCTAAATGTCATTTCTCTCATTGCCTGGAATAGATTTACTTCACAATAATTAATTAACAAAAAATGTCAACCCACAGATGCCCTTTCTGTTGTTAAAAACAGAGTTGCCATTTCTTCATATAAAATATTCTATTTCCTTACGTGTTTAAACTATTTTATAGGTAAGAATAATTTAGCTATTGTATTTTTTTAATATATAAAGAATATTCATATTACTTTTGTTTCTTTATTAAATGGCCAGTGGTTATGCTTATGGGAATGCATGGAAATGCCACACCACTACGTATTATTGCCTGTCACAGGCCACCAATAACCACTGATCAGCACAGGAAGCATGTGTCAAGGAACTTCATGAGATTTCATAAAAATTAAGTTAGCTTTGTTGTAATATGTGCAGTTGGAATACAACAACCTCAACTATTGTAATGCATTTTCATACTTTTTAACTTTTTTGATAATCAAACAGGGACACTTGTTGTTCATGAGGTGAAAATTTAATTCTTTCATTCACATCCAATTTTTTGTTTACATATCAGTGCAATAATCAGCAGAACAGTAATTTTTAAAATAAAAATGCATCAAATCATGAAATCATTAGTTAGGGCCTAATATGCTGTTATGAACCAGACTAATGCTTTCTTGATAATACATAGTCTATTTATTCACGCAAATCCATTTATTAGGTCAAAAGAGGGACATTAAGGGTCAATGCAGAATGTACACGATCCACAGCGTAATACAGAACAGATTCCAGGTAATCTCATGTCCACACTGCTGTATTTTTCGGGACGTAAATTGATATCTATTCCGCTTGCGAATTCTATCCCTATAGTACTCCATAAATACGCAGCAAAACAAGCAGCATGAAAATGCCACGATTTACGCAGCAAGACGTAAAAACCGCACCAAAAAAACGCATAAAAAAACGCACCTTCGGGTGTTTTTTTCCTGAAAATTTTGTGCGCTTTCCTGTGGTTTTGCTGCGTATTACGTGACTTGTACATGTAGTCTTAAGGCGAAAAGAGAGACAAAGGGATTTGGGTCAAAATTAAGGACTGTCCCTCCAATTGAGAGATACCTTTGAGGTATGCATTTTCCTAAAAGAATGTGTAATTTGTACTATTTTATAGGACATAAAAAAATCTCAAAAACAAAAGAATAATAAGCTAGTGAAAGAGCATGTTTAATTCATATGTGTTTAATTATTAATGCCACTAAACGGAAAAAATTAAAACATTTAGGGCTTATTTACAGGAGCATGTTATACGTCCGTGCAACGCCCGTGATTTTCACGAGCGTCGCACAAACCTATATTAGTCT